>NC_057800.1:305260275-305587711 GCF_018294505.1 Triticum aestivum
AACCCAAGGGAAGGTGGTAGGTTGTTAGTGCAAATGGTAAAACCAAGGTTGGGCATTGCTGGAGGAGTTTTATTCAAGGCGAACTATCAAGGGGTTCCCATTATTACCCAACCGCGTAAGGAACGCAAAAACCGGGAACATAACACCGATATGACGAAAACTAGGGCGGCAAGAGTGGAACAAAACACCAGGCATAAGGCCGAGCCTTCCACCCTTTACCAAGTATATAGATGCATTAATTAAATAAGATATATTGTGATATCCCAACAAGTAAACATGTTCCAACAAGGAACAACATCTCCATGTTCCAACAAGGAACAAACTTCAATCTTCACCTGCAACTAACAACGCTATAAGAGGGGCTGAGCAAAGCGGTAACATAGCAAATCAACGGTTTGCTAGGACAAGGTGGGTTAGAGGCTTGGTTCAACAATATGGGTGGCATGATAAGCAAGTGGTAGGTATCGCAGCATAGGCATAGCAAAAGAGCGAGCAACTAAGCAAGCAAAGATAGAAGTGATTTCGAGGGTATGGTCATCTTGCCTGAAATCCCGCAAGGAAGAAGAACGAGTCCATGAAGAAGACGAACGGACGTAGTCAAACGTGTCCTCACAAACGCGACGTTATCGGAACCAACCCAAAGAAGCAACACCGGAAAGAAGCAAACAATCATAGTAAAACAGCCACCACATGAACATGCCATGATGCACAATCGAGTATGATGCATGTCCGGTTTAATGAAACATGGCATGGCAAAATGCACAAAACAATCCTACAAATTAAGTGGAGCTCAATATGCAACGAGTTGCATATTGACGAAACACCATATTCAAGTTATTTAGTTTCGATCTTGTTTATGTACCCAACAATATTAAATGTTGTTAAACATGGCAAGAGGGTGAAGCAAAAGAAAACTACCTATCTAGGCAAGTTTAAATGAGGCCGGAACAACAAACCACAAGTCCGGAAACTCCTTATATGCATATATTAGGTTTGGTACTATTCTGCCCTAAACACAATTTTATAGTTATTAAACATGCAAGATGATGCCACCATGTTAAACTAGGCAAAATTCTACCCCATTTACATATAAAGTTTATTAAATTTGGAGCTACAGTTATTTAGATATGAATTAAACCATTTTAGCATGTCATTTATGCAAGTTAAATCAAACAACGTGTTAAACATTTTAAACCTGGATGAAAACAACATATTATGAAACTAGATAAAATTCTAAGCATTTTGCATATATGGTTCAATTAGTTTGGATGCATGCATATTTAACTATAGACAATGTAAAACAGTGGCAATTCTGTAAATATGCAATGCACTGGAAATTAAACAAATCCACAGGCAGAAAAAAAACATGCACGGGCCCGAAGCATCAAGGTGCAGCGGTCGAGATGAGGATTTGGCCCGAGTGACAGTGTGTGCAGAGAGAAAAAAAATAGTGCAAAAAAATTGGGGCGCCTAGGACTCGAACCCAGGACCTTCTACTTGCAAATCATTGTCCTGACCAATGCGCTACTGCTAAATGCTTGTGCCAAATAAGGGCGTGGCCGAACTTGAACGGAACTAAAGGCCAGGCCTTCTTCCCAGAGGAAAAAGGGTGACCACGCCGGCGAGCAAGACGATGACCCTCGGAGCAGAGGAGCACCGGCGGAGGTGCGGGATACTTGGGAGGGTGCAGGGTGCCGGAATGCGCGTGCAAAGACTAGGTGATGCGGGACCTCGAGGACGAGTCCGTGCTTGCCTCTGGCATGGCGTGCGGCGGGAGCTAGGAGGCGACGACCCGCGATGCAGAGCAGCAGCAGGCCTGCGAGAATGCAGTGGGTGCGCTTGTGCATATGGAGAAGCTACAAGAGGTGTGCGCGTGGGGTTGCTCGAGCTCGAGCTCGCACTCGACCCGGGCACGACATGGCTCAGCGAGGGACGGCAGCAGCTTGGGGGCACAGGGTGAGAAGCAGGGCAAGCCGTGGGCGTGCGAGAACAGGGAGGTAGATGCTACAGGGCGTGTGGTGCAAGTGCGCGAGCTGCAGATAACGCGGTACGTGCGTGCGTGTGTGGATCAACGAGCAGAGCAACTGCATAAACACGAGCACAATCTCGAGGCCGTCCATGGTGGACGAACTTGGCCGCATGGCTCGGGTACTAAAGCGATGGCAAAAATGGGGAAAGAAGATGGGGAGGCGCGGCTGCTCACAGAGGGCTCAAGGGAGACGATGAGGGGGACGGAGACACGATGCCAAGGGCGGGGCGAGGCGCTGATTGGGGCGGCGGCCTCTGGTCTGTGAAGTAGAGGAAGCAGGGGAAGAAGAGGATGTGGGCGTCATGGCCTTGGTGTCCCACGGAGATGTTGACGACGTCGGGGACGGAGATGAGCTTGGAGAAACTGCTGGACACCTAGGCTCCGCCTGGTTTCGACGGTGAGCACATCGGTGGTGAGCCGGTGTTCCTCGTGGTCTTAGGTGTGTGGAGGGCAACGGCTATGGTGGCTAGGCTCACCTGGCGGCGGCGGCGAAAGGAAAGAGAAACCCTAGAAAGGGCTCAGACGCCAAGGGGGATTTATAGGGTGCTAAGCGTCGACGTGGAGCTCGGGCGTCCTCGGTGGCCAAGTGATCAGCTCCCCTGCATTTTAACTGTGAGAGAGAGGAATCGCGAGGAGGAAGAAAAAGGAGAGAAGGGTGACGCTGGCAGGTGGGGTCGCGGGGTGACCAGCGTGGCAACTTACCACGGGAACGATTGGGAGAAGCTAGACGGGCTGCTGCTGTTGGGCCGCGGTTGGTGGCTGGGCTGCACGGCTACGCTGGGCTACTCGCTGCTCCTGACTCTCTATTCTATTTCTTCAACCAGAAATAAAAGAGAAAGATCACATAGGGATAGGAGAGTGGTGTATGAGATATGAAAATATCCTCATGACCTTGGTGTTATGTGGAATTTGATAAGATTGAGTTGGACATTTTTAGAGGCAGAAAAATAAATCAAGTTTGAATTAAATTCAAACTTGCTCCATTTTTTAACCCAACCAAAACAATTCCAAAGGATCTGAAATTTGGCAGAGAGTGTGTAGTCATCATTTAGGATTTATAGGGATAGGTTGAACATTTTTTGTACAGGAAAAATTTCACAAGGAAAATAAATGGAATAGAGAAGAAAGGAGAAGTTTGGATGGGATAGAAACTTGGGTGAATCCAAGTTGAAGGTGGGCAACAAGTAAAAGAGAAAAGATCAAGGACAAGAATAAGGAGTAGCAATGCACATGAACAAGTAAAAGAAAACAAGCACAACAATCATATGGAGACGAAAGCAAGTTTCGAAAACATGATGATGCAATGCACATGATGACATGACAAGATGCAACACGCAAGCAAATGACATGGCAACGACGGCGAATAACTGGGAAACACCTGGCACATCGGTCTCGGGGCGTCACACCTTCCCAGCTCCACATACATCTATGTCGTGCGTTTGACTCTCCCTGGTAATCGCTCTATCCAAGCTTTGAGAGTTTTGACTACGACGGTTGCCGATCACCGCCTGCTGCTTGGTAAGAACTAGTAAGAATTTGGGATTCGCTTGATGGATTTGTGACTGTCCACCACACCATCACCACCACTTCCTAGTAGTCTGTAGGATCATATTCTTGTGTGTTTCTAGTGCTGCTAACCATGGCAGGATCACAAGCCGATGAGACCGACTAGGAGAACATGACAAACAAAGAGTTACATGATAAGTTTCAGCAAATGATGAGTGGACAGGTGGAAGATGTGCTAAATAGATTTGACGAGGCCATGGAGAAGATAGATGGCATTGAGAAGGCGTTCGAAACAAAGCTCAATAACAAGTTTAATGAATTGCTCGCGCGTCTTCCACCACCACCATCGGCTGCACCTAACACACCTCTACAACAACCACAACAACGTCGCTTTCCAAATCAAGTGGGGCGAGCACAACGCGTTCCCATTGACCCTGGGCAAAATTCTGGTGCTGCTGTTGATGCTTCTATAGCTCCTGCTGCTACTGCAGATGTGGAGGACCATTATGAGGATGAGGTTGATCAAAATCGGAACTACGTGCAACCACCAACACCACCACCACCAGGTCGTCCTCAGGTATATCATCGCAACGGTAGGGCTGCACCTCCATATGAGGTACGAGATCATGACCATCTTCCTAAACTGAAATTGAATATTCCACCATTTGAGGGTAGATATGTTCCTGATATATATCTTACTTGGGAGTTAGAAACTGAACAACGTTTTACATGTTTGCGATATCCTGAGGAGAGACGTGTTCCTGCTGCTGTTTGTGCTTTCACTAGCTTTGCATGTGTTTGGTGGTCTGAACATTGTAGATTATATCCTATTCCATCTACTTGGGCTGCTTTGAAAACTGCGATGCGTACTCGTTGGGTTCCACCATATTATCAACATGAATTACTTCAAAAATTGCAGTATTTAAGACATGGAAAAAATTCTATAGAAGAATATTATCAGGAAATACAAACAAGCATGATTAGATGTGGTATTGCTGAGGAGAATGAAGCTATTGCTTGCATGTTTTATGGGTGGATTAAATAGAGAGATTCAGACCATTCTAGAGTATAAGGAGTATACTAATACCACTCGTTTATTCCATCTTGCTTGTAAAGCTGAACGTGGAGTGCAGGATCGACATGCATTGGTGCGAACTAACTTTTCTGCAGGTCGATCTTCATCATGGACACCACGTGCATCCTCTACTTCCACTCCACTAGCACCTCCATCAGGTGCCACCTCCAGCCGTGATACAAGAAAGCAGACACAACCACCACTATCTGCCAAGAGCACACCTGCCGGGCCTGCGCATAGCTCTTCTTCTTCCATGGCATCAACAAGGCACACAAGTGATATTATTTGTCGTTGTTGTAAGGGAAGAGGACATTTTGCGAGAGAATGCAAATCTCAGCGTGTGATGATTGCTACTGAGGATGGTGGGTATGAGTCCGCTAGTGACTATGATGAGGAGACTTTGGCTCTTATTACACATGAAGAACACGGTGGAGATGATTCTGATCATGAGACGCAATACATGGCTGCTGAAGATGCTGACAGGTATGAATGTTTAGTTGCTCAACGTGTTTTGAGTGTGCAGGTTACACAAGCTGAGTAAAATCAGAGGCATAATTTGTTCCATACAAAGGGAGTTGTGAAGGAACGTTCTGTTCGCGTCATCATAGATGGAGGGACCTGCTACAACTTGGCTAACATGGAGATGGTGGAGAAGCTATCTCTCACCACAAGACCACGTCCACATCCTTACTACATCCAATGGTTCAATAACAACGACAAGGTTAAGGTAACACATACTGTTTGTGTGCATTTTAGTATCTCTACATATGCTGATTATGTTGATTGTGATGTGGTACCCATGCAAGCATGTTCCTTATTACTTGGTAGACCATGGCAATTTGATAAAAATTCTGTACTCCATGGTAGAAATAATCAGTATACTCTTGTTCATAAGGATAGCCATATTACTTTGCTTCCTATGACCCCTGAATCCATTTTGAAAGATGATATTAATAGAGCTTATAAAGCAAAACAGGAGAAAAATAAGAGTGAAAATCAAATTGTGGCAAATGAATTTGAGCAACAAATGAAACCTAATAATAAACCATCTGGTGTTGCTTCTGAAATTAAATTGAAAAGTGCATGTTTACTTGCCACAAAATCTGATATTGATGAGCTAGATTTCAGCAAATCTGTTTGCTATGCTTTTGTGTGCAAAGAGGCATTATTTTCATTCGAGGACGTGCCTTCCTCTTTGCCCCCTGTTGTCACTAACATTTTGCAAGAGTTCGCTGACGTCTTCCCACAAGACGTGCCACCGGGATTACCACCCATTCGAGGGATTGAGCATCAAATTTACTTAATTCCCGCTGCATCGCTACCCAACCGTGCACCATACCGCACCAATCCATAGGAGACGAAGGAGATTATGCGTCAAGTACAGGAGCTGCTCGAAAAAGGTTACATACGCGAATCTCTTAGTCCTTGTGTTGTTCCTATTATACTAGTGCCTAAAAAGGATGGTACGTCGCGTATGTGTGTTGATTGTAGAGGCATTAATAATATTACCATTCGTTATCGTCATCCTATTCCTAGGCTAGATGATATGCTCGATGAATTGAGTGGCTCTACAATATTCTCCAAAGTTGATTTGTGTAGTGGATACCATCAAATTCGTATGAAATTGGGAGATTAATGGAAAACGGCATTTAAAACTAAGTTTGGTTTATATGAGTGGTTAGTCATGCCTTTTGGGTTAACTAATGCACCTAGTACTTTCATGAGACTAATGAACGAAGCTTTACGTGTTTTCATTGGATGATTTGTGGTAGTCTATTTTGATGATATATTGATTTATAGCAAATCTTTGGAGGAACATTTGGAACATTTACGTGCTGTTTTTATTGCTCTACGTGATGCACGTTTGTTTGGTAACCTTGGGAAGTGCACCTTCTGCACTGACCGAGTATCTTTTCTTTGCTATGTTGTTACTCCACAGGGAATTGAAGTTGATAAAGCCAAGATTGAAGCTATTGAGAGTTGGCCGCAGCCCAAAACGGTCACACAAGTGAGGAGTTTTCTTGGCCTCGCTGGTTTCTATAGGCGTTTTGTGAGAGATTTCAGCACCATTGCTGCACCTCTCAACGAGCTTAGAAAGAAGGATGTGCCTTTTGTTTGGGGTACCGCACAGGAAGAAGCCTTCATGGTATTGAAAGATAAGTTGACACATGCTCCTTTACTCCAACTTCCTGATTTTAATAAGACTTTTGAGCTTGAATGTTAAGCTAGTGGAATTGGATTAGGAGGTGTGTTATTACAAGATGGCAAACCTGTTGCATACTTTTCTGAAAAATTGAATGGGCCTAGTCTGAACTATTCTACTTACGATAAAGAATTATATGCTCTTTTTTGGACCTTAGAAACATGGCAACATTATTTATGGCCCAAGGAATTTGTTATACATTCTGATCATGAATCTTTGAAACACATTAAAAGTCATGAAAAACTGAACCGTACACATGCTAAATGGGTTGAATTCATTGAGACTTTCCCTTATGTCATTAAACACAAGAAGGGTAAAGAAAATGTTATTGCTGATGCATTGTCTCGTCGTTATACTATGCTTTCACAACTTGACTTTAAAATATTTGGTTTGGAGACCATCAAAGATCAATACGTGTATGATGCTGAATTTAAAGATGTATTGCAAAATTGTAAGGAAGGGAGAACTTGGAACAAGTTCGTTCTTAACGACGGATTCATGTTTCGTGCTAACAAGCTATGCATTCCAGCTAGCTCCGTTCGTCTTTTGTTGTTGTAGGAGGCGCATGGAGGAGGATTAATGGGACACTTTGGCATCAAGAAGACAGAGGATATACTTGCTACACATTTCTTTTGGCCAAAGATGAGATGGGATGTTGAGCGTTTTGTTGCTCGCTGCACTATGTGTCAAAAAGCTAAGTCACGACTCAATCCTCATGGTTTATATATGCCTTTGCCTGTACCTAGTGTTCCTTGGGAGGATATATCTATGGACTTTGTTTTAGGTTTACCTCGAACAAAGAACGGGAGGGATAGCATATTTGTTGTCGTGGATAGGTTCTCGAAAATGGCACACTTTATACCATGTCATAAAAGCGATGATGCTGTTAATGTTGCTGATTTGTTCTTTCATGAAATTATTCGCTTGCATGGTGTGCCAAATACTATTGTTTTAGATCGTGATACTAAATTTCTTAGCCGCTTTTGGAGATGTTTATGGGCTAAGTTAGGGACTAAACTGCTTTTTAGTACTACTTGTCACCTCCAAACTGATGGACAAACTGAAGTAGTCAATCAAACATTATCTACTATGCTTAGGGCTGTTTTAAAGAATAATAAGAAAATGTGGGAAGAATGCTTGCCTCATATTGAATTTGCTTATAATCGTTCATTGCATTCTACTACTAAGATGTGCCCTTTTGAAATTGTGTATGGTTTCCTACCTCGTGCACCTATTGATTTGTTGCCTCTTCCATCTTCGGAGAAGGTTAATTTTCATGCTAAAGAACGTGCTGAATTGATTTGAAAAATGCATGAGTTAACTAAGAAAAAAATTGAGCGTATGAATGCTAAATATAAACATGCTGGAGATAAGGGTAGAAAACATGTTGTGTTTGCACCTGGAAATCTTGTTTGGTTACATTTGCGTAGGATAGATTTCTTAATTTGCACAAATCAAAGCTAATGTCACGTGCTGATGGTCCTTTTAAGGTGTTAGAGAAAATAAATGATAATGCATATAAACTTGAGCTGCCTGCAGATTTTGGGGTTAGTCCCACTTTTAATATTGCAGATTTGAAGCCTTATTTGGGTGAGGAAGATGAGCTTCTGTCGGGGACGACTTCATTTCAAGAAGGGGAGGATGATGAGGACATCAATACCATTGTTACACCCACAACCCCTGCTGCTATACATATTGGACCAGTTACTAAAGCTCGCGCACGCCAATTAAATTATCAGGTACTTTCATTTCTTGGTAATGATTCTAATGTTCATGAGAATATGATGCTGCCTAAATTGGATACATTTGTTTTGCTTACAAATGAAGGGCCTGGCACAGATAAGAGGGATGAACACTGGAGCAAGTTCAAGCATGGATATGATGGCATGCATAAGGGAATCAAGAACGGAGTTACAAGTGATGATTTCAGGACTTTGAAGCCACCATAAGGAGTGCATGAAGCCTTGGACGAAATATACAAGATGCCACTACATAAATTTCGTCCAGAGGCTATTCTAGGTGCTGCATCACCTTATTATTGGGCCAGGCCCATGTATTTTTGAAATACTTAAGTATAGGCTGTTTTAGAGTCCATATGTGTGGGGAAATAAGAATTAGGGTTGATTTCGGACCCCTCCTCCAAGGGCCACGAAATCCCCCCCTCTCCCTCCATATATACAGCCCTTAGGGCGTCGTTTAGACTTTGGGTTTTGTTTAGATTAAAAGTTTGCCATAGCTGCAACTTCGCGTACTTCGTTTGTGCCCAACGACCAGACCAAGACGTCACAGAACCCCACCTTTGATCAATAAAGCTTTCTTCTTATATTCGCAATATCCAGATTGCAATCTTAGTTTCTTGCTTGTTCTTTGTTTGCCTGTAGGAAATAGACCTTCGTGGTCAGGTTGATCATGCTCTGGCGTGGTCAATAACCTCTCGGAGTTGGTTTAGCGATTGCTAAGGCACGACGTCCTCGCACGTTCGTAGTCGGATCGTCAAAGTCGACTTCCTCCAAAACGATAGCCACCATCTCATCGAAAGACGGGACACCTTTCCCCCTATCAATGAGTGTTGGTCCAAACTACAGCCACTTGCGGCGCCACCTGGGGCAACTCAGGTTTTTGGCTGTCGTACGTAGTGTTCATCCGACCATGGCCTGAGAAGAGATACACACGGCTAATATCAAGGAGTTGGCACGTCGGGAGGTCTTGCTGGACTTGTTTTTACCATTGTCGAAATGTCTTGTTAACCAGGATTCTGAGCTTGACCGGATTGTTCCGGGAGGAGGATTTTCCTCCACTGATCTAGAGAGTTTGTGATGGACTTAGTTGGGACACCCCTGCAGGGTTTAAATTTTCGAGAGCCGTGCTTGCGGTTATGTGGCAGATGGGAATTTTTAATATTTGATTGTAGAGAACTTGACACCAGATCCAAATAAAAATACACCAACCGCATGTGTAACCGTGACTGTCTCTTTCCGAGTGGGTCGAGAAGAGGACACAGTGGGGTTATGTTTGAACATAAGTAGTTCAGGATCACTTCTTGGCATTACTAGTTTGCGTAGTTTCTCACCTTATTCTTGTAATTGTAAGTTAGCTACCATATAATGCTTAGTGCTGCTGCAACCTCACCACTCATCCACTCCATACCCATTAAGATTTGCTAGTCTTGATACCCATGGTAATGGGATTGATGAGTCCTCGTGGCTCACAGATTACTACAACAACAATTGCTGGTTGATGAGGACATCAATACCATTGTTACACCCACATCCCCTACTGCTACATATACTGGACCAATTACTAGATGATGTAGGGTAGAACCCTAGTGGCCCGATCTTTCATGAAAGGAGCGGATCCCGCGATGAACACGAAGAACACGAGGAGGGAAACGAGGAAAGGCATGTGGAAACACTAAACCAACAAGAATGATTACACAAGTGCTAGATCCTTGAAACACAATAGGAGATACAAGATCCAAAGTCAACAACGGACGATACACGGTAACCGGTCTTCTCTGTGAGGAGGTCTTGAGTTCTTCCCTAAAGGGGGTCTTAAATCCGCTTGGGGGATCTTCTCCGTAGGAGGCTCGAATCTCCGAGGAGAAGGTAACCAAGTGGATGAGCAAAGCTCTCACACGAAATATGAGCTAATCCTTTGCTGACCCTAACTAGGAGGTCGGAGAGGTCTATTTATAGTCTTAGTGCAAATGGGGGGGGGCAAAGTGAAGGGGTACATGGGACTCAGCCCGCAACTGGACACAACCAAGTGCCGGACGTCCGATGGCTCAGGGGTGGCCGGACGTCCGGTGGCTGCCGGTCGTCCGCTCATTCTAGCTCGGATGCTGGTGTAGCGGATTTCCGTTGGCTGCCGGTCGTCCGGTCGTCGGACGTCCGTTGGTGCCGGTCGTCCGCTCATTTGGCTCGGGTGCACGGGCACCGGTCGTCTGGTCCAGACCGGACGTCCGCTTGCTGGGGCTCGGCTGTTGCTTCAGGCTCCGGACGTCTGGTCCCGGCCGGTCGTCCGGTGGCTGGGATTCCTTCCGCAGCTCTTCTTCTTCTCCATCTTCATGTCCATCTTCCTCCTCTTCTTCTCCTTGCTCCTTAGCTTCTCCATCATACCTGAGTATGCACAAAGTGTCCATATGAGGTAGTAGCCATGTCTCATGTGCATCAAAGTGGAAATGTGAGAGGAGAGATGTCACCTCGGTTTCAAGAGCTCTTGCATGTGCTCGTGTCATGGGTCCGCTAGGCACTTGGTGAGATGATGGTAGGTCCATGGGGATGACCTTGGGATGCTCCGCATCATCTCCCCTCCCTTGGGGAAGATCCGTCCTCGGATCAAATTCTTCATCACCATGGTAGGGAGAGAGATCTTTAACGTTGAAGATGTCACTCATGGAGTACTTGTCGCGAGGAATGTCGATCTTGTAGGCGTTGTTGTTGTAGCGTGCAACCACCTTGAAGGGTCCATCCACTCGTGGTCGAAGCTTGGACTTGCATTCTTGTGGAAAGCGGTCCTTTCGAAGGTGTAGCCACACGAGATCACCAATGTTGAAGACCATGGGGTGCTTGTTGATGTTGATCTTGGTCGCAAGTCGTTGTACTTGGCGCTCGATAGTATGTCTTGTATCTTCATGCACCTTCTTGAGATGAGTCACACGTGCACTTGCGTCCAAATTGATGCGCTCTTGGAGTGGTAGAGGGAGAATGTCCAATGGGGACAAAGGGTTGAATCCGTAGACGACCTCGAAGGGGGACTTGCCAGTTGTTGATTGTCTTGCTCGGTTGTAGGCAAACTCGGCTATAGTTAGGCACTCCTCCCACTCCTTGATGTTCTTCTTGATGAGTACTCGAAGTAGAGCGGAGAGTGTGAGGTTGGTAACTTCTTTTTGGCCGTCGGTTTGTGGATGATACACCATGGAGAAGAGTAGCTTGATTCCTAGCTTGGCGCATAGGGTCTTCCAAAAGTAGCTAAGGAACTTGACATCACGGCCCGAGACGATCGTCATTGGCACTCCGTGTAGATGCAATATTTCCCTACAAAAGAGAGTAGCAACATGTGAAGCATCGTCTATCTTGTTGCAAGGAATGAAATGTGCCATTTTAGAGAAATGGTCCACAACGACAAATGCCGAATCCTTCCCATTTCTAGGCAAACCAAGTACATAGTCCATGCTAATGTCTTCCCATGGTTGATATGGGATTGGTAGAGGCATATAAAGGCCATAGGATTGAGCTTTAGACCTAGCTTTGCAACATGTAGAGCATCGGTTAGTGAATGGGTTGACGTCACGAAACATCTTGGGCCAATAGTAGTTCTTTGAGAGCATAGCGAACGTCTTGTCGCGTCCAAAATGTCCCATTAAGCCTCCTCCATGAGATTCCTGCAAAAGCAGCAAATGAAGAGAAGACTCGGGGATGCGAAGTTTGTTAGCTGTCATAAGATATCCATCTTTGATGTAATAGCGTTCCCAAGAGGTGTGCGTTAAGCACTTGGCATAAGGAGTAGCAAAAGTAGGGTCATGCTCATACAAGTCTTTTATATGCTCAAAATCAATGACATCCAATTCAAGTTGAGTAACAAGCATGCATATGCGGGAAAGGGCATCTGCCACAATGTTTTCCTTACCCCTAATGTACTTGATGACATAAGGAAAAGACTCAATAAATTCACTCCATTTAGCGTGACGCTTGTTCAACTTGGTTTGGCCCTTAAGGTACTTGAGCGTTTCATGATCGGTATGAATGATAAATTCATGAGGGCGAAGATAGTGTTCCCATTCATGCAAAACACGGACTAAAGCATAGAGCTCTTTGTCATAGATTGAGTAATTGAGTTGCGCGCCTGAGATTTTCTCACTAAAGTATGCTATGGGGCGCTTCTCTTGCGTTAACACACCTCCTATGCCATTACCACTAGCATCGCAATGAATCTCAAAGGGTTTGTCAAAGTTGGGTAATGCAAGCATGGGAGCATGTGTCACTACAGGAATCTAGTATTTTGCCGTCTGCCACGGCAGATGGCAAAGGCACGGACGGCGGACGGCAAAGAGCTTTGCCGTCAGCGGCGGACGGCAAACAGTGACGGCAAAGACAGGGTCGGCAAACAAGTCCTTTGCTGTCTGCTTTTTATGGCGGACGACAAAGAGCCCTTTGCCTACAGCGGCGGACGACAAAGAGGAGGGACGGCAAAAAACTGGACGTCCGCCAGCGTTAGTCCGTTAGGCGGCTAACGACGGCCTTTGCCGTCCGCCAGCGGACGGCAAATTTGAGCGCCTCTTTGCCGTCCGCCAGTTGACGTCAGCAATGCGTCAACGCCCGCTGTGTTTTGCCGTCTGCCACGGCGGACGGCAAAGGCAAAGTCTTTGCCATCAACTTAGCTTTGCCGTCCGCCACGGTAGGAAAATTTGCCAAATGGCCCATCCCTCAGGAAGCACAGGTGGGCGCCATGTGCCCCCTTTGCTGTCTGCCACTGACGGCAAAGGCATCTTTGCCGTCTGCCGCGGACGGCAAAGAGCCTGCACTGCCTCTTTTTTATTCTGTTTTTCTTATATCCAACAATTATCACAGCAAATATATCACAGCACATATATATCCATCACATAAATATCCAGCACATATATATCCAACATAATAAATATCCAGCACATATATATCCATCCATACATACATAGTAGGTTGCACATAGTTCCATCGATCCATACATATTACAATATGCAAAGTTTCATCATAGCAATCTAGTTTCATCATAGCAAGCGAGCAGAATACAAGAAGTGCATCAAAGGAAAAAACAAGCAATCATCATAGGAAGCCGGCTTCCCTGAAGTGAATGAAACCTGCAAAATGACAAATAAGAAAGTTAGAAAAAGAAGACTAGAAGAAGAATTAGACTAGAAGAAAACGCTCGGCGGTGTCGCCATACTGTCCAACAACGCTCGGTGGAGAGGTGCGTGTGGAATGGAAGACCTCGCACCATGCGCTGATGAAGAAGGGGCCTCGGCGCGCTCCCGACCAGCGCCCACCATCTTTCAACACCTGCCATGACAAAGAATAAACGAAATTAGTACAACATAAAAAAAGTACCGACATGAATAATAATATGTATATCACTTAAGTGTATCATCATCAAGTACAACATAAAAAATTGAATACCTCACACTACTAATAATCTCGATCAGTATCATCAATAAATGCATAATCATCATCATCACTATAATCAATGATGGGCTCATAGGGTTCATTGGCATCAACATGTGCAAGGCCACCTTGACGTAATCGGTCAAGCATTGACAGGTCATCCGCAGCAGTAACCTCTTCTTGTTCCTCCTCTGGGGTGATGTCGGATTCATTGTCGCTATCTACTTCAATGTTTTGGGGTGAAGTATAGCGGTTCTTGAAACGCTTTTTGGAAAGACATGTCTACTACAATGATGGGCTCATAGGGGCCTAAGTTAGCAAAGCATATGGGAAAACGAACCCAATCTACACATACTCGGGCTGTCCATGGATAGCGTTGGACAATTCGAAAGAATCAAGGTTATAAATATGCAAATGCATGCATATTTATAACTATGATGCTTTCGAACGGGAGACACATATTGGTTACGCATACTGATGATTCAAGACACATATATAGCTAGTTATCAAGTTTCATCGGAATAGATCAAATAATTAATGGGGGAGGAGGACATGTCATTTGTGCTCACCCATGAACGAAGGGGCAGAGCTTGTCAAACGCACGGCGAGGTCGTCGAACACCAAACCTCGCAGCGATGAAACAACTGCACATTTAAAACTACCCGATCAACACAATTATATATGATGTTTTTCATAACAAAATCGAAAAATATATGACCTAACTAATAATTCACAAATATATGACCCCGTCGGCCTCTGGAAGGCCAAAGAACACCTTTTCGGGAGGTGTCGGGGGTCGGGGTGTCGTCGGTGTCGGGGTGCTGTTTCGGGGTCGGGGTGTCATGTCGGGGTCGGGGTGTCGGGGTCAGTGGGTCGGTTGTCGGGGTCGGGGTGTCGGGTCAGGCTCGCTGTCGGGGTGTCGGGTCAGGCTCGGGGTCAGGGTGTTGGGGTCTCGGGGTCGGGGTGCCGGGTCGGGGTCGGGGTGCCGTGTCGGTGTCGGGGTCGGGGTGTCGGGTCAGGCTCGGGGTCGGGGTGTCGGGGTCGAGGTCGGGGTCGGGGTGTCTGTTGGGGAACGTAGTAATTTCAAAATTTTTCCTATGCACACGCAAGATCATGGTGATGCATAGCAACGAGAGGGGGAGAGTGTGATCTACGTACCCTTGTAGATCGACAACGGAAGCATTTGGTTGATGTAGTCGTACGTCTCCACGGCCTGACCGATCAAGCACCGAAACTACGGCACCTCCGAGTTCTAGCACACGTTCAGCTCGATGACGATCCCCGGACTCCGATCCAGCAAAGTGTCGGGGAAGAGTTCCCGTCAGCACGACGGCGTGGTGACGATCTTGATGTACTGCCGTCGCAGGGCTTCGCCTAAGCACCGCTACAATATTATCGAGGACTATGGTGGAAGGGGGCACCGCGCACGGCTAAGAATATGATCACGTGGATCAACTTGTGTCTATGGGGTGCCTCTTGCCTCCGTATATAAAGGATCCAAGGGGGGTGCGGCCGGCCCTAGTAGGAGGCGCGCAGGGGGAGTCCTACTCCTACCGGGAGTAGGACTCCCCTCCCTTTCCTTGTCCAATTAGGAGAGGGGGAAGGAAGGGAGAGAGGAGAGGGGGGCGCCGCCCCTCCCTCCTTGTCCAATTCGGACTAGGGGGAGAGGGGGCGCGCGGCCTGCCCTGGCAGTCCCTCCTCTTCTCCACTCTAGGCCCATGAGGCCCATTAACCACCCGGGGGGTTCCGGTAACCCCCCGGTGCTCCGATTTTATCCGAAACTTCCCCGAAACACTTCCGGTGTCCGAATATAGCCGTCCAATATATCAATCTTTATGTCTCGACCATTTCGAGACTCCTCGTCATGTCCGTGATCACATCCAGGACTCCGAACTAACTTCGGTACATCAAAACTCACAAACTCGTAATATAACTATCATCAAAACCTTAAGCGTGCGGACCCTACGGGTTCGAGAATAATGTAGACATGACCGAGACACGTCTCCGGTCAATAACCAATAGCGGAACCTGGATGCTCATATTGGCTCCTACATATTCTACGAAGATCTTTATTGGTCAGACCGCATAACAACATACGTTGTTCCCTTTGTCATCGGTATGTTACTTGCCCGAGATTCGATCGTCGGTATCTCAATACCTAGTTCAATCTCGTTACCGGCAAGTCTCTTTACTCGTTCCGTAATACATCATCTTGCAACTAACTCATTAGTTGCAATGTTGTCAAGGCTTATGTGATGTGCATTACCGAGAGGGCCCAGAGATACCTCTCCGACAATCGGAGTGACAAATCCTAATCTCGAAATACGCCAACCCAACATGTACCTTTGGAGACACCTGTAGAGTACCTTTATAATCACCCATTACGTTGTGATGTTTGGTAGCACACAAAGTGTTCCTCCGGCAAACGGGAGTTGCATAATCTCATAGTCATAGGAACATGTATAAGTCATGAAGAAAGCAATAGCAACATACTAAACGATCGGGTGCTAAGCTAATGGAATGGGTCATGTCAATCAGATCATTCACCTAATGATGTGATCCCGTTAATCAAATAACAACTCTTGTTCATGGTTAGGAAACATAACCATCTTTGATTAACGAGCTAGTCAAGTAGAGGCATACTAGTGACACTCTGTTTGTCTATGTATTCACACATGTATTATGTTTCCGGTTAATACAATTCTAGCATGAATAATAAACATTTATCATGATATAAGGAAATAAATAATAACTTTATTATTGCCTCTAGGGCATATTTCCTTCAGTCTCCCACTTGCACTAGAGTCAATAATCTAGATTACACAGTAATGATTCTAACACCCATGGAGCCTTGGTGCTGATCATGTTTTGCTCGTGGAAGAGGCTTAGTCAACGGGTCTGCAACATTCAGATCCGTATGTATCTTGCAAATCTCTATGTCTCCCACCTGGACTAGATCCCGGATGGAATTGAAGCGTCTCTTGATGTGCTTGGTTCTCTTGTGAAATCTGGATTCCTTTGCCAAGGCAATTGCACCAGTATTGTCACAAAAGATTTTCATTGGACCCGATGCACTAGGTATGACACCTAGATCGGATATGAACTCCTTCATCCAGACTCCTTCATTTGCTGCTTCCGAAGCAACTATGTACTCCGCTTCACATGTAGATCCCGCTACAACGCTTTGTTTAGAACTGCACCAACTGACAGCTCCACCGTTTAATGTAAACACGTATCCGGTTTGCGATTTAGAATCGTCCGGATCAGTGTCAAAGCTTGCATCAACATAACCTTTTACGATGAGCTCTTTGTCACCTCCATAAATGAGAAACATATCCTTAGTCCTTTTCAGGTATTTCAGGATGTTCTTGACCGCTGTCCAGTGATCCACTCCTGGATCACTTTGGTACCTCCCTGCTAGACTTATAGCAAGGCACACATCAGGTCTGGTACACAGCATTGCATACATGATAGAGCCTATGGCTGAAGCATAGGGAACATCTTTCATTTTCTCTCTATCTTCTGAATTGGTCGGGCATTGAGTCTTACTCAACTTCACACCTTATAACACAGGCAAGAACCCTTTCTTTGCTTGATCCATTTTGAACTTCTTCAAAACTTTGTCAAGGTATGTGCTTTGTGAAAGTCCAATTAAGCGTCTTGATCTATCTCTATAGATCTTAATGCCTAATATGTAAGTAGCTTCACCGAGGTCTTTCATTGAAAAACTCTTATTCAAGTATCCCTTTATGCTATCCAGAAATTCTATATCATTTCCAATTAGTAATATGTCATCCACATATAATATCAGAAATGCTACAGAGCTCCCACTCACTTTCTTGTAAATACAGGCTTCTCCAAAAGTCTGTATAAAACCAAATGCTTTGATCACACTATCAAAGCGTTTATTCCAACTCCGAGAGGCTTGCACCAGTCCATAAATGGATCGCTGGAGCTTGCACACTTTGTTAGCTCCCTTTGGATCGACAAAACCTTCTGGTTGCATCATATACAACTCTTCTTCCAGAAATCCATTCAGGAATGCAGTTTTGACATCCATCTGCCAAATTTCATAATCATAAAATGCGGCAATTGCTAACATGATTCGGACAGACTTAAGCATCGCTACGGGTGAGAAGGTCTCATCGTAGTCAATCCCTTGAACTTGCCGAAAACCTTTTGCGACAAGTCGAGCTTTGTAGACAGTAATATTACCGTCAGCGTCAGTCTTCTTCTTGAAGATCCATTTATTCTCAATTGCTTGCCGATCATCGGGCAAGTCAACCAAAGTCCATACTTTGTTCTCATACATGGATCCCATCTCAGATTTCATGGCTTCAAGCCATTTTGCGGAATCTGGGCTCACCATCGCTTCTTCATAGTTCGTAGGTTCATCATGATCTAGTAGCATGACTTCCAGAACAGGATTACCGTACCACTCTGGCGCGGATCTCACTCTGGTTGATCTACGAGGTTCAGTAGTATCTTGTTCTGAAGTTTCATGATCGTCATCATTAGCTTCCTCACTAACTGGTGTAGGTGTCACAGAAACAGTTTTCTGTGATGCACTACTTTCCAATAAGGGAGCAGGTACAGTTACCTCATCAAGTTCTACTTACCTCCCACTCACTTCTTTCGAGAGAAACTCCTTCTCTAGAAAGTTTCCGAACTTAGCAACAAAAGTCTTGCCTTCGGATCTGTGATAGAAGGTGTATCCAATAGTCTCCTTTGGATATCCTATGAAGACACATTTCTCCGATTTGGGTTCGAGCTTATCAGGTTGAAGCTTTTTCACATAAGCATCGCAGCCCCAAACTTTTAGAAACGACAACTTTGGTTTCTTACCAAACCATAGTTCATAAGGTGTCATCTCAACGGATTTTGATGGTGCCCTATTTAACGTGAATGCGGCCGTCTCTAGAGCGTATCCCCAAAACGATAGCGGTAAATCAGTAAGAGACATCATAGATCGCACCATATCTAGTAAAGTACGATTACAACATTCGGACACACCATTACGCTGTGGTGTTCCGGGTGGCGTGAGTTGCGAAACTATTCCACAATTTTTCAAATGTACACCAAACTCGTAACTCAAATATTCTCCTCCACGATCAGATCGTAGGAATTGTATTTTCTTGTTACGATGATTTTCAACTTCACTCTGAAATTCTTTGAACTTTTCAAATGTTTCAGACTTGTGTTTCATTAAGTAGATATACCCATATCTGCTTAAGTCATCTGTGAAGGTGAGAAAATAACGATATCCGCCACGAGCCTCAATGTTCATCGGACCACATACATCTGTATGTATGATTTCCAACAAATCTGTTGCTCTCTCCATAGTACCGGAGAATGGTGTTTTTGTCATCTTACCCATAAGGCACGGTTCGCAAGTACTAAGTGATTCATAATCAAGTGGTTCCAAAAGCCCATCAGTATGGAGTTTCTTCATGCGCTTTATACCGATATGACCCAAACGGCAGTGCCACAAATAAGTTGCACTATCATTATCAACTCTGCATCTTTTGGCTTCAACACTATGAATATGTGTGTCACTACTATCGAGATTCAATAAAAATAGACCACTCTTTAAGGGTGCATGACCATAAAAGATATTACTCATATAAATAGAACAACCATTATTCTCAGATTTAAATGAATAACCGTCTCGCATCAAACAAGATCCAGATATAATGTTCATGCTTAACGCTGGCACCAAATAACAATTATTTAGGTCTAATATTAATCCCGAAGGTAGATGTAGAGGTAGCGTGCCGACTGCGATCACATCGACTTTGGAACCGTTTCCCACGCGCATCGTCACCTCGTCCTTAGCCAATCTTCGCTTAATCCGTAGTCCCTGTTTCGAGTTGCAAATATTAGCAACAGAACCAGTATCAAATACCCAGGTGCTACTGCGAGCATTAGTAAGGTACACATCAATAACATGTATATCACATATACCTTTGTTCACCTTGCCATCCTTCTTATCCGCCAAATACTTGGGGCAGTTCCGCTTCCAGTGACCAGTCTGCTTGCAGTAGAAGCACTCAGTTTCAGGCTTAGGTCCAGGTTTGGGTTTCTTCTCTTGAGTAGCAACTTGCTTGCTGTTCTTTTTGAAGTTCCCCTTCTTCTTCCCTTTGCCCTTTTTCTTGAAACTAGTGGTCTTGTTGACCATCAACACTTGATGCTCCTTCTTGATTTCTACCTCCGCAGCTTTCAGCATTGCGAAGAGCTCGGGAATAGTCTTATTCATCCCTTGCATATTATAGTTCATCACGAAGCTCTTGTAGCTTGGTGGCAGTGATTGGAGAATTCTGTCAATGACGCAATCATCTGGAAGATTAACTCCCAATTGAATCAAGTGATTATTATACCCAGACATTTTGAGTATATGCTCACTGACAGAACTGTTCTCCTCCATCTTGCAGCTATAGAACTTATTGGAGACTTCATATCTCTCAATCCGGGCATTTGCTTGAAATATTAACTTCAACTCCTGGAACATCTCATATGCTCCATGACGTTCAAAACGTCGTTGAAGTCCCGATTCTAAGCCGTAAAGCATGGCACACTGAACTATCGAGTAGTCATCAGCTTTGCTCTGCCAGACGTTCATAACATCTGGTGTTGCTCCAGCAGCAGGCCTGGCACCCAGCGGTGCTTCCAGGACGTAATTCTTCTGTGCAGCAATGAGGATAATCCTCAAGTTACGGACCCAGTCCGTGTAATTGCTACCATCATCTTTCAACTTTGCTTTCTCAAGGAACGCATTAAAATTCAACGGAACAACAGCACGAGCCATCTATCTACAATCAAGCATAAACAAGAAAGATACTATCAGGTACTAAGTTTCATGATAAATTTAGGTTCAATTAATTTACTTAAAGAACTCCCACTTAGATAGACATCCCTCTAATCCTCTTAAGTGATTACGTGATCCAAATCAACTAAACCATGTCCGATCATCACGTGAGATGGAGTAGTTTCATGGGTGAACATCACTATGTTGATCATATCTACTATATGATTCACGCTCGACCTTTCGGTCTCTGCGTTTCGAGGCCATATCTGTATATGCTTGGCTCGTCAAGTATAACCTGAGTATTCCGCGCGTGCAACTGTTTTACACCCGTTGTATTTGAACGTAGAGCCTAACACACCCGATCATCACGTGGTGTCTCAGCACGAAGAACTTTAGCAACGGTGCATACTCAGGGAGAACACTTCTTGATAATTAGTGAGAGATCATCTTATAATGCTACCGTCAAACAAAGCAAGATAAATGCATAAAAGATAAACATCACATGCAATCAATATAAGTGATATGATATGGCCATCATCATCTTGTGCTTGTGATCTCCATCTCCGAAGCACCGTCGTGATCACCATCGTCACCGGCGCGACACCTTGATCTCCATCGTAGCATCGTTGTCGTCTCGCCAATCTTATGCTTCGACGACTATCGCTACCGCTTAGTGATAAAGTAAAGCATTACAGCGCGATTGCATTGCATATAATAAAGCAACAACCATATGGCTCCTGCCAGTTGCCGATAACTCGGTTACAAAACATGATCATCTCATACAATAAAATTTAGCATCATGTCTTGACCATATCACATCACAACATGCCCTGCAAAAACAAGTTAGACGTCCTCTACTTTGTTGTTGCAAGTTTTACGTGGCTGCTATGGGCTTAAGCAAGAACCAATCTTACCTACGCATCAAAACCACAACGATAGTTTGTCAAGTTGGTGCTGTTTTAACCTTCGCAAGGACCGGGCATAGCCACACTCGGTTCAACTAAAGTTGGAGAAACTGTCACCCGCAAGCCACCTATGTGCAAAGCACGTCGGGAGAACTGGTCTCGCGTAAGCGTACGCGTAATGTCGGTCCGGGCCGCTTCGTCCAACAATACCGCCGAACCAAAGTATGACATGCTGGTAAGCAGTATGACTTATATCACCCACAACTCACTTGTGTTCTACTCGTGCATATAACATCAACATATAAAACCTAGGCTCAGATGCCACTGTTGGGGAACGTAGTAATTTCAAAAAATTTCCTATGCACACGCAAGATCATGGTGATGCATAACAACGAGAGGGGGAGAGTGTGATCTACGTACCCTTGTAGATCGACAACGGAAGCGTTTGGTTGATGTAGTCGTACGTCTCCATGGCCCGACTGATCAAGCACCGAAACTACGACACCTCCGAGTTCTAGCACACGTTCAGCTCGATGACGATCCCCGGACTCCGATCCAGCAAAGTGTCGGGGAACAGTTCCGTCAGCACGACGGCGTGGTGACGATCTTGATGTACTGCCATCGCAGGGCTTCGCCTAAGCACCGCTACAATATTATCGAGCACTATGGTGGAAGGGGGCACCGCACATGGCTAAGAATATTATCACGTGGATCAACTTGTGTCTATGGGGTGCCTCTTGCCTCCGTATATAAAGGAACCAAGGGGGGGTGCGGCCGGCCCTAGTAGGAGGCACGCAGGAGGAGTCCTACTCCTACCGGGAGTAGGACTCCCCTCCCTTTCCTTGTCCAATTAGGAGAGGGGGAAGGAAGGGAGAGAGGCGAGGGGGGCGCCGCCCCTCCCTCCTTGTCCAATTCGGACTAGGGGGAGAGGGGGCGTGCGGCCTGCCCTGGCAGCCCCTCCTCTTCTCCACTCTAGGCCCATGAGGCCCATTAACCCCCCGGGGGGTTCCGGTAACCCCCCGGTGCTCCGGTTTTATCCGAAACTTCCCCGGAACACTTCCGGTGTCCGAATATAGCCGTCCAATATATCAATCTTTATGTCTCGACCATTTCGAGACTCCTCGTCATGTCCATGATCACATCCAGGACACCGAACTAACTTCGGTACATCAAAACTCATAAACTCATAATATAACTGTCATCGAAACCTTAAGCGTGCGGACCCTAAGGGTTCGAGAATAATGTAGACATGACCGAGACACGTCTCCGTTCAATAACCAATAGCGGAACCTGGATGCTCATATTGGCTCCTACATATTCTACGAAGATCTTTATCGGTCAGACCGCATAACAACATACGTTGTTCCCTTTGTCATTGGTATGTTACTTGCCCGAGATTCGATCGTCGGTATCTCAATACCTAGTTCAATCTCATTACCGGCAAGTCTCTTTACTCGTTCCGTAATACATCATCTCACAACTAACTCATTAGTTGCAATGCTTGCAAGGCTTATGTGATGTGCATTACCGAGAGGGCCCAGAGATACCTCTCCGACAATCGGAGTGACAAATCCTAATCTCGAAATACGCCAACCCAACATGTACCTTTGGAGACACCTGTAGAGCTACCTTTATAATCACCCATTTACGTTGTGACGTTTGGTAGCACACAAAGTGTTCCTCCGGCAAACGGGAGTTGCATAATCTCATAGTCATAGGAACATGTATAAGTCATGAAGAAAGCAATAGCAACATACTAAACGATCGGGTGCTAAGCTAATGGAATGGGTCATGTCAATCAGATCATTCACCTAATGATGTGATCCCGTTAATCAAATAACAACTCTTTGTTCATGGTTAGGAAACATAACCATCTTTGATTAACGAGCTAGTCAAGTAGAGGCATACTAGTGACACTCTGTTTGTCTATGTATTCACACATGTATTATGTTTCCGGTTAATACAATTCTAGCATGAATAATAAACATTTATCATGATATAAGGAAATAAATAATAACTTTATTATTGCCTCTAGGGCATATTTCCTCATGTCTAGCATGGAATATCGGGAGCCGGCGGGGGTGGCTAAACATTTACTGATATACAGGATAAATAATAACTTTACATCCCTATTGCCTCTCCGTCTTCTTCTTCTTCTCTTCTTCTTCCTAAAAACTAAACTAAACCTAAACCTAAACCTAAATCAAAACTAAAACTAAAACTAAATCTAAACTAAACATAAACCTAAAACTAAAAAAACAGAAAAAGGAAAAAACTAAATCTAAACCTAAAACTAAACTAAAACTAAACCTAAACCTAAAACCTAAACCTAAAACTAAAACTAAACTAAACATAAACCTAAAACTAAAAAAACAGAAAAAAGGAAAAAAAGAGGAGGAGAGCTCACCTGGGGCCGGGCCGGTGGAGGAGGGGGGGGCCTGGGGCGGCGGCGCGGGCGTAGTGGCGACGGGGCCAAGCCCGGCCGGGGCGGTGGGGCGCGAGGGGGCCGGGCCGCGCGGCGCCGAGACGGCAGGGCGGCGGGGACGACGGGGCGGGGGACCGGTGGGGCGCCGGGTGGTGGGGAGACGGCGCCGGCGGCAGTGGCGACGGGGCGGGGGGCCGGTGGGCGGCAGGTGGTGGGCGACGGGGGCGGCGGCGCATGTGTGAAGAGCAGGGAGAGAAACAGAGAGAGAGGGGCGGGGTGGGGCGCGGCCGTTAACGTTAGATATGTTAAATCTTTGCCGTCCGCCCCCTTTGCCGTCCGGACGGCAAAGAGGGGTGGCCGTTAAGTTTTTTTAAGCAGCTCGTCAGTGGGCCCCCCTCCCTCTTTGCCGTCTGCTAGCCGACGACAAAGAATCTTTGCCGTCTGCTAGCGGACAGCAAATAACTGGCTGATGGCAAAGGTCTTTGCCATCAGCCAGTTCTTTGTCGTCTGCTTTTGGGTAGCTGATGGCAAAGAGCTTCTTTGCCGTCTGCTAGCAGACGGCAAAGAGCTGGCAGATGGCAAAGTAGCTGATTCCAGTAGTGTGTAAGCAAATTCTTAAGCTCATTGAAAGCGTTATCTTGGGATGGTCCCCAAACAAAAGGCGTATTCTTCTTGCTCAAAGCATGCAAAGGCGAAGCAATGGTGCTAAAATCTTTCACAAAGCGACGATAGAAACCCGCAAGGCCAAGAAAGCTACGCACTTGTTGCAAATTGGTTGGTTGGGGCCAAGTCTTAATAGCATTGATCCTGGACTCATCAACATGAACACCCTTAGAAGAGACAACAAAACCCAAGAAAACGAGTTTGTCAATGCCAAAAAGGCATTTCTCCATATTAGCATAGAGATTCTCTTTCTGAAGAGTTTGTAAAACGGTTCGGACATGGGTGACATGCTCTTTGAGAGACTTGCTAAAAACAAGGATATCATCGAAGTAGACCACAACAAACACACCAATATAAGGGCGAAAGACATGATTCATAAGATGCATAAAAGTACCCGGTGCTTCCGATAGACCCATAGGCATGACTAACCACTCATACAAGACAAACTTGGTATTGAAAGCGGTTTTCCATTCATCACCTCTTGTATGCGGATTTGATAGTAACCACTTTTAAGACCAATTTTTGAAAAGATAGTGGCACCACTAAGTTCATCAAGCATATCATCAAGGCGTGGAATGGGATACCTATAACGAACAGTGATAGCATTGATAGGTCTACAATCGGAGCACATGCGAAAGCTACCGTCTCATTTTGGCACAAGAATGACCGGGATGGCACAAGGGCTCAAACTTTCATGCACATGTCCATGGTCTATGAGATGTTTTACTTGCCTTTGTATTTCTTTGGTTTCTACGGGGTTGAAGTGGTAGGGAGCTTTGTTTGGTAATGGTGTTCGATGCCTCGTAGTGGAGTAGTCCTGGAGGTAGCTCGTCGGGGAAAACATCTTGAAATTCCTGCAAAAGAGAAGACAACACTAGAGGAAGAGTGTGAGAGGTGTTAGCTTGTGGTGCATTGTCCTTGCACAAAAGGACATAGTGTAGGAAACTAGATGGGTTCTCACACACTCCTCTTATCTCACTTTTGGTGGCAAATAGGACTAAGTTCTTCTTTTTGCTCATCGTGGAGGTGTTCGATTTGGGCTTGTGGCGCTATCTCTCTTTTTGGTGGCTCGCTCTCTCACTATTATCTCCATGATGGGTGGCTTGCTTGTCGGCGATCACTTGGCTTGGAGACATGGGATGAAGTACGTACTCCTTTCCTTTTATCTTGAAGATGTAGTGGTTCATGCGGCCATTGTGGATGACTCCTCTAGCAAATTTCCATGGGCGTCCAAGGAGAAGGTGGCAAATGATCATTGGAACAACGTCACACTCCAAAGTGTCTTCATAGGAACCAATTTTGAAGGAGACTTGTACTCGATGCTCAACTTGGATAGTGCCGGAGTCGCTAAGCCATTGCACTTTATACGGATGTGGGTGCTTCGTCTTGGGCAATTGGAGCTTGGAGCAAAGTTCTTCACTTGCGAGATTATGACAACTCCCTCCATTGATGATGACCTTGACGGATCTTCCGTTGATGCCGGCCTTGGTGTGGAATATGTGGCATCTTTGGTCTTCTTCTTGGTGATGTTGGAGAGTCAAGACCTTGGAGACAACAAGAGCGGGACTTGAATCACCGTCACAAAGGACTTGATTCCTTCTTCTTCGGTCACGCGTCGGTGCATTGCCACTTGGCTCAAGGCTTTCATCTCCTCATCACTCATGGAGTCATATGGTACCATCGTCGTGGAGGATCATGTTTTGCTTGTTGGTTACCAAATTGAATGACTTGTGGCATTGGCCGCCGCATGTGAAAGCATTTGAAGGAACTCATCTTGACGGTCTCATCTGTTGGGGTAGATGATGATGAAACTCTCGGCTTGAAGTTGCTTGTAGTAGGATGATGACTTGGGGTAGTCGAAGATGTTGGAGTCGTTGAAGCTTGATTGTTGGAGAAGCCGTAGGACTTGTATGAGAACTTGGCATACTTGAAATCGTCTTGCACTTGATGTTCCACTTTGGTAGCTTGATGCACTAGCTCGATGAGGTTCGAGTATGGTTGGAAGTCAGCGATCTTCTTGATAGGATGGTTGAGTCCATTCAAGAAACGTGCCATAGTTTGCTCATCATCTTCCGTGACATTGGCTCGTATCATGGCAATCTCCATCTCCTTGTAGTACTCTTCAACGCTCTTGGTTCCTTGCTTGAGTAGTTGGAGTTTCTTGAAGAGGTCGCGGTTGTAGTAGGTAGGCACAAAGCGTGCTCTCATGACATCCTTCATTTGCCCCAAGTAGTGATGGGTGGTTCACCTCTTGCCTCTCGGCGCTCGATAACTTGTTCCCACCAAATGAGGACATAGTCTTGGAACTCAAGGGATGCCATCGCGATCTTCTTCTCTTCTTCATAGTTGTGCAAACGGAAGATTTTGTCGACCTTCAATGCCCATGAAAGGTACTCTTCGGGATCGTTGCTTCCATTGAACTTGGGCATGGTGAACTTGAGCTTGCCGTAGTGCTCTTCATTGTGTTGGGGTTGGGGATGATGACGCCCATGTTGTTGATGATTGTCAAGCTCGTGTTGCTCTTGGTGAAGAGGGTTGTCGACCTCATGTTGCTCTTGTCGTGGAGGATTTCCATTGTCTTCATGATCTTGATGAACTTGATGTTCTTGGCGAGCTTGTGGAGGAGCTTGTCGAGCTCGAGGAGGAACTTGAGGAACTTGACGATGCACGCGAGCTTGAAATCTTCTTTCTTGAACCTATTCGCGAAGTGCTTCCTCTTGTTCACGCCGATGGCGGCTGCGTGTGGCGACGGTGTGACTTGCAGCTTGGAGGGCTTGTTGCGCCTCAAGTGCTTGAGCTTCATGAAGTTGTTGTTCTTGGCGTTGTGCCTCGGCATCTTGTACATCTTGGTGTAGACGCGCGCGCTCTTCCTCTTCATGTTGGCGTTGTCGTTGCCGTTCTCATGCTAGCGCAAAAGCCTCTTGGGTTTGACGTTGTCGGAGCTCTTGAGAGTTGGTGTCACGTAGAGGATTAAGGCTTGCTTGACGATCATCGTGCGCGGCACGTCAAAGAGTGTTCGATGTCGGCGTACTTGAGCCGGAGAGGGTGAAGTCGGAGTGTCGACTTGAGCGAGTCCTTCTTGATGAAGACGAAGTGGAAGAAGAGCGGTTGAGCAACAAAGCGCGAATTTCGTCCATCCTTGCGTCATTCTCTTGCTTGTGATCGTCGAGCTTGTGGTCGAAGTAGTCCCTTGTACGTTGCTCGGAGAGTCGCAAGTCGGCGGCGAGGTTGTCGATGCGTTCACTCATTGCTTGTTGCTCTTGATGCAAAGCACGTTGTGCACCAAAGAGGTGGCTCTTGGTGACGTAGGAGTTCATGTCGTCGTCGTGCTCAATGAAGAGTGGGTTGGTAGAAGTACTTGGCCTATCCATCATTCCAAGATAAAATGTGAGTGGTAGAAAGAGAAGAACGAATACCAAATGTACCTTGACCGAAGTTGAAAGTGGATCAATGATCACTCCAATGTGGACAAGGAAATAGCACAATTGGTACCAATTCTTGTTGGTTTCTCACACCTACACAAGTAAAAGCTTATGGTGGAGCTTGGTTAGGATGGTGGCACAAAATTTGATGCAATTGTAAGTGAGTTTCAATAATGTTGGAAAAGATTCGCAAGATTGCAATGTAACAAGTAGACCAAGCAATGTAATGTACACGGAAACACACACGCATAGAGATAAGTGGGGTTGAGCAACCAAGGATGAGCCAAAATGTGGAATCCACAAAAATGCTCTTGTTGCACAACACTAGAGAGACGCTAGCACGATTGCACAATAGGCGGATACAAAGACTTGTGCACAACCTACTAAGCAAAAATGCAACGACTTCTATCCCAAGTATGCTCTATGCAAGGTGTTTCTATGCGATGATCCAAGATGATCGAGTATGACAATCTTAATGTTGTATGATGCTATGGTTCTTGCTTAAAAGCTCTTTGCTTATCTTTCCTTTTTTATTAAAAGCTTGTTTGGCTCTTTGATGTTTGAGCTCTTTTCTCATGCAATGCTTGACGAACCAAGATAGCAATTGTGTATGCGATGACAACCTTGTGACACAAGAGATGATACCAAGATATGCAACAATGATGTATGTATGCTATGGGAAGTATGATCACTAATGTGCACAAGTCTCGTTGCTAGCAATACTCAATGGCTAGTCTCAATGGGTAAGCAACACAAAGGAGTAAGGCTATGATGGCTATCAATGTAATGGCAAGAGTGATATGTCCAATACCAAGGTGAGGTTACCGTTCTTTGGTTCCTCGTCCGTACGCAAGAACGGATGACGGTTATCGAATGAGTGTGATGAATACCAAGATGTAGTCGAGGTGGTCATTGTTGATGACGCGTCCATGGCGAAGATGAGCGGCGGTGATGTTGATGTCGAACCGTACCTAGATAGCCGAAACACAAAAGGATATGGAACTGCAACTCAAATTCTCAAAGCTTGAAGTGGTAACACGTGTCGAAGTGTAAAACGGGTAAGCAATGGTGGTGGTATGCGGAAGTGGTGATGGTGTATAAGTGGTAGGAGTGCGTATGCGGAAATGTGGGGCGGTGGTGGTGACTAAACTGAAAAAATTCAGTTTCGTCAGGTAACTCCGGACGTCCGGTGGTGAGCGGTCGTCCGGTCGTTGGACGTCCGGTGGCGAGCGGACGTCGGGTGCCTGGGCACTGTTCGGGCACGGGATGAACTGCACGTGTACAAGGTGGAGAGGTCGAAATTCTTTGGATCCGGGTGGATTTGTGGAGGGAAAAGGTGGGGAAAGGGGGAAAGCTAGATCCACTCAAAACAAAGCAACTCCAGGATCAAATCCAACAAAATTTCAACACACCAACAAATCACAAAAAAATTGGGGCTATTTTTGTGGGGAATTTTTGAATTAGGGGACAAAATCAACAAAAACTAGGCTAGCAACACAACGGGGAGGCTCTGAAATCGTGATCAACGTGGCTCTTGATATCAAGATGACGTAGGGTAGGAACCCTAATTCGTCCGATATTTCACGAAAGGAGCGGATTCCCGCGATGAACACGAAGAGCACGAGGAGGGAAACAAGGGGAAAAACACAAGGGGAACACAAGAGAACACTCAAACCAACAAGAATGATTACACAAGTGCTAGATCCTTGAAACTAAATAGGAGATACAAGATCCAAAGTCAACAACGGACGATACACGGTAACCGATCTTCTCTGTGAGGAGGTCTTGAGTTATTCCCTAAAAGGGGTCTTGAATCCGCTTGGGGGATCTTCTCCGTAGGAGGCTCGAATCTCCGAGGAGAAGGTAACCAAGTGGATGAGCAAAGCTCTCACACGAAATATGAGATAATCCTTTGTTGACCCTAACTAGGAGGTGGGAGAGGTCTATTTATAGTCTTAGTGCAAATGGGGGGGGGGGCAAAGTGAAGGGGTACATGGGTCTCAGCCCGCAACTGGACATAGCCAGGTGCCGGACGTCCGCTGGGGACCGGACGTCCGGTGGCTCGGGGGTGGCCGGACGTCCGGTGGCTGTCGGTCGTCCGCTCATTCTGGCTCGGATGCTGGTGTAGCGGATTTCCGGTGGCTGCCGGTCATCCGGTCGCCGGACGTCCGTTGGTGTCGGTCGTCCGCTCGTTTGGCTCTGGTGCAGGGGCACCGGTCGTCCGGTCCGGACTGGACGTCCGCTCGCTGGGGCTCGGCTGTTGCTTCAGGCTCCGGACGTTCGGTCCCGGCCGGTCATCCGGTGGCTGGGATTCCTTCCACAGCTCTTCTTCTTCTCCATCTTCCTCCTCTTCTTCTCCTTGCTCCTTAGCTTCTCCATGAAACCTGAGTATGCATAAAGTGTCCGTATGAGGTAGTAGCCATGTCTCATGTGCATCAAAGTGGAAATGTGAGAGGAGAGATGTCACCTCGGTTTCAAGAGCTCTTGCACGTGCTCGTGTCATGGGTCCGCTAGGCACTTGGTGGGACGATGGTAGGTCCATGGGGATGACCTTGGGATGCTCCACATCACTAGAGCTTGTGCCCACAAATTAAATTATCAGGTACTTTCGTTTCTTGGTAATGATTCTAATGTTCATGAGAATATGATGCTGCCTAAATTGGATACATTTGTTTTGCTTACAAATGAAGGGCCTGGCATGGATAAGAGGGATGAACACTGGAGGAAGATCAAGCATGGAGAGGATGGCATGCGCAAGGGGAACAAGAACGGAGTTACAAGTGATGATTTCAGGACTTTGAAGCCACCATAAGGAGTGCATGAAGCCTTGGACGAAATATACAAGATGCCATTCCATAAATTTCGTCCAGAGGCGATTCTAGGTGCTGCTTCACCTTATTATTGGGCCATGGCCATGTAATTTCGAAATACTTAAGTATATGTTGTTTTTAGAGACTGTATGTGTGGGTAAACAAGAGTTAGGGTTGGTTTCAGACCCCTCTTCCAAGGGCCACGAAATTACCCCCTCTTCCTCCATATATACAACCCTTAGGGTGTCGTTTAGACTTTGGGTTTTATTTAGATTAAAAGTTCGCCATAGCTGCAACTTCGCGTACTTCGTTTGTTTTTAACGACTAGACAAAGACGTCACAGAACCCCACCTTGATCAATAAAGCTTTCATCTTATATTCGCAATATCCACATTGCAATCTTAGTTTCTTGCTTATTCTTCATTTGCTTGCAGGAAATAGACCCTCGTGGTCAGGTTGATCGTGCTCCGGCGTGGTCAATAACCCCTCGGAAGTTGGTTTAGCGATTGCTAAGGCATGATGTCTCGCACATTCGTAGTCGGATCGTCAAGGTCAACTCCCACAGAAAATGATATCTATCTCATCGAAACATCGGGACACTCTTCCCTCTATCAAGTGGTATCAGATTTCCAGGTTGCTCGGTGAGATTTTATAGTTTTTTGTAGTTTAGGTTGGGTCTGTTCTTCATACCTATAGTCCATGAAAAAGCCAAATTTTTTTAGGGTTAGTTCATCATATCCGAACCAATCTGAGCCTTTGCATAATCTTTTTAGGGTTTTGTATTGTTGAATTTGCGGTTGCATCATCGTGTCAAGTTGCTGGTCTTAGGGTCTAGTCCTTTAGAGTTTCGAGTTTTGTTCGCAAGTTGTCACGCCGCCACCGCACCATCATCATCACCACTACCATATACCACCATAGTCATCTCCGCTGCCATATAGCACCATCGTCGTCACCGCTACCATATACCACCATCGTCATCACCGCTGCGATATACCACCATCGTCGTCACCGCTGCCATATCCCACCATCGTCATCACCGCTACTATATACCACATATCCACCGCCATCACGCTAATCTGAGTCCACCTTCATCACAGATTCACCACCAGTCCATGTTCCACCTCTCTACATATATCCGCCACTAGTCCGAGTTTCCACCAGTTTCATCTCCGCCACCAATCCTAGTCCGAGTCCAGTATTTGTCGCTTTGTTTTTGATTTCCAGATCATGCCATACTCCGAGTCCTGACAGCGAAGGAATTCCGAACTTCCGTGTTACCCGCAGTAGAAAAATAGTTCCAGTTCTAGTCTATAAAATTCTGGCTAGGCACTTTTTAGACCATTTGTAGACTTTTTCGAAAAAAATTTGTTGCGGACCAGCACAGTCTAGGCTCGCGTCTCTAGCATGGTCTAGCCTAGGACCAGCACAGTACCGTCGTTGAGCGTTTATTCAACTTTGCATCTCTGAATTGATTATTGTTGATATTTTTGTTAACATATCATAAACCTTCCCAGCTCCACATACATCTATGTCATGCGTTTGACTCTCCCTGGTAATCGCTCTGTCCAAGCTTTGAGAGTTTTGACCACAACGGTTGCCGATCACCACCTGCTGCTGGGTAAGAACTGGTAAGAATTTGAGATTCGCTTGACGGATTTGTGACACTCCACCACCACCACCACTTCCTAGCAGTCTGTAGGATCATATTCTTGTGTGTTTCTATTGCTGCTAACCATGTCAGGATCACAGCTGATGAGGCTGATTGGGAGAACATGACGAACAAACAACTACATGATAAATTTCAGCAAATGATGAGTGGACGGGTGCAAGATGTGCTAAACAAATTTGAAGAGGCCATGGAGAATATAGATGGCATTGAAAAGACATTTGAAACAAAGCTCGATAACAAGTTTAATGAATTGCTCACGCGTCTTCCACCACCACCACCGGCTGCACCCGTCGCACCTTTACAACAACAACAACAACGTCGCCTTCCGAATCAAGTGGGACGAGCACTGCGTGTTCCCCTTGAGCCTGGTCAAAATTCTGGTGCCCCTGCACCTACTATTGATGCTTCAGTGGCTCCTACTACTGCCGCTGAGGAGGACGTTTATGAGGGCGATTACGAGGATGAGGTTGATCAAAATCAGCACTATGTGCAACCACCAGCACCACCACCAGGTCGTCCTCATGCCTTTAATCGTAATGGTAGGGCTGCACCACCACCTCAGGTATGAGATTATGACCATGTTCCTAAATTGAAATTGAATATTCCACCATTTGAGGGTCGATATATTCCTGATGTCTATCTTACTTGGGAGTTAGAAACTGAACAACGTTTCACATGCTTACAATATCCCGAGGATAGACGTGTTGCTGCTGCTGTTTGTGAATTCACTAGCTTTGCTTCTGTTTGGTGGTCTGAACATTGTAGATTATATCCTATTCCAGCTACTTGGGCTGCTTTGAAAACTACTATGCATACTCGTTGGATTCCACCATATTATCAACGTGAATTGCTTCAAAAATTGCAGCGTTTAAGACAAGGAAAAAATTCTATAGAGGAATATTATCAGGAATTGCAAACTGGTATGATTAGTTGTGGTATTGTTGAGGATAACGAAGCTATGCTTGCACATTTTATGGGTGGATTAAATAAAGAGATTTAGACCATTTTAGAGTATATGGAATATAATAATATCACTCGTTTATTCCATCTTGCTTGCAAAGCTGAACGTGAAGTGCAGGATTGACATGCATTGGCATGGACTAACTTTTCTGCAGGTCGACCTTCATCATGGACACCGCGTGCATCCTCTACTTCCACACGTTCTTCTACACCGGCACCTTCGTCAGCTGCCACCTCCAACTGTGATACAAGAAAGCAGGCACAACCACCACTATCTGCCAAGAGCACACCTTCTGGGCCTGCACAGAGCACTTCTTCATCCATGGCATCAACAGGGCAAACACATGATATTATTTGTCGTTGTTGCAAGGGTGGAGGTCATTATGCGAGAGAATGCCCATCTAAACGTGTGATGATTGTTACTAAGGATGGTGGGTATGAGTCTGCTAGTGACTATGATAGGGAGACTTTGGCTCTTATTACAAGTGAAGAACAGGTGGAGATGATTCTGATTATGAGACGCAATACATGGCTCCTAAAGACGCTGACATGTATGAATATTTAGTTGCTCAACGTGTTTTGAGTGTGCAGGTCACCCAAGCTGAGCAAAATCAGAGGCATAATTTGTTCCATACAAAGGGAGTTGTGAAGGAACGTTCTGTTCGCGTCATCATAGATGGAGGGAGCTGCAACAACTTGGCTAGCATGGAGATGGTGGAGAAGCTATCTCTCACCACAAGACCACATCCACATCCTTACTACATCCAATGGTTCAACAACATCGGCTAGGTTAAGGTAACACGTACTGTTCATATGCATTTTAGTATATCCACATATGCTGATTATGTGGATTGTGATGTGGTACCTATGCAAGCATGTTCCTTATTACTTGGTAGCCCATGACAATTTGATTAAAATTCTGTACACCATGGTAGAAACAATAAGTATACTCTTGTTCATAAGGATAAAAATATTACTTTGCTTCCTATGACTCCTGATTCCATTTTGAAAGATGATATTAATAGAGCTCATAAAGCAAAATAGGAGAAAAATAAGAGTGAAAATCACATTGTGGCAAAAGAATTTGAGCTACAAATGAAGCCTAATAATAAACCATCTAGTGTTGCTTCAGAAATGAAATTGAAAAGTGAATGTTTACTTGCCACCAAATCTGATATTGATGATCTAGATTTCAGCAAATCTGTGTGCAAAGAGGTGTTATTTTCTTTCGAGGATGTACCTTCCTGTTTGCTCCTGCTATCACTAACATTTTGCAGGAGTTCGCTGACGTCTTTCCACAAGACGTGCCACCGGGATCACCACCTATTCGAGGGATTGAGCATCAGATTGACTTAATTCCCGGTGCTTCGCTGCCTAACTGTGTGCCATACCGTACCAATCCAGAGGAGACGAAGGAGATTATGCGTCAAGTACAGAAGCTGCTCGACAAAGGTTATATACACGAATCTCTTAGTCCTTGTGCTGTTCCTATTATATTAGTGCCAAAAAAGGATGGTACATCACGTATGTGTGTTGATTGTAGAGGCATTAATAATATTACTATTTGTTATCGTCATCCTATTCCCAGGCTAGATGACATGCTTGATGAATTGAGTGGCTCTAGAATATTCTCCAAAGTTGATTTGCGTAGTGGATACCATCAAATTCGTATGAAATTGGGAGATGAATGGAAAACATCATTTAAAACTAAGTTTGGATTATATGAGTGGTTAGTCATGCCTTTTGGGTTAACTAATGCACCTAGTACTTTCATGAGATTAATGAACGAAGTTTTACGTGCTTTCATTGGACGATTTGTGGTAGTCTATTTTGATGATATATTGATTTATAGCAAATATTTGGAGGAACATTTGGAACATTTACATGCTGATTTTATTGCTCTACGTGATGCACGTCTGTTTTGGTAACCTTGGGAAGTGCACCTTTTGCATCGACCGCGTATCTTTTCTTGGCTATGTTGTTACTCCATAGGGAATTGAAGTTGATAAAGCCAAGATTGAAGCTATTGAGAGTTGGCCACAGCCCAAAACGGTCACACAAGTGAGGAGTTTTCTTGGCCTCACTGGATTCTATAGGCGTTTTGTGAGAGATTTCAGCACCATTGCTGCACCTCTCAATGAGCTTACAAAGAAGGATGTGCCTTTTGTTTGGGGTACCACACATGAAGAAGCTGATGTAGGGTAGAACCCTAATCGGCTGATCTTTCACGAAAGGAGCAGAATCCCGCGAAGAACACGAGGAACAAGAGGGTGGAAACGGGGGGGGGGGGACACGAGAGAATCACTCAACCAACAAGAAATAGTCGCACATGTGCTAGATCCTCGAGTACATAAAGTAAGATACACGATCCACGATCAACTAGGGACGATACACGGTAACCGGTCTTCTCCGTGAAGAGGTCTTGAATCCAAAGGGATCTTCTCCGTAGAGGCCGCAGTCTATCTCATGGAGTAGATCCGATGCGGATGAGCAATTCTCTATCTCTAAAATGAGCTAAACCAATGCTAACCCTAGAAAGTTGGACGAGGTGGAGTATATATAGTCTAAGGGGATAAGGGATAGACGGGACTCGGCCCTTCGCTGTGCACAGACAGGGGAGGCCGGACGTCTGGGCTAGTCGGGCCGGATGTCCGGGCTTTCAGGTGACACCGGATGTCCGGGCTGGGGAGACCGGATGTCCTGCCTGGAGTGGTGGCCTTTGTTGCTCTCGGTTTCGGAGGGGCCGGATTTTTGGGCTGGTGGCCAGATATCCGGGGGCTCGGGAGAGGCCGGATGTCCGTGCTGTCGGGGCCGGATGTCCAAGGCTTGTAGCTTCTAGCGGCTGAGCTGCTATAGGGGATGACACTCCAGGGGCTGGATGTCCAGGGCCTGGGAGATGCTCTTGGATCCTTCCGTTGGTTCTCCTCATCCATGGACTTGGGGACTTGTACATCTTCATGCGCATCTTCGGGAGGGTCCTCTTGGTGCCTAATCATGCACAACACCTCAGACTTAGGTAGTAGCCATGTCTCATGCATAGAAAGGGGAAGTTCGGAGAGGAGTGAGTTCACCTTATCTTCGATAGCCTTCGCTCGGGCTCGTGTCATTGGTCCAAGTGGTGTCGTTGGAGGTGTAGGTGCGTCCATGGGGATGACCTTGGGATGCTCCGCATCATCTCCCCTCCCTTGGGGAAGATCCGTCCTCGGATCGAAATCCACATCACCTTGGTAGGGCGAGAGATCTTTGATGTTGAAGATGTCGCTCACGGAGTACTTGTCACGAGGGATGTCAATCCTGTATGCGTTGTTGTTGTAGCGTGCAAGCACCTTGAATGGTCCATCCGCGCGTGGTCGAAGTTTGGACTTGCGTTCTTGGGGAAAGCGTTTCTTGCGAAGGTGTAGCCACACGAGGTCTCCAATGTTGAATATCATAGGGTGCTTGTTGATGTTGAGCTTGGTCGCAAGGCGTTGTACTTGACGCTCGATGGTGTTTCTTGTATCCTCATGCACCTTCTTGAGATGGGTCGCTCGTGCACTTGCGTCCAAATTGATGTGCTCTTGGAGTGATAGAGGAAGAATGTCCAATGGTGACAATGGGTTGAATCCGTAGACGACCTCGAAGGGGGGCTTGCAGGTTGTTGAGTGTCTTGCTCGGTTGTAGGAGAACTCGGCGATAGGTAGGCACTCCTCCCACTCCTTGATGTTCTTCTTGATGAGTACTCGAAGTAGAGCTGAGAGTGTGCGGTTGGTCACCTCTGTTTGGCAGTTGGTTTGAGGATGGTAAGCCGTGGAGAAAAGTAGCCTGATTCCGAGCTTGGTGCATAGGGTCTTCCAAAAGAAGCTTAGGAACTTGACATCGCAGTCCGAGACAATTGTCTTTGGCAGTCCATGTAGACGCAATATTTCCCTACAAAAGAGATTAGCAACATGTGAAGCATTGTCTATCTTGTTGCAAGGAATAAAATGTGCCATTTTTAAGAAACGGTCGACAATGACAAATATGGAATCTTTTCCATTTTGAGTCCTAGGCAAACCAAGTACAAAGTCCATGCTAATGTCTTCCCATGGTTGCTATGGAATTGGGGGAGGCATATTAAGGCCATGAGATTGAGCTTTGGACTTAGCTTTGCGACATGTGGAGCATCAGTTGGTGAAACGATTGACGTCCCGAAACATCTTTGGCCAAAAGTAGTTCTTCGAGAGCATGGCGAATGTCTTGTCGCGTCTGAAATGTCCTATTAAGCCTCCTCCATGAGATTCCTGCAAAAGTAACAAACGGAGAGAGGACTCGGGGATGCAAAGTTTGTTAGCTCTCATAAGATATCCATCTTTGATGTAATAGCGTTCCCAAGATGTATTCGACAAACACTTGGCATAAGGAGTAGCAAAAGTTGCATCATGCTCATACAAGTCTTTGATATGCTCGAAGCCAATGACATCTAAACCAAGTTGTGTAACAAGCATGCATATGCGGGAAAGAGCATCCGCTACAATGTTTTCTTTACCCTTGATGTACTTGATGACATAAGGAAAAGACTCAATAAATTCACTCCATTTAGCATGATGCTTGTTCAACTTGGTTTGTCCCTTAAGATACTTGAGAGTCTCATGATCGGTATGAATGATAAACTCATGGGGACGAAGGTAATGTTCCCATTCATGCAAAACACGGACTAAAGCATATAGCTCTTTGTCATAGATGGGATAATTGAGTTGCGCTCCGGAAAGTTTCTCACTAAAGTAAGCTGTGGGGCGCTTCTCTTGCGTTAACACACCTCCTATGCCATTACCACTAGCATCGCAATGAATCTCAAAAGGCTTGTCGAAGTGGGGTAAAGCAAGCACGGGAGCATGAGTAAGAAAATTCTTAAGCTCATTGAATGCGGTATCTTGGGATGGTCCCCAAACAAAAGGCGCATTCTTCTTGCTCAAAGCATACAAAGCCAAAGCAATGGTGCTAAAATCCTTCACAAAGCGGCGATAGAAACCCGCAAGGCCAAGAAAACTACGCACTTGATGCAAGTTGGTTGGTTGCGGCCAAGTCTTAATAGCATTGATCTTGGACTCATCAACATGAACACCCTTAGAAGAAACAACAAAACCCAAGAAAACGAGCTTATCAACACCAAAAAGGCATTTCTCCATATTAGCATAGAGGTGCTCTTTTCTAAGAGTTTGCAAAATGGTGCGGGCATGGGTGACATGCAAAAGAGAAGACACCACTAAAGGAAGAGTGTGAGAAGTGTTAGTTTGTGGTGCATTGTCCTTGCACACGAGGACGTAGTGTAGGACACCAGATGGGTTCTCACACACTTCTCTTATCTCACGTTTGGTGGCAAACAGAACTAGGTTATTGTTTTCGGTCATCGTGGAGGCACTCGATTTGGGCTTGTGGCACTCACTCTCTTTTTGGTGGCTCGCTCTCTCACTATGATCTCCATGATGGGTGGCTTGCTTGTCGGTGATTAATTGACTTGGCGACATTGGACGGAGGACTTACTCCTTGCCCTTCATCTTGAATATGTAGTGGTTAGTTCGGCCGTTGTGGACGACTCCTCTATCAAATTGCCATGGAAGTCCAAGGAGAAGATGACAAACGGTCATTGGAATGATGTCGCACTCCAAGGTGTCTTCGTAGGCGCCGATTTGGAAGGAGACTTGTACTTGGTGCTCTACTTGGATGGTGCCGGAGTCACTAAGCCATTGCACGTTGTATGGATGTGGATGCTTCGTCTTGGGCAATTCTAGCTTGGAGCAAAGTTCTTCACTTGCGAGATTATGACAACTCCCTCCATCGATGATGACTTTGACGGATCATCCATTGATGCCGGCCTTGGTGTGGAATATGTGGCATCGGTGGTCTTCTTCTTGGTGATGTTGGAGAGTCAAGACTTTGGAGACAACAAGTGCGGGACTTGAGTCTTCATCGCAAAAGACCTGTTCTTCTTCATTGTTCACTTGGCGGTGCATGGCGACTTGCTCAAGGGTTTCCATTTCACCTTCACTCATGGAGTCATAAGTGCCATTGTCGTTGAAGACCATGGTTTGCTTGTTGGTGCACTCATAGGACTTGTGGCCTTGGCCTCTGCAAGTGAAACACTTGAAGGAACTCGTCTTGACGGTCTGATCAGTTGGGGTTGATGATGATGAGGCTCTCGGCTTGAAGTTGCTCGTAGTAGGATGACTTGTAGTTGACAAAGCTTTCTTGGAAGTTGACTTGTCGATGTTGGTAGTAGAAGGCTTTGTAGTCGGTGTTGGAGTCTTTGAAGCTTGGTTGTTGGAGAAGCCGTAGGACTTGGATGAGAACTTGGCATACTTGAAATCATCTTGCACTTGGCGTTCCGCTTTGGTAGCTTGGTGCACTAGCTCGATGAGATTTGAGTATGGTTGGAAGTCGGCGATCTTCTTGATGGGATGATTGAGTCCATTCAAGAAATGTGCCATTGTTTGCTCATCATCTTCCGTGACATTGACTCTTATCATTGCAATCTCCATCTCCTTGTAGTATTCTTCAACGCTCTTTGTACCTTGCTTGAGTTGTTGGAGTTTCTTGAAGAGGTCGCGGTTGTAGTAGGTAGGTATGAAGCATGCTCTCATAACATCCTTCATTTGTGCCCAAGTAGTGATGGGTGGTTCACCTCTTGCCTCTTGGCGCTCTATGATTTGTTCCCACCAAATGAGCACATAGTCTTGGAACTCAAGGGATGCCATCACGATCTTCTTCTCTTCTTCATAACTGTGCAAACGGAAGATCTTGTCAACTTTCAATGCCCATGAAAGGTACTCTTCGGGATCATTGCTTCCGTTAAACTTGGGCATGGTGAACTTGAGCTTGCCATAACGTTGCTCTTCATTGTCTGGGGGTCGGGGATGATGACGCCCATGTTGTTGATGATTGTTCAACTCGTGGTGTTCTTGGCGCGGAGGGTTGTCATCGTCATGTTGTTCTTGTCATGGAGGATCTCCAATGTCTTCATGCTCTGGATTGACTTGTTGTTCTTGGCGAGCTTGTGGAGGAGCTTGTCGAGCTCGAGGAGGAACTTGATGATGCACGTGAGCTTGAAATCTTCGTTCTTGAATTTCTTCGCGAAGTGCTTCCTCTTGTTCACGGGCTTGTCGGCTTCGGTCGGCTACGGCTCGACTTGAATAGCATAGAGCTTGTTGCGCCACAAGTGCTTGAGCGTCACGGAGTTGTTGTTCTTGACGTTGTGCCTCGACATCTTGAGCATTTTGGTGTATACGTGCTCGCTCTTCCTCTCCATGTTGGCGTTGTCGTTACTGTTCTCATGCTAGCACAAAGGCCTCTTGAGTTTGACGTTGTCGGCGCTCTTGAGAGTCGGTGTCGCGTAGGGGATTGAGGCTTGCTTGACGATCGGTGCGTGCGGCTCGGCGAAGAGTGTTCGATGTCGGTGTACTTGAGCCGGAGAGGGTGAAGTCAAAGTGGCGGCTTGAACGGCTCCTTCTTGAAGTGGAAGACGAGCGGTTGAGCAACGAAGCACGAATTTCGTCCATCCTTGCATCATTCTTTTGTTTGTGATCATCGAGCTTGTGGTCGAAGTAGTCCCTTGTACGTTGCTCGGAAAGTCGCAAGTCGGTGGCAAGGTTGTCGATGCGTTCACTCATAGCTTGTTGCTCTTGATGCAAAGCACGTTGTGCACCAAAGAGGTGACTCCTGGTGACGAAGGAGTTCATGTCGTTGTCTTGCTCCATGAAGAGAGGGTTGGTAGAAGTACTTGGCCTATCCATCATTCCAAGACAAATGCAAGTGGTAGAAAGAGAAGAACGAGTACCAAATGTACCTTGACCGAAGTTGAAAGTGGATCGAGGATCACTCCAATGTAGGACAAGGAAATAGCACAATTGGTAGTAGCTCTTGCTGGTTTCTCACACCTACACAAGTAAAAGCTTTTGGTGGAGGTTGGTTAGGATGGTGGCACAAAATTTGATGCAATTGTAAGTGAGCTTCAATAATGTTGGAAAAGATTCGCAAGATGCAATGTAACAAGTAGACCAAGCATACAAGGTACACGGAAGCACACACGCAAAAAGATAAGTGGGGTTGTGCAACCAAGGGTGAGCCAAAATGTGGAATCCACAAAAATGCTCTTGTTGCACAACACTAGAGAGACGCTAGCACGATTGCACAATTGGCGGATACAAGAACTTGTGCACAACCCACTTAGCAAAAATGCAACGACTTCTATCCCAAATATGCTCTATGCAAGGTGTTGCTATGATATGATCCAAGATGATCGAGTATGACAATCTTAATGTTGTATGATGCTATGGTTCTGGCTTAAAAGCTCTTTGCTTATCTTTCCTCTTTGCTTAAAAGCTTGTTTGGCTCTTTGATGTTTGAGCTCTTTTCTCATGCAATGCTTGACGAACCAAGATAGCAAATGAGTATGGGATGACAACTTTGTGACACAAGAGTTGATACCAATATACGCAACAATGATGTATGTATGCTATGGGAAGTATGATCACTAATGTGCACAAGCCTCATTCCGGCAATACTCAATGGCTAGTCTCGATGGGTAAGAAACGCAAAGGAGTAAGGCTATGATGGCTATCAATGTAATGGCAAGAGTGATATGTGCAATACGAAGATGAGGTTACCGGTCTTGCTTCCGGTGTGGTGTAAAAATGGTGGCATGAATACCAAGGTGTAGTCGAGGTGGTCGTTATTGATGACGATGTAGGACGACAGTGATGATGTAGGACGCGTCCGTGGCGAAGATGAGCGGCGGTGATGTCGATGTCGAACCGTACCTAGATAGCCGAAACATAAAAGGATATGGTACCGCAACTCAAATTCTCAAACCTCGAAGTAGAAAATGTGTCAGAGAGCGAAATGATCCAAAATGGTTGGGCTATGCGGAAGTGGTGGAGGTATGCGGAAGGATATAAGGTATATGGTGGGCACCGGAACAAAATTTGGTGAAAAATGGACAGAAAATGGGGCGGTGGATGGAGATGTTGCTGCCAGGGGCCGGATGCCCGGGGCCGGATATCCGGGCTTGACGGGCCGGATGTTCGGGCTCTGGATCCAGGGACGAACGGGATGAACACCGCATGGAGAGGTCAGATCCGGGCAAAATTCGGAGGAATTTGTGGATGGAAATTGGGGGAAAAAGGATGGGAAGCTAGATCCACTCAAAACAAAGTAAATCCATGGATCCAAACCAACAAAATCTCAACACACCAACAAATCACAAAAAAAATTCGGGGCTATTTTTGGTGGGGAATTTTCGATTTGGGACAAAACAACAAAACAAGGCTAGAAACACAACGGGGAGGCTCCGAAATCGTGATCAACGTGGCTCTAGATACCAAGATGATGTTGGGTAGAACCCTAATCGCCTAATCTTTCACGAAAGGAGCGGAATCCCGCGAAGAACACGAGGAACAAGAGGGTGGAAACGAGGGGGAACACGAGAGAATCACTCAACCAACAAGAAATAGTCACACATGTGCTAGATCCTCGAGTACATAAAGTAAGATACACAATCCACGATCAACTAGGGACGATACACGGTAACCGGTCTTCTCCGTGAGGAGGTCTTGAAGTTCTTCTCCAAAAGGAGGTCTTGAATCCAAAGGGATCTTCTCCGTAGAGGTCGCGGTCTCTCTCGTGGAGTAGATCCGATGTGGATGAGCAATGCTCTATCTCTAAAATGAGCTAAACCAATGCTAACCCTAGAAAGATTGACGAGGTGGAGTATATATAGTCTAGGGGGAGAAGGGATACACAAGCCTCGGCCCTTCACTGTGCGCAGACAAGGGAGGCCCGACGTCCGGGCTGGTCGGGCCGGATGTCCGGGCTTTCAGGCGACGCCGAATGTCTGGGCTGGGGAGGCCGGATGTCCGGCCTGGAGTGGTGGCCTTTGTTGCTCTCGGGTTCGGAGGGGCCGGATTTCCGGGATGGTGGCCGGATGTCCGGGGGCTTGGGAGAGGCCGGATGTCCAGGGGCTCGGGAGAGGCCGGATGTCCGGGATGTCGGGGCCGGATGACCGGGGCCTGTAGCTTCTGCCGGCTGAGCTGTTGTAGTGGATGACACTCCAGGGGCCGGATGTCCGGGGGCTTGGCCGGATGTCCGGGGCCTGGGAGATGCTCTTGGCTCCTTTCATTGGTTCTCCTCATCCGTGGACTTGGGGACTTGTACATCTTCATGGGCGTCTTCGGGAGGGTCCTGTTGGTGCCTAATCATGCACAACACCTCGGACTTAGGTAGTAGCCATGTCTCATGCATAGAAAGGGGAAGTTCGGAGAGGAGTGAGTTCACCTTATCTTCGATAGCCTTGGCTCAGGCTCGTGTCATTGGTCCAAGTGGTGTCGTTGGAGGTGTAGGTGCGTCCATGGGGATGACCTTGGGATGCTCCGCATCAGAAGCCTTCACGGTATTGAAAGATAAGTTAACACATGCTCCTTTACTCCAACTTCCTGATTTCAATATGACTTTTGAGCTTGAATGTGATGCTAGTGGAATTGGATTAGGAGGAGTATTATTACAAGATGGCAAACCTGTTGCATACTTTTCTAAAAAATTGACTAGGCCTAGTCTAAACTATTCCACTTATGATAAAGAATTATATGCTCTTGTTCGGACCTTAGAAACATGGCAACATTATTTATGGCCCAAAGAATTTGTTATACATTCTGATCATGAATCTTTGAAACACATTAAAAGTCAAGCAAAATTGAACCGTAGACATGCTAAATGAGTTGAATTCATTGAGACTTTCCCTTATGTCATTAAACATAAGAAGGGTAAAGAAAATGTTATTGCTAATGCATTGTCTCATCGTTATATTATGCTTTCACAACTTGACTTTAAAATATTTGGTTTGGATACCATCAAAGATCAATATGTGCATGATGCTGAATTTAAAGATGTATTGCAGAATTATAAAGAAGGGAGAACATGGAACAGGTTCATAATTAACGATGGATTTGTGTTTCGTGCTAACAAGCTATGCATTCCAGCTAGCTTTTTTCGTCTTTTGTTGTTGCAGGAGGCGCATGGAGGAGGATTAATGGGACACTTTGACGTGAAGAAGATAGAGGACATACTTGCTACACATTTCTTTTGGCCAAAGATGAGACGGGATGTTGACCGTTTTGTTGCTCGCTGCACTACATGTCAAAAAGCTAAGTCACGACTCAATCCTTATAGTTTATATATGCCTTTGCATGTACCTACTGTTCCCTGGGAGGATATATCTATGGACTTTGTTTTAGGTTTACCTCGAACAAAGAAGGGGTGGGATAGCATATTTGTTGTCGTGGATAGATTCTCGAAAAGGCACACTTCATACCATGTCATAAAAGCGATGATGTTGTTAATGTTGCTGATTTGTTCTTTCGTAAAATTATTCGCTTGCATGGTGATAGAGGCGAAGGTGTCCCGATGTTTCGATGAGATATATATCATTTTCTGTGGGAGTCTACTTTGACGATCCGACTACGAACGTGCGAAGACGTCGCGCCTTAGCAACCGCTAAACCAACTTCCAAGGGTTATTGACCACGCTGGAGCACGAGCAACCTGACCACAAGGGTCTATTTCCTGCGAGCAAATGAAGAACAAGTAAGAAACTGAGATTGCAATCTGGATATTGCGAATGAAAGAGCAAAGCTTTATTAATGAAGGTGGGGTTCTATGACGTCTTGGTCTGGTCGTTGGACACAAACGAAGTACGCCCTAACTCTTATTTCCCCACACATACGGACTCTAAAAACAGACTATACTTAAGATTTCAAAAATACATGGGCCTGGCCCAATAATAAGGTGACACAACACCTAGAATAGTCTCTTGACGAAATTTATGAAGTGGCATCTTGTATATTTCGTCCAAGGCTTCATGCACTCCTCATGGTGGCTTCAAAGTCCTTAAATCATCACTTCTAACTCCGTTCTTGATCCCCTTGTGCATGCCATCATCTCCATGCTTGAACTTGCTCCAAGGTTCATCTTTCTTGTCCAAGCTAGGCCCTTCATTTGTAAGCAAAACAAATGTATCCAATTTAGGCAGCATCATATTCTCATGAGCATTAGAATCGTTACCGAGAAATGAAAGTACCTGATAATTCAATTGGCGTGCGAGAGCTCTAGTAATTGGTCCAGTATGTATAGCAGCAGGGGCTGTGGGTGGAACAATGGTATTGATGTCCTCATCACATGGTGTGCCAAATACTATTGTTTCAGAACGTGATACTAAATTTCTTAGCCACTTTTGGAGATGTTTATGGGATAAGTTGGGGACTAAACTGCTTTTTAGTACTATATGTCATCCCAAACTGATGAACAAACTGAAGTAGTCAATAGAACATTGTCTACTATGCTTAGGGCAGTTTTGAAGAATAATAAGAAAATGTGGGAAGAATTCTTGCCTCATGTTGAATTTGCTTATAATCTTTCATTGCATTCTACTACTAAGATGTGCCATTTTGAGATTGTGTATGGTTTCCTTCCTCGTGCACCCATTGATTTGTTGCCTCTTCCATCTTTGGAGAAGGTTAATTTTGATGCTAAACAACGTGCTGACTTGATCTTAAAAATGGATGAGCTAACTAAGGAGAACATTGAGCATATGAATGCTAAATATAAACTTGCCGGAGATAAGGGTAGAAAACGTGTTGTCTTTGCACCTGGAGATCTTGTTTGGTTACATTTGCGTAAGGATAGATTTCCTGATTTTCGCAAATCAAAGCTAATGCCACATGCTGATGGTCCATTTAAGGTGTTAGAGAAAATAAATGATAATGCATATAAACTTGAGCTGCCTACAGATTTTGGGGTTAGTCCCACTTTTAACATTGCAGATTTGAAGCCTTATTTGGGTGAGGAAGATGAGATTCCGCCAAGGACGACTTCATTTCAAGAAGGGGAGGATGATGAGGACATCAATACCATTGTTACACCCACAGCCCCTACCGCTACATATACTGGACCAATTACTAGAGCCCGCGCATGCCAATTAAATTATCAGGTACATTCATTTGTTGGTAATGATTCTAATGTTCATGAGAATATGATGCCGCCTAAATTGGATACATTTGTTTTTCTTACAAATGAAGGGCCCGGCATGGACAAGAGGGATGAACACTTGAGCAAGACCAAGCATGGAGATGATGGCATGCGCAAGGGGAACAAGAACGGAGTTACAAGTGATGATTTCAGGACTTTGAAGCATGCATAAGGAGTGCATGAAGCCTTGGACGAAATATACAAGATGCCATTTCATAAATTTCGTCCAGAGGCTATTCTAGGTGCCGCGTCACCTTATTATTGGGTTAGGCCCATGTAATTTCGAAATACTTAAGTATAGGCTATTTTAGAGACCGTATGTGTGGGGAAACAAGAGTTAGGGTTGCTTTCGGACGCCTCTTCCTAGGGCCACGAAATCCCCCCTCTTCCTCCATATATACAGCCCTAAGGGTGTCATTTAGACTTTGGTTTTTTTAGATTAAAAGTTCGCCATAGCTGCAACTTCGCATACTTCATTTATGTTCAACAACCAAAGAAAGACGTCACAGAACCCCACCTTGATCAATAAAGCTTTCATCTTATATTCACAATATCCAGTTTGCAATCTTAGTTTCTTGCTTGTTCTTCGTTTGCTTGCAGGAAATAGACCCTCGTGGTCAGGTTGATTGTGCTTCGGTGTGGTCAATAACCCCTCGGAAGCTGGTTTAGCGATTGCTAAGGCGCGCCGTCTTGCATGTTCGTAGTCGGATCGTCAAGGTCAACTTCCACAAAAAACGATAGCTATCTCATCGAAACATCGGGACACCCTTCCCTCTATCACAAGTACATGTAAAGCAATGCTTTGACGTGAGAGGGATGCTTGATTGCTTTTGGAGTTCTTCTTCTGCTTCTTCTTCTTCTTCTTCTTCGATCAAGGGGTAGGTTCCGGGTCGGGAACCTGGGATTAGCAGGGTGGATGTCGTTCTTATTTTTTGTTTGATTTCATCTATAGTCGGATCCTGCTCTTCTGTATGATGGTTGCTATGTATTGATGTATTCATGCTGTAGCTTGTGGCGAGTGTAAGCCTTTATCTTGTATTCTTATCTATTCGGTACATGGTATGTTGTAATGATATCCACCTTGTTATGCGCTCAAAATGCGATTGTGCCCCGATCATGAATTCATCACGTGATTGGGATAGAATCACATCTTGGGCGCTACAATATTGTTCCAGTTCTATGAGGTAATTCACAAAGGTAATCTCAGAGGAAGATCTTACCATTTGACATTCAGAGACGGAGTTTAACCAAATTCATTCCGTCCCATTCCCATGACCTAACACTGAAATGTAACCATTCCGTTCCACCTAATTATCCCAACCAAACATTGGAATTGAACCAACCCATTCAAGTATCACATTATTAAATTAACCAGGTAAATTACAGGAAATACTTGTAGTAAGTAAATATCATGGATAATGTTTTAGGAAGATGCTGGATAAAAGTTGATTTCCCCATTGGACATCTTCGATCCTTGTCATCCACGGAGCCGAGACGACAACTTGATATTGTTCTTTCCCTTTAGCCACTTACTACTTGCACTAGTGCCATGATGTATAGGGATGACACATCTACTTTGGTAGACAACAACAACGACGAGTTTCATGCCATGAAAAACTTCATCGATGCCAAGATGGATTCTAATAGAGGCAAAGGTGTCCCGCCTTTTGATGAGATGGTAGCTATCGTTTTGGAGGAAGTCGACTTTGACGATCCGACTACGAACATGCGAAGACGTTGCGCCTTACAATCGCTAAACCAACTTCGAGAGGTTATTGACCATGTCAGAGTACGATCAACCTGACCATGAAGGGATATTTCCTGTAGACAAACGAAGAACAAGCAAGAAACCGAGATTGCAATATGTATATTGCGAATTTAAGAGGAAAGCTTTATTGATCAAAGTGGGGTTCTGTGACGTCTTTGTCTGGGCGTTGAACACAAATGAAGTATGCGAGTTGCAGCTATGGTGAACTTTAATCTAAACAAAACCCAAAGTCTAAACAATGCCTTAAGGGTTGTTTTGTAGGGGCAAAGAGAGGGGGTTTCGTCGCCCTTGGCAGGGTGGGATTAATACACCTCCTGAGTCATTTCCCCTACAATACGAACTCTAAAAAATAGCCTATAAGTAGTATTTCGAAATTACATGGGCCTGGCCCGAAAATAATGTGGCGCAACACCTATATTAAGCTATGGAAAAAATTCATGAAATGGCATCTTTTATTTCGTCCATGTCCTTGTATGTCATCAAGGAGGATTCAAGGTGCTGAAATCTGCACTAGAAACGCCGTCCTGGTTCCCTTCGCACGCGCCTTCATCTCCATGCTTGATCCTGCTCCAGTGTTCATCTCTCTTGTCCATTCTAGGCCCTTAATTAGTAATCAACACACATGTATCCAATTTAGTCAGCATCATATTCTTATAAACATTAGAATTGTTACCAAGAAACGAAAGTACCTTGTAATTCAATTGGCGTGTGTGAGCTCTAATAATTGGTCCAGTATGTATAGCAGCAGGTGTCGAGGATATACCCCGCGGTATGACCCGGCCGGATATATGACCTGACTGGGACTTGGCGTTTCATTGGTAACCCGCCAGAGGATTGGCAACTCACGAGTCTAGCGGCTCACTTGTCTGACGTCTCATGAGCCTGGCGACTCACGGATGGCCCCGACGGCAGGTCAGATAGAGGACTAGGCTCACGGCTCAGAAGGCCGGCTAATGTTATGGTGGGCCGACTTAAGAGGAAAGGCATAAGGAATATTCTCCTACAAAGGAAGCAAGACTAGGACTCCACTTGTAATCTTAATCCTACTAGGACTAGTCATGTAATCCGCCCTTTCAACATATATAAGGAGGGGCAGGGCACCCTAAGAGGGACATGAAAATAATCGCTAAGGCTAGATACAACAAAGGGGAGCCGGCTTATGCGACGACTCCCTCATGAGTATAATGAGACCTAGCCACAAACAACGCGTAGGGTTATTACCGGATGATGTTTTCCGGGGCCCGAAGCTGTCTAAACCCTTGTCTTGTGTTGCGTCTCTCGATTCCAATCAACCCCGTTCAAGCTACTACCTAATTGCGTTGGCCTCACGACAAGTCCTCACACTAGGACATCTGCCGTGACAAATCCACGACAGTTGGCGCCCACCGTGGGGCCTGCGCATGGTGGCGTTGAGTTCTTGAAGGGATTTCCCCCAGGGATTGAGAAGTTCGCGATTGATCAGACGAAGAAGAATTCGTGAGAAGCTAGGGTTACATCGGTTTGCGCCATAGCAAGTCGCCAAGCCCGACCAAGGAAAGAATACATATATATATATATATGTATATATATATATGTATATATATATATATATATATATATATATATATATATCCGGATTAGCACGTGACACGATCCATTCTGATGCAACCCGACACACTAATTACTGCAATGGATGAGTGTTTATTATGCACGACTGTTATCACACCCACCAAGAAAATCAGGTAGAGCTGTTTTTTCGTCGAGTCAACGTCTACTCCCGAGGAGATCAGGCGTGTTTTCTGCTGCTACTTTATCCGATCGCTACTAGACAACCAGGAGAAAATCTACTACTAGGAGGATCGCTGGTTTCCTTCGGTCCCGATGGGAGGTCCTAGCCCGTGTATGCTTCGGAGATTAAAATCAAAATATTGCTAGTCCACAACCCGGAAAAGATGCCCACGACCCGTTGCTGGTCTCGACTCCACCTTCCCGTCCGAGTCACCATCGTGCCTTGTCTCCCAACCGAGTGGCAGTCGCGCCTCGTCTCCGGTCTGAGTCTCCATCACCGACCTGTTTTCGTGGCCGATGAGCTGCTCCAACAACGCTTGCCTCGTCGAGCCGCCTGCTCCGCAGTGGCCGAGCACTGCCTACTCTCACGGCCAGGGCTAAGTCGCCGTCTGCTGACACTCTAGCTGCGGCCGATGCACCGGTCCGCCCGTCTCCGTGGTTACAGGCTCGCCTCTGCAGTTTGTCTCCACCAACAGCTAGCCGCGGGTTCGTCCTGCGCCGAGCTGCCCGTTCCGCCGAAGTCTCCGTCGCAATGAGCTACTCGTCAGTCATCAAGTCGCCTTCGCTGTTAGGCCTTTTCCTGAGCCGCCGAGCCCGCGGACGCGCATTGAGCTGCCGAGCCACTTCAGCTGCCTCCGCCACCATTATGACCCACCGCAGTTGCGGCCTTGCCTCGCCGACCAACTACCTCAGCACCCGGGAGCTGCCCTGCCAGGTGCCCAATGCTCGCGTCAAGCACACATCGAGCCGCCCTCACTCCCATGCGAGCTCCCTCCTGCGGCCTTCAGCCGCCGCTTCCGCCGTCGCTCGCGCGCGGTCATTTTAGGCCATGGCCACAAACGTCATCCGCAAAGCCACCGTTTGTCTCGTGCACGCCGGACACGCGCCTGTCGTCTGAACCGCGCCTTGAGTCGCCCCGGCCAGGCGGCCTCATCATCCGCCCCGTCACTGCTGGCACTACCATGCTGCGGTGCCCCTGCCTTCATCTCTGTTGCAGGATTGTTCTGCTCACCGTGGCCTCAACTCAGGGTCGCCGCTTCCACCAAGCTGCTTGTTTCTGCCTCGCTTCTACGGGCCTCACGCCTTCCAAGCTGGCCTCTCACCTCTGTCTCTAGCACTGAGGTTGTAACCAGCCCGTCACCGTCGGCTCACCTCAGGACGAGGCGCCAGGTTCAGCTGCTGCATAAAGTTCAGTGCGCAAGGACCTAGCAAAAGCAACGGAGGAGAGATCATGCCCACTTGACGAGAAGATTGGTTATCCAGCCGGCTAAGTCCCACGTTAAGCATTCAGACTATATAAAAAAACTGCAGTATCAGTATTACATTCAAAGTACTGTTACAAGTACTGCATCAGTCCAAAAAGCATATGGAGCACTACCACTACTACGTGCAAAGATTCTGCGTACAGATCATCTGCTGTCCGAACAAATCAGGTGATATCCATCCAAGTTTATCTTATTAATACATATTGTTTTCATAAAAAACAATTACTTTGGTCAGTGGTATTTCTTTGCAGGATCATTATTTATTACAAAGGTGTCACAAAGGGTGTACGCCAAATTATTTAAAGGACGTTAGTGGTATTTCTGGCTTAACAAGAAGGATTCCTGTTCAAAATCCCTCTTGATCGGCTCAATGCCACACTTATGGTCACTTGGGGGCTTCCTGCTCATATTTCAAGCATAGCTGTGAATATCTCTCTTAATCGGCTCAATGCCACACTTATGGTCACTTGGGGGCTTCCAACTCATATTTGGAGCATAGCTGTGAATATCCCTCTTGATCGGCTCAATGCCACACTTATTGTCACTTGAGGGCTTCCTGCTCATATTTGAAGCATAGCTATGAATATCCCTCTTGATCGGCTCAATGCCACACTTATGGTCACTTGGGGGCTTCCTGCTCATATTTGAAGCATATATGTGAATATCCCTCTTGATCGGCTCAATGCCACAAACAACTTGGGGGCTTCCTGCTCAGTGAGCATAGCTGTGAATATCCCTCTTGGTCCGACTCATACGCCATGGTTACAAAGCACGTGGGGGCTTCCTGTTCAAACATAGGTGTATTCACCAAAGAGAACATAGCGTTACTACCCTCGTGAGCTGGCTTGGAACACCAGGTGTATTCACCAAAACCTTCTGGGTTATCCTGCTTTGTAGAAACTGCCACTCCGCCCGGGTAATCCCGGAATGACAAGCCGAACTCTTGACAATCAATCTTACATAGACCCTGAACTTGCCAACATTAATCCGACGGTCATGTGAGGCCGGATTCACAAAGTGTAAAAGGTTAACTCAGTGGCTTGGCGGTCCATGAAATCCTTGGAGCTTTAGGCTTGGCGGCCTATGAAAGCCTTGTTTTTCTTGATTTTATTCGTTATCCTTTCTGAGCGTTTTCTGGATTCATATATTCACGCCGTATTAGCATATGGCTTGAGACAATTCAGGCCATGTAGCCTTCATCTATATAACTCATATTTGAGCATACCTGGAGTTTATTAATCAGGCTTGGCTTTGGATGTTAAGTCGCCAGTATATTTTGGATTGCGCCATTGGAATTATGCGCTTATAAATCTTTGAGATTCACACCCTCACTGGATGTTGCCATGTAAGCCGGCAATTTGAGACAATCTTCAGAATCTTGCGCTTATGAATCATTGGATTGTTACCTTCACTAGGTATGGCAATGTAAGCCAGCAGTATAAGTCAATCCTACATGTATGTTTTCCTGGTTATATGAATATGCAAGGTTTGATAACCCGCCCTGGCTTTTAACTTTAAGTTGCCAGTATGTTTAGGCTTGAATGGCCTTAATGCTAGTCTTTTCCATAATTGCATAAGACTATATTATGTTTGGGTTGTTACCCGCTCTGGCTTTTGACGTTAAGTCGCCAGGGCATATGTTGTTTAAACTCTATGCAGGATTTGCAGAACTATGCCATATAAATTCAAGCTCATCATCAAAATTGATGTTTCAAAAGGGTTATCCATTCTGGATTTTCTCAAAGGCTATAAGCCATCGGGTTATAAAAATTCCGGCTTATAATGAATGTGCATTAAGTCGCCATCGGCCAAGAGCCGCCGAGTATTTAAACTCCGGATTTACTTGTCAACCGATAAGGTATTCACATCTTTCATAGCCAAAATTGGCTGGATTTTCATGATGATATTGAATGATTGAGGTTTTCATACCGGATTATATTTTTCAAATCTTGAATAGCCAACATGGCTGGATTTTTATTACGGTTATCAATAACCAGTGTTATGATTGAGGTTTTCAAAGTCGCTTTAGCGCAATGGCTATTATTTCATCAATGAATATGATTTATTTTACAATGGAAGGAATAGTCCCGAGTCGCTGCAGGCTTATGACCTTGGGGGCTACATTTTTCAAGTTGAGATTACATCAAATATGCAAGTCCCATGTCACTTCCAGCACGCACCATGGCACTTAGGGGCTAATGCAAAGTCATTTTTTACTTGCCTCATTGAAAACCCGACTCATCACATCGTAATGAGCCGGCCCTTGGGGGCTACTAATTGCTCGTGTTAAAAATTCAAGGTACACAAGCCTTAATCCATTATATTGAAGGGTCCATTTCTTAGTTGGTAAAGCACAAGGCTCTTAACTTGTGGACGTCGTTTCAAGCCCTACGACGGAGGCCACATCATATGATGTTATTTTCAAATTAAGCATATATAAAGTCCCAACTCAGTATTATCTTACCAAGCCGGCCCTTGGGGGTTACACATTGCTGTTCAAGTCTACATAATCATATCTACAAAGTCCCTACTTATTATTACATAATGACCCAGCCCTTGCGGGCTACACTAGTGGAAGTTTCTATAAGCATAAGGCAATTACAAGTCCCAGGTTGCTGCAAGCATGACAACCCGGCACTTGGGGGCTACATATGTGGAATATTCAGTTTATGACTAGTGACTGAGATGAACAACCCGGATTTCTCCAAGGTTGTGATATTTATATTGAAGCAAGTCTTAAGCTATTCCTATGCTCCCTTCTTAAGACTTGGGGGCTACAAGTGATATGCATATAAAGGAGGAACATCTTCAAATTCTCAGTTTGAGAAAACCAGGAAGATCAATTGTGTGACCCGGTGTTGGCAACAATCATGACTCGACGTCTATAACAGTCATGACCCAGAATCATCAGTTTTTATAACCCGGTGATTCTGGAAATCATAGCTCAACAAGTTCTACATTTTCAAGCTGTCTGAATATCATTTGAATATTTGAAGACCAATATTTTTGTCAAGTCAGAGCATTGAAGGACGACTCAAACGGATTCTTTATTTACAATATTTCTTCTACAAGCAAATTGATTATGAAGCTGGTCTATTGACCCGAACTTTCCAGAAGGAGGAAACAACAATGACTTAAGTATGATCAGCTGCCGGCTTACAAGAACTGTTAACCCGGAGCACAACATGTCAAATTTGTTCTTGTGTTATTTTGCAGGATTAGTTTAACATGGATAAATCCAAATTAAACCGGGGGCTAATGTCGGGGATATAGCCTGCGGTATGACCCCACCGGATATATGATCCGGCTGGGACTTGGGGTTTCATTGGTAACCCGCTGGAGGATTGGCGACTCACGAGTCTGGCGGCTCAGTTGTCTGACGACTCATGAGCCTGGCGACTCACGGATGGCCCCGATGGTGGGTCAGATAGAGGACTAGGCCCAAGGCCGAGAAGGCCGGCTCATGTTATGGTGGGCCGGCTTAAGAGGAAATGCATAAGGAATATTCTCCTACAAAGGAAGCAAGACTAGGACTCCACTTGTAGTCTTAATCCTACTAGGACTAGTCATGTAACCCGCCCCTTCAACATATATAAGGAGGAGCAGGGCACCCCAAGAGGGACAGGAAAATAATCGCTAAGGCTAGATACAACAAAGGGGAGCCGGCTTATATAGCGACTCCCTCATGAGCATAATGAGACCTAGCCACAAACATCACGTAGGGTTATTACCGGATGATGTTTCCCGGGGCCCGAAGCTGTCTAAACCCTTGTCTTGTGTTGCGTCTCTTAATTCCAATCAACCCCTTTCAAGCTACTACCTAATTGCATTGGCCTCACGACAAGTCCTCACACTAGGACATTTGCCGCGACAAATCCACGACAATAGGGGCTATGGTTGTAACAATGGTATTGATGTCCTCATCATCCCACCCTTCTTGAAATGAAGTCGTCCTCGACGGAATCTCACCGTCCTCACCCAAATAAGGCTTCAAATCTACAATGTTAAAAGTGGAACCAATCCCAAAATCTGCGCGCAACTCAAGTTTACATGCATTATCATTTATTTTCTCTAACACCTTAAAAGGACCATCAGCACGTGACATTAGTTTTGATTTGCGCAAATTAGGAAACCTATCCTTACACAAATTGATGTAGGGTGGAACCTATACGGCCGATCTTTCCTGAAAGGATCGGATCCCGCGAAGAACACGAGGAACATGAGGGGGAAAACAAGGGAAATCACGAGGGGAGACACGAGAGAATCACTCAACCAACAGGAAATAGTCACACATGTGCTAGATCCTCGAGTACATAAGAGAAGATACACGATACAAAAGGTAACGGTCTTCTCCGTGAGGAGGTCTTGATGGGGCCGCCCAAGAGGGGGTCTTGATGATCTTCTCCGCAAGAAGGTCTTGAATCCAAAGGGATCTTCTCCGTAGAGGCCGCGGCCTCTCTCGTGGAGTAGATCCGATGTGGATGAGCAATTCTCTATCTCTGAAATGAGCTAAACCAATGCTAACCCTAAAACGTAGGTGGAGGGGGAGTATACATAGTCTAAGGGGCGAAGGAGTACATGGGCCTTGGCCCAGATGCACTACATGCAGGCAGGGGAGGCCGGACGTCCGGGCGACGGGCCGGATTTCCGGGGCTTCACGGAGAGCCGGATGTCTGGGCTGGCACGACCGGATGTCCGGGCTGGAGGAGCTGACTTTGTTGCTCTCTGTTTGGAGGGCACCGGATTTCCGGGGGCGAGGCCGGATGTCCGGGACTTGGCGAGGCGCCGGATGTCCGGGGTTGACGTCGGATGTCCGAGGCCTGGAGCACTTGGCGGCTGGGCGGCTGTTGCTGTAGTGGTCGCCTCCAGCGGCCGGATGTGCGGGCCTGGGGCCGGATGTCCGGGCCTGGAGCTGCCTTCTTCTCCTTTCGGCGTTTCTCTTCATCTGTGGACTTGGCGGTTTATCCGACTTCACATGCATCTTCAGGAGGGTCCTCTTGATACATAATCATGCATAACATTCCAGACTTAGGTAGTTGCCATGCCTCTAGAGGATCAAATGGGATATCACTAAGGAAAGAAGTCACCTCGTTCTCGAGAGCTCTAGCTCATGCTCGCGTCATGGGGATGATCGTAGGATGCTCCGCATCATATCCCCTCCCTTGGGGAAGATCCGACCTCGGATCGTGATCCTCATCACCATGGAAATGATTGTTGTGGACGGACTTGTAGTTGGACAGAGTTGAAGACATTGCACAATCCAAGTACTCCAAGGTGTCGCCGGAGTGGTATACATGCAAGAAGAGCAAACACAAACGACACTCGGAAATACAATGGTTAGCGTACACAAAGTGTCCATCAAGGAAGTATGAGTCCATGCGGCAAGAATGTTCGTGACAAAATGCATGCAGCTTAGCAAGATGATATGAAATGAGATGTAAAGCCTTCATGGGAGCAAAAGCATTCATTGCGCACCCAAATGTGTTGTGAATATGATCAATGCAACCACGGTGCAAAATGATGTCATAGAGAGACGATTTATCAATAGCATGAATATAGAAATGGATGCTCAATATGAATAAGTTATCATGCAATTGATGGTAGGCAATATGAGCATGATGTATGAATATGCCATCAAGGAAGATCACAACAAATTTGCTAAGGAAATGCACAAGCTCATATATCATGGATGACATGGGAATACAAGATGCAACAAGGCAATCATAATGTGAGTCAACCCACGCATAAGATGCAAATTTGTCATGTGTATGATATGTCCATCGAGCATGACATGTGTGAGCACAATCGCCAAATATGGAGGTGTTGGAGTACCAATACTCGATGTCGTGGCATGAGTGGAGGCTCGAAGGTGCATCCAATAAGTCCGAGCGCTCCTCAACTTGAAGGTCCATGGGTTCCATCTCCAATGTCGGTCCTCCATCCAATAGATGTAACATGTAGACAAGAAGAAGGAAACAACAATGAAAGAGTGACCCATCCAATATCCATATTTGAGGATGCCTCAAAGGGAAGGAGTTCACCTTTAGGAGATTCTCGCAAATGTTGGTGTTGCACATCGTGTATGCCTTCACATGACCAAATTGTGTCATGATGGTATCGCCTTGTGAATCCTTCAACATGAAAGAACATGACAAACACTCGGAAAAACAAATGAGGTTAGCGGAGATGCAAAACCTATCATTCGTGTGGTAAAATACCCAACAAGTGTATGCATCATGCTCATCATAAGAAAGGACAAGGGAGCATTTCATAGTATGGAGGCATATGATGATGCGAGAACAACCAAATATAATAGGCTCAATCAAGCAAGCATGCATCACAAGTAAAGTGTCCAAGTCTCCATGATCAATAAGCATAGGTGCAACGATTGGAGGCAAGCGACAATGAACAAAATATATCATGTAAGAGGCATGAACATGAACGTCATCCAACCAAGAAAGCAAGTAAGAATGGAACATGGGTGATGCAACAAAGCAAGCAATCATGTGAATGAAGGAAAACAAGCTAGTAGTGCGAAGATGCAACGTACTAGAAGGAATCATGTCAAGTATGTCATGTGTGCAAATGGTGGCATGAATAATGCACAAGACATATCACAAGCATGAAAGGAGGATATGAGCAAAATAGCATCAATAGCATGAGGCACATGATAAACATGGCAATAGCAATAATGATCTCCACCAGGCATGCAAATACACATAGGAGTAGCATAATTGTGAATCATGGGTATATGCAAGCAAGGGTCACAATTGCATGGCAAAGGCATAGAAGCAAGCATAGCATGCAAAGTGAACACGGTAAAATGAGCATCAAGTGACAAGCGGTATATAGCCCATAGCCGTGTGAGAGCCAAGTGAGAGAGATGCGTATAGTCATTGCACGAAAGAAACGGTGGTAAGGATAGTCCACGGGATCTCAAGTCATCTTTGCTCTCAAGAGATCGTTTCGTCAACTCTTGGGATTGAGAGGTTGACGAGTATACGTGAGTACCTACACAAAACAAAGACAAAGGGAAAATTGTGTGTGCGTGGTAGATGTACACATCATCCATCATGATGCGCACATGCTTGTGTAGGTTAGCACAAAATATCCAATGCTCAAATAAATGAGATGCATGATATAGAAACATGTCATCCATCATGATAGGTTTGTTGTTATGTATATCATAATGGAGACTCAAATTATGTAATGCATCATGGAAATATCTAGAGCATTGTTATGCGTGGAATGCATATGGTGAAAGCAATTATGAGAAACATGCAAAGTATGGAATGCATCAAAATCTCCAAATATGTATGAGGAAACTATGGGGGTCTCCTCATGATCATTAGTGGAAACATCACATGGGGAATATTGACAACATCCAAAATAATGCATAGTTGGAACATTGTGATCATGGCATGGCATAGTAGATGAATTGCGCAAATCATGTAAAGGAAGCATGGCAATATCATCACATGAAAAACAAAAGCCAATGACCATCATCTCGTCATCTATTCCATAAGTGCAAATGGGATTGGTTTTAATGGGGCATGCATAGTTACTATGTTGAGATTGAAATGATGCAATATGGGAGATCTCACTCATAGCATATGACAAGTTCAATGGATTGTCAAACATGATGTGACCAATAGAATTTTCACATGATATCCTATGGAGCATAACATCACAACTAGGCAACTCGACATGCTCGGCGTCATATTCATCATAAATAGGTAAGTCATGACATGAAGAAGTCGCACTAGCATGAAGCATGGGTATAGGTGTGTCAACATCATGCAAGCAATCATTCTTAAAATAGTCCACTAGTGGGACAAGAGAAGCACCATCACCTATGTTACCTTTGGAGCATCGCTCATGTGTTGTAGGTGACGTGTCAAAGACCAAGTCATGGTCATCTTCATCTTGATGGAACCATGTGGGGGGTGCATCATCGTCCACCATGGCCATCGTCGTCTCCATTGGAGGTATGGACTCGTCGAGGATAGGCGTGTCGTCATGTAGGAGACCTAGCACCAAAGAAGAAAACACACTCGGAGTAGAGGTTAGGTCGTTAGAAATCATAGTGGCCTCACGTGCCGTGTCAACTACCTCACTCACTAAGTGTGGTGGCTCACTCACTCCCTCTTGGATGCTCTCACTCATATGGTTGGTGGAGTCACTCATATGGCTCTCAACCTCACATAGGATGTGTGGCATACTCTCAAGTGTGGGGCTAGTGGTGGTCACACTCATCCTCTCATAGGAAATGCTCTTAGTGTCATGTATGGTGGAGTCACTCATGTCACTCATGTGTTGGTGGCTTTCCTCACATGGAAATTGGGGCATCACATGGCATATGGGTGTCCGAGAGATGTAGGTGCAAACGTCTCCATACTCAATCATGTCATTGTCATAGCCGGGGATGAAGGCCGAAGATGGCACATCATCACTCGCCTCCAAGACCAAAGATAAGGTCTCATGTGCGGTCTCGTAGCTTGACTCGGAGTATGAGTCCAATATGGGCGTCGTCTTCATGTTGTTGAAGAGGTTCATGCTCGTCGCTGTGGTCGAAGGGGATGGCCCTACCTCGACCTTCTTGTCGCCGTCTTGTTGTTGGAGGCCCATATGATATGGCACCTCGTAGCTCGTCGCCATCTTCCTTGGGAGGCTTCCGAAGATGGAAGTGTCGTCCTCGCTCGTAGTTGGTCGCCTTGTACTTGATGATGTTGATGTAGCCGAACTCACGGGAAGTAGGCGAAGATGCCGTACATCCAAAGGCGAAGATGCCAAAGTGCTGGTGGTAGTAGCCGTAGCGCCATATTGGTGGTGCTCGTCTCGCGGTCTTCTCTTGTGTTCATGAAGTTTGGGCGTAGCTTGATGTAGAGCTTGTTGGGACTTGTAGGTAGGCGCATCTCGAGCATCTTCATGTTGATGGTGTCGTTGTTGTACTTGAGCTCGTAGTAGATGTCGCTCGTCGTCGTCGTGCACATGTTGCTTGGAGGTGACTTGCCCTTCATGACGAGGTGGATCACAAACGTGATGGTGGTCACCATGGAGATGTGGACATGGACGACTTGCGCTTGCATCATTTTTACGCTCCGAAGACTTGTGATTGGAATGTCGCCGCCTTGAGGATGATGAAGGGTAAGAACGGTTGATCAACAAGGTCTGAATCTCCTCCATCCTTGCATCTTGCTCCTCCTTTTGTGTGGAAAGCTTGTTGTCGATGTAGTCCCTTTTCCTTGCTTTGGAGTGACGAATGTAGATGGAGAGGTTCTCGATGCGCTCTCGCAATCTTGATTGTGCGCCTCGCATTTGTCATTGTAGATCAAATATTGACACTTTGGTGATGTACTTGTTCACGCCGTCGTTGTTGTGGAAGACCGGAGATGAAATGCCTTCCCTATCCATCACTCCAAGAGAAAAATGTGAGTGGTAGAAAGAGAAGAACGAATACCAAATGTACCTTGACCGAAGTTGAAAGTGGATCAATGATCACTCCAATGTGGACAAGGAAATAGCACAATTGGTACCAATTCTTGTCGGTTTCTCACACCTACACAAGTAAGGCTTATGGTGGAGCTCGGTGAGGATAGTGGCACAAAAAATTTGATGCAAAGTGTTAGCAAGAGTCAATAATGTTGAAAGAGATTCACAAATTCGCAAGTGAAACAAGTAGACCAATAGCAATATGGGTGGCACACGGGAACGCACACACGGATAGATAAATGGGGTCGTGCAACCAAGGATGAGCACAAAATGTGGAATCTACGGAAAATGCTCATGTTGCACAACTCAAGAGAGACGTTAGCACGATTTCTAAATAGGCGGATACTGTTGGAAATATGCCCTAGAGGCAATAATAAAATGATTATTATATTTCCTTGTTCATGATAATTGTCTATTGTTCATGCTTTAATTGTATTATCCGGAAATCGTAATACATGTGTGAATACATAGACCACAATGTGTCCCTAGTGAGCCTCTAGTTGACTAGCTCGTTGATCAACAGATAGTCATGGTTTCCTGGCTATGGACATGGGGATGTCATTGATAACGGGATCACATCATTAGGAGAATGATGTGATGGACAAGACCCAATCCTAAACATAGCACAAGATCGTATAGTTCGTTTGCTAGAGTTTTTACAATGTCAAGTATCTTTTCCTTAGACCATGAGATCGTGTAACTCTCGGATACCGTAGGAGTGCTCTGGGTATACCAAACGTCACAACATAACTGGGTGACTATAAAGGTATACTACGGGTATCTCCGAAAGTGTCTGTTGGGTTGACACGGATCAAGACTGGGATTTGTCACTCCGTATGACGGAGAGGTATCTCTGGGCCCACTCGGTAATGCATCATCATAATGAGCTCAAAGTGACCAAGTGTCTGGTCACGGGATCATGCATTACGGTACGAGTAAAGTGACTTGCCGGTAACGAGATTGAATGAGGTATTGGGATACCGATGATCGAATCTCGGGTAAGTAACGTACCGATTGACAAAGGGAATTGTATACGGGGTTGCTTGAATCCTCGACATCGTGGTTCATCCGATGAGATCATCGAGGAGCATGTGGGAGCCAACATGGGTATCCAGATCCCGCTGTTGGTTATTGACCGGAGAGCCGTCTCGGTCATGTCTACATGTCTCCCGAACCCGTAGGGTCTACACACTTAAGGTTCGGTGATGCTAGGGTTGTAGAGATATGAATATGCAGTAACCCAAAAGTTGTTCGGAGTCCCGGATGAGATCCTGGACGTCACGAGGAGTTCCGGAATGGTCCGGAGGTGAAAAATTATATATAGGGAGTGCAGTTTCGGCCATCGGGAGAGTTTTGGGGTCACCGGTATTTTACCGGGACCACCGGAAGGGTCCCGGGGGTCCACCGGGTGGGGCCACCCATCCCGGAGGGCCCCATGGGCCAAAGTGGGGAGGGGAAACAGCCCATAGTGGGCTGGTGCGCCCCCCTAGGCCCACCCCATGCGCCTAGGGTTGGGAACCCTAGGGTGGGGGGGCGCCCCACCTGGCTTGGGGGGCACTCCACACCTTGGCCGCCACCCCCCTAGGAGTTCCCATCTCCTAGGGCCGGCGCACCCCCCTAGGGGGCCTATATAAAAGGGGGGGAGGGAGGGGGCAGCCGCACCCTTGTGTCTTGGCGCCTCCCTCTCCCCTGCTACACCTCTCCCTCTCGCAGTATAACGGCGAAGCCCTGCTGCAGTGACGCCCTGCATCCACCACCACGCCGTCGTGCTTCTGGATCTTCATCAAACTCTCCTCCCCCCTTGCTGGATCAAGAAGGAGGAGACGTCACGCTGACCGTACGTGTGTTGAACACGGAGGTGCCGTCCGTTCGGCGCTAGGATCTCCGGTGATTTGGATCACGGCGAGTACGACTTCCTCATCCCCGTTCTTTGAACGCTTCCGCGCGTGATCTACAAAGGTATGTAGATGCAATCCGATCACTCGTTGCTAGATGAACTCATAGATGGATCTTGGTGAAACCGTAGGAATTTTTTTTGTTTTCTGCAACGTTCCCCAACAGTGGCATCATGAGCTAGGTCTATGCGTAGTTCTCCTTGCACGAGTAGAACACAATTTGTTGTGGGCGTAGATGTTGTCAACTTTCTTGCCGCTACTAGTCTTATCTTGCTTCAGTGGTATTGTGGGATGAAGCAGCCCGGACCGACCTTACACGTACGCTTACGTGAAACTGGTTCCACCAACTGACATGCACTAGTTGCATAAGGTGGCTAGCGGGTGTCTGTCTCTCCCACTTTAGTTGGAGCGGATTCTTTGAAAAGGGTCCTTATGAAGGTTAAATAGAAGTTGACAAATCACGTTGTGGCTATTACGTAGGTAAGAAAACGTTCTTGCTAGAACCCTTTTGCAGCCACGTAAAACTTGCAACAACAATTAGAGGACGTCTAACTTGTTTTTGCGGCAAGTGCTTTGTGATGTGATATGACCAAAGTTGTGATGAATGATGAATGATATATATGTGATGTATGAGATCATGTTCTTGTAATAGGAATCACGACTTGCATGTAGATGAGTATGACAACCGGCAGGAGCCATAGGAGTTGTCTTTATTTTTTTGTATGACCTGCGTGTCATTGAGAAACGCCATGTAAATTACTTTACTTTATTGCTAAACGTGTTAGCCTTAGTAGTAGAAGTAATAGTTGGTGAGCAACTTCATGGAGACACGATGATGGAGATCATGATGATGGAGAACATGGTGTCATGCCGGTGACAAGATGATCATGGAGCCCCAAGATGGAGATCAAAGGAGCTATGTGATATTGGCCATATCATGTCACTATTATTATTTGATTGCATGTGATGTTTATCATGTTTTTGCATCTTGTTTACTTAGAACGGCGGTAGTAAATAAGATGATCCCTCATAATAATTTCAAGAAAGTGTTCCCCCTAACTATGCACCGTTGCGACAGTTCGTTGTTTCGAAGCACCACGTGATGATCGGGTGTGATAGATTCCAATGTTCACATACAACGGGTGTAAGACAGATTTACACATGCAAACACTTAGGTTGACTTGACGAGCCTAGCATGTACAGACATGGCCTCGGAACACAAAAGACCAAAAGGTCGAGCATGAGTCGTATAGAAGATACGATCAACATGAAGATGTTCACCGATGTTGACTAGTCCATCTCACGTGATGATCGAACACGGCCTAGTTAACTCGGATCATGTTATACTTAGATGACTGGAGGGATGTCTATCTAAGTGGGATTTCATTATATAATTTGATTAGATGAATTTAATTATCATGAACTTAGTCTAAAATCTTTACAATATGTCTTGTAGATCAAATGGCCAACGTTGTCCTCAACTTCAACACGTTCCTAGAGAAAACCAAGCTGAAAGACGATGGCAGCAACTATACGGACTGGGTCCGGAACCTGAGGATCATCCTCATAGCTGCCAAGAAAGATTATGTCCTACTAGCACCGCTAGGTGATGCACCCGTCCCACAGAACCAAGACGTTATGAACGCTTGGCAGACACATGCTGATGATTACTCCCTCATTCAGTGCGGCATGCTTTACAACTTAGAAATGGGGCTCCAAAAGCGTTTTGAGCGACACGGAGCATATGAGATGTTCGAAGAGCTGAAAATGGTTTTCCAAGCTCATGCCCAGGTCGAGAGATATGAAGTCTCCGACAAGTTCTTCAGCTGTAAGATGGAGGAAAATAGTTCTGTCAGTGAGCACATACTCACTATGTCTGGATTACATAACCACTTAACTCAGCTGGGAGTTAATCTCCCGGATGACGCGGTCATTGACAGAATCCTTCAGTCACTTCCACCGAGCTACAAGAGCTTTGTGATGAACTTCAATATGCAGGGGATGGAAAAGACCATTCCTGAAGTATTTGCAATGCTGAAATCAGCAGAGGTAGAAGTCAAAAAGGACCATCAAGTGTTGATGGTGAATAAAACCACTAAGTTCAAGAAAGGCAAGGGTAAGAAGAACTTCAAGAAAGACGGCAAGGGAGTTGCCGCGCCTGGTAAGCAAGCTGCCGGGAAGAAGCCAAAGAATGGACCCAAGCCCGAGGCTGAGTGTTTTTATTGCAAGGGAAGTGGTCACTGGAAGCGAAACTGCCCCAAATACTTAGCGGACAAGAAGGCCGGCAAAAGGAAAGGTATATGTGATATACATGTAATTGATGTGTACCTTACCAGTACTTGTAGTAGCTCCTGGGTATTTGATACCGGTGCAGTTGCTCACATTTGTAACTCAAAGTAGGAGCTGCCGAATAAACGGAGACTGGCGAAGGACGAGGTGACGATGCGCGTCGGGAATGGTTCCAAGGTCGATGTGATCGCCGTCGGCACGCTACCTCTACATTTACCCACGGGATTAGTTTTAAACCTCAATAATTGTTATTTAGTACCAGCTTTGAGCATGAACATTGTATCAGGATCTCGTTTAATTTGAGATGGCTACTCATTTAAATCCGAGAATAATGGTTGTTCTATTTATATGAGAGATATGTTTTATGGTCATGCTCCTATGGTGAATGGTTTATTCTTAATGAATCTCGAGCGTAATGCTACACATATTCATAGTGTGAATACCAAAAGATGTAAGGTTGATAATGATAGTCCCACATACTTGTGGCACTGCCGCCTTGGTCACATAGGTGTCAAACGCATGAAGAAGCTCCATGCAGATGGACTTTTAGAGTCTCTTGATTACGAATCATTTGACACGTGTGAACCATGCCTCATGGGTAAGATGACCAAGACTCCGTTCTCGGGAACAATGGAGCGAGCAACCAACCTACTGGAAATCATACATACTGATGTGTGCGGTCCAATGAGTGTTGAGGCTCGTGGTGGCTATCGTTATGTTCTCACCCTCACTGATGACTTGAGTAGATATGGGTATATCTACTTAATGAAACACAAGTCTGAAACCATTGAAAAGTTCAAGGAATTTCAGAGTGAGGTTGAGAATCAACGTGACAGAAAAATCAAGTTTTTGCGATCAGATCGTGGAGGAGAATACTTGAGTCACGAATTTGGCACACACCTAAGAAAATGTGGAATAGTTTCAGAACTCACGCCACCTAGAACACCTCAGCGTAATGGTGTGTCCGAACATCGTAATCGCACTCTATTGGATATGGTGCGATCTATGATGTCTCTTACCGATTTACCGCTGTCATTTTGGGGCTATGCTTTAGAGACCGCCGCATTCACTTTAAATAGGGCTCCGTCGAAATCCGTTGAGACGACACCGTATGAATTATGGTTTGGGAAGAAGCCTAAGCTGTCGTTTCTAAAAGTTTGGGGATGCGATGCTTATGTCAAGAAACTTCAACCTAGAAAGCTCGAACCCAAGTCAGAAAAATGCGTCTTCATAGGATACCCTAAAGAAACTATTGGGTATACCTTCTACCTCAGATCCGAAGGCAAGATCTTTGTTGCCAAGAATGGATCCTTTCTAGAGAAGGAGTTTCTCTCGAAATAAGTAAGTGGGAGGAAAGTAGAACTTGATGAAGTATTACCTCTTGAACCGGAAAGTGGCGCAACTCAGGAAAATGTTCCTGTGGTGCCTGCACCAATTAGAGAGGAAGTTAATGATGATGATCAAGATACTTCTGATCAAGCTCCTACCAAACTTCGAAGGTCCACAAGGACACGTTCCGCACCAGAGTGGTACGACAACCCTGTCTTGGAAATCATGTTGTTAGACAACGGTGAACCTTTGAACTATGAAGAAGCGATGGCGGGCCCGGATTCTGACAAATGGCTGGAAGCCATGAAATCCGAGATAGGATCCATGTATGAAAACGAAGTATGGACTTTGACTGACTTGCCCGATGATCGGCGAGCCATAGAAAATAAATGGATCTTTAAGAAGGAGACAGACGCGGATGGTAATGTGACCATCTATAAAGCTAGGCTTGTCGCTAAGGGTTATCGACAAGTTCAAGGGGTTGACTACGATGAGACATTCTCTCCCGAACCAAACTGAAGTCCGTCCGAGTCATGTTAGCTATTGCCGCATACTATGATTATGAGATATGGCAAATGGATGTCAAAACGGCATTCCTTAACAGTCATCTTAAGGAAGAACTGTATATGATGCAGCCGGAAGGTTTTGTCGATCCTAAGAATGCTGACAAGGTGTGCAAGCTCCAACGCTCGATTTATGGGCTGGTGCAAGCATCTCGGAGTTGTAACATTCGCTTTGATGAGATGATCAAAACGTTTGGGTTTATGCAGACTTATGGAGAAGCCTGCGTTTACAAGAAAGTGAGTGGGAGCTCTGTAGCATTTCTCATATTATATGTAGATGACATACTTTTGATGGGAAATGATATAGAGCTTTTGGACAACATTAAGGCCTACTTGAATAAGAGTTTTTTCAATGAAGGACCTTGGAGAAGCTGCTTATATATTAGGCATCAAGATCTATAGAGATAGATCAAGACGCCTCATAGGTCTTTCACAAAGCACATACCTTGATAAGATATTGAAGAAGTTCAATATGGATCAGTCTAAGAAGGGGTTCTTGCCTGTGTTGCAAGGTGTGAAATTGAGCTCAGCTCAATGTCCGACCACGACAGAAGATATAGAAGAGATGAGTGCCATCCCCTATGCCTTAGCCATAGGTTCTATTATGTATGCCATGCTGTGTACCAGACCTGATGTAAACCTTGCCGTAAGTTTGGTAGGTAGGTACCAAATTAATCCCGGCAAGGAACACTGGACAGCGGTCAAGAATATCCTGAAGTACCTGAAAAGGACTAAGGAAATGTTTCTCGTTTATGGAGGTGACGAAGAGCTCGTCGTAAAGGGTTACGTCGACGCTAGCTTCGACACAGATCTGGATGACTCTAAGTCACATACTGGATACGTGTATATTTTGAATGGTGGGGCAGTAAGCTGGTGCAGTTGCAAGCAAAGCGTTGTGGCGGGATCTACATGTGAAGCGGAGTACATGGCAGCCTCGGAGGCAGCACACGAAGCAGTCTGGGTGAAGGAGTTCATTACCGACCTAGGAGTCATACCCAATGCGTCGGGCCCGATGACTCTCTTCTGTGACAACACTGGAGCTATTGCCCTTGCCAAGGAGCCCAGGTTTCACAGGAAGACCAGGCATATCAAGCGTCGCTTCAACTCCATTCGTGGAAGTGTTCAAAATGGAGACATAGAGATTTGTAAAGTACATACGGACCTGAATGTAGCAGATCCGTTGACTAAACCTCTCCCTAGAGCAAAACATGATCAACACCAGAATTCCATGGGTGTTTGATTCATCACAATGTAACTTGATGATTGACTCTAGTGCAAGTGGGAGACTGTTGGAAATATGCCCTAGAGGCAATAATAAAATTATTATTATATTTCCTTGTTCATGATAATTGTCTATTGTTCATGCTTTAATTGTATTATCTGGAAATCATAATACATGTGTGAATACATAGACCACAATGTGTCCCTAGTGAGCCTCTAGTTGACTAGCTCGTTGATCAATAGATAGTCATGGTTTCCTGGCTATGGACATGGGGATGTCATTGATAACGGGATCACATCATTAGGAGAATGATGTGATGGACAAGACCCAATCCTAAACATAGCACAAGATCGTATAGTTCGTTTGCTAGAGTTTTTACAATGTCAAGTATCTTTTCCTTAGACCATGAGATCATGTAACTCCCGGATACCATAGGAGTGCTCTGGGTATACCAAACGTCACAACGTAACTGGGTGACTATAAAGGTATACTACGACTCCAAAAGTGTCTGTTGGGTTGACACGGATCAAGACTGGGATTTGTCACTCCGTATGACGGAGAGGTATCTCTGGGCCCACTCGATAATGCATCATCATAATGAGCTCAAAGTGACCAAGTGTCTGGTCATGGGATCATGCATTACGGTACGAGTAAAGTGACTTGCCGGTAACGAGATTGAACGAGGTATTGGGATACCGACGATCGAATCTCGGGCAAGTAACATACTGATTGACAAAGGGAATTGTATACAGGGTTGCTTGAATCCTCGACATCGTGGTTCATCCGATGAGATCATCGAGGAGCATGTGGGAGCCAACATGGGTATCCAGATCCCGCTGTTGGTTATTGACCGAAGAGCCGTCTCGGTCATGTCTACATGTCACCCGAACCCGTAGGGTCTACACACTTAAGGTTCGGTGATGCTAGGGTTGTAGAGATATGAATATGCAGTAACCCGAAAGTTGTTCAGAGTCCCGTATGAGATCCTGGACGTCACGAGGAGTTCCGGAATGGTCCGGAGGTGAAAAATTAAATATAGGAAGTGCAGTTTCGGCCATCGGGAGAGTTTTGGGGTCACCGGTATTGTACTGGGACCACCGGAAGGGTCCCGGGGGTCCACCGGGTGGGGCCACCCATCCCGGAGGGCCCCATGGGCCAAAGTGGGGAGGGGAACTAGCCCATAGTGGGCTGGTGCGCCCCCCTAGGCCCATCCCATGCGCCTAGGGTTGGGAACCCTAGGGTGGGGGGGCGCCCCACCTGGCTTGGGGGGCACTCCACACCTTGGCCGCCACCCCCCTAGGAGTTCCCATCTCCTAGGGCCGGCGCACCCCCCTAGGGGGCCTATATAAAAGGGGGGGAGGGAGGGGGCAGCCGCACCCTTGTGTCTTGGCGCCTCCCTCTCCCCTGCTACACCTCTCCCTCTCGCAGTATAACGGCGAAGCCCTGCTGCAGTGACGCCCTGCATCCACCACCACACCGTCGTGCTGCTGGATCTTCATCAACCTCTCCTCCCCCCTTGCTAGATCAATAAGGAGGAGATGTCACGCTAACCGTATGTATGTTGAACACGGAGGTGCCGTCTGTTCGGCGCTAGGATCTCCGGTGATTTGGATCACGTCGAGTACGACTTCCTCATCCCCGTTCTTTGAACGCTTCTGCGCGTGATCTACAAAGGTATGTAGATGCAATCCGATCACTCGTTGCTAGATGAACTCATAGATGGATCTTGGTGAAACCGTAGGAATTTTTTTTGTTTTCTGCAACGTTCCCCAACAGATACGACACTTGTGCACAACCTATAAGATGCAAAATGTATGAACTTCTATCCCAAGTATACTATGTATATGATGTTCCGGAGGTATGATCCAAGATGATCGGATATGACAATGTGGTATGATGCTATGACACTTGCTTAGAAGCTCTTTGTTCACTCTTTTTCTTTGCTTAAAACCTTTATTCTTTTTTGTAAGGCCACAATGCGAAATGCACAAACCAAGATAGCAATTGTATATATGGGGGAACAAACTTGTGGCACAAGGGATGATATGATACCGATATGATATGGTATGTATGCAATGTATGGTGTAGATCACTAATGTGCACAAGTAACATTGCCGGCAATACTCAAATGGCTAGTCTTGATAGGCAAGTGATGCAAAATGGGCAATGGGTTATCAATGCAATGGCAAGGGAATATACAATGGAGGGATACCATGATACCAAGATGATATGGAGGTTACCGTCCGCGATGATGATGAGTGGCGGTGATCTTGATGGAGATACCAAGATGATGGAGACTCGTCCCTAAGTAGCCGAAACACCTTAGGAAACGGAAAAACCGCGAACTCAAAATCTCAAACGTCAAATGGTGGTAGCGGGAATGCGGTGGTGGTTTTGTGGAAGTGCAATGAGGGGTTATACGAGTAGGCAATGTGAAAGTGGAGGGTAAGGTTGGCTATACACGGTGTCGGAGTTGGAAGCACGGTCCCTAAGTAGCCTAAACACCTTAGGAGACACAACTCACAACACAAACAAAATTGTTAAGTCGGGGTGGTGGAAGTGTATGGTGGACAAGCCTATGTGGGAGTTATGGTGGTGGTGGTGGTTGATGAAGAAGCAATCATCCCTAAGTAGCCTAAACACCTTAGGAGACTCAAATCACTCCTCAAGCAACCACTAATACGATGGGGAATAAAATTGGTTAGGTTGCGGAAGTCGGTGGTGGTGTAGCAGATGATGTGGTGTAAGCCCTAGGAAAAGATGCCAAAGTTCCAAAACTTTGATGGAGTCAAATGGTGATGGTAGTATTTTTGTGGGAAGGGGGTGTCAAGAGCTTTTCAACGAGCTAAAGAACACGAAAATCGGACTCCGGATGAATTAGTTATGGACAAAACGGAGAAACGGGGATGGCTGAGATGTCAGGGGCTGGACATCTGGGCTCGGGGGCCGGATATCCGGGGGTCAGTGTCCAGAACCGTGTAGATTTGGCGCTCCAGGAGCCGGATGTCCAGCTTGGGGCCCGGATGTCCGGCCCGACGATTCCAGATCTCGTTTGGGGCGGAAATTTTTGAATTGAGGACGGAAATTGATGATTCCAAGGGCAAAATTTGATGGATTTTGTGGATGAAAAGTGGGGAAACTTGGGGATATGCTAGATCCACTCGAAACCAAGCAAATCCATGGATCAAAGTCATCAAAACTTCATCAAACCAACAAATCACAAAAAAAATTGGGGCTATTTTTGGTGGGGATTTTCGAAATTTAGGACGAAATCAACAAAATTAGGCTAGAAAACAAAGAGGCGAGGCTCCGAAATCGTGATCAACGTGGCTCATGATACCAAGATGATGTAGGGTGGAACCCTATACGACCGATTTTTCACGAAAGGAGCGGATGCCGCGAAGAACACGAGGAACACGAGGGGAAAACGAGGGAAATGACGAGGGGAGACACGAGAGTCACTCAACCAATAGGAAATAGTCACACGTATGCTAGATCCTCGAGTACATAAGAGAAGATACACGATCCACAATCAACAACGGACGATACAAAAGGTAACGGTCTTCTCCGTGAGGAGGTCTTGATGGGGCCGCCCAAGAGGGGGTCTTGATGATCTTCTCCGCAAGAAGGTCTTGAATCCAAAGGTATCTTCTCCGTAGAGGCCGCGGTCTCTCTCGTGGAGTAGATCCGATGTGGATGAGCAATGCTCTATCTCTGAAATGAGCTAAACCAATGCTAACCCTAAAACATGGGTGGAGGGGGAGTATATATAGTCTAAGGGGCGAAGGGGTAATGGGCCTTGGCGTAGATGCACTGCACGCAGGCAGGGGAGGCCGGACGTCCGTGTGACGGGCCGGATGTCCGGGGCTTCACGGAGAGCCGGATGTTCGGGCTGGCACGACCGGCTGTCTGGGCTGGAGGAGCTGACTTTGTTGCTCTCTGTTTGGAGGGCGCCGGATTTCCGGGGGCGAGGCCGGATGTCCGGGACTTGGCGAGACGCCGGATGTCCGGGGTTGACGCCGGATGTCCGAGGCCTGGAGCACTTGGCGGCTGGGCGACTATTGCTGTAGTGGTCCCCTCCAGCGGCCGGATGTGCGGGCCTGGGCCGGATGTCTGGGTCCTGGAGCTGCCTTCTGATACGTCCCCGACGTATCTATATTTTTTGATTGCTCCATGCTATATTATCTACTATTTTGGACCATATTGGGCTTTATTTTCCACTTCATATTACTTTTGGGACTAACCAATTAACCGGAGGCCCAGCCCAGAATTGCTGTTTTTTGCCTATTTCAGTGTTTCAAAGAAACGGAATATCAAACGGAGTCCAAACGGAATGAAACCTTCGGGAACGTGATTTTCTCGCCGAACATGATCCAGGAGACTTGGACCCTACGCCAAGGCATCAGAGAGGCGGTCACGAGGGTGGGGGGCGCCCCCCTAGGGCGCGCCACCCTGCCTCATGGACCCCTCGGAGCTCCACTGATGTACTTCTTCCTCCTATACATACCTACGTACCCCCAAACGAACAGAACAGGAGCCAAAAACCTAATTCCACCGCCGCAACTTTCTGTATCCCCGAGATCCCATCTTGGGGCCTGTTCCGGAGCTCCGCCGGAGAAGGCCGTCATCACGGAGGGCTTCTACATCATCATAGCCTCTCCGATGAAGTGTGAGTAGTTTACCTCAGACCTTCGGGTCCATAGTTAGTAGCTAGATGGCTTCTTCTCTCTTTTTGGATCTCAATACAAAGTTCTCCCCTCTCTCGTGGAGATCTATTCGATGTAATCTTCTTTTTATGGTGTGTTTGTTGAGAACGATGAATTGTGGGTTTATGATCAAGTCTATCTATGAATAATCTTTGAATCTTCTCTAAATCCTTTTATGTATGATTGGTTATCTTTGCAAGTCTCTTCTAATTATCCGTTTGGTTTGGCCAACTAGATTGGTAGTTCTTGCCATGGGAGAAGTGCTTAGCTTTGGGTTCGATCTTGCGGTGTCCTTTCGCAGTGACAGAAGGGGCAGCAAGGCACGTATTGTATCATTGCCATCGAGGATAACAAGATGGGGTTTATTTCATATTGCATGAATTTATCTCTCTACATCATGTCATCTTTCTTAAAGCGTTACTCTGTTTTAACTTAATACTCTAGATGCATGCTGGATAGTGATCGATGAGTGGAGTAATAGTAGTAGATGCATAATCGTTTCGGTCTACTTGTTACGGACGTGATGCCTATATACATGAGCATGCCTAGATATTCTCATAACTATGCTCAATTCTGTCAATTGCTCAACAGTAATTTGTTCACCCACCGTAGAATACTTATGCTCTTGAGAGAAGCCACTAGTGAAACCTATGGCCCCCGGGTCTATTCTCATCATATCAATCTCCATCACTTTAATCTTGCTTTGCTTTTTTACTTTGCCTTTTAATTTTTACTTTGCATATCTATACCAAAAATACCAAAAATATTATATCTATCAGATCTCACTCTCGTAAGTGATCGTGAAGGGATTGACAACCCCTAATCGCGTTGGTTTCGAGTAGCTATCGTTTTGTGCAGGTACGAGGGACTTGAGCGTGGCCTCCTACTGGATTGATACCTTGGTTCTCAAAAACTGAGGGAAATACTTATGCTACTCTACTGCATCATCCTTTCCTCTTCGGGGAAATCCAACGCAAGCTCAAGAGGTAGCAAGAAGAATTTCTGGCGCCGTTGCCGGGGAGTCTACGCAAAAAGTCAACATACCAAGTACCCATCACAATCCCTATCTCTCGCATTACATTAGTTGCCATTTGCCTCTCGTTTTCCTCTCCCCCACTTCACCCTTGCCGTTTTATTCGCCCTCTCTTTCCCAATCTCCTTCTCCTTCTCTTTCTCCGTTTGCCTTTTTCTCGCTTGCCTTTTTGCTTGCCCGTGTGTTGGATTGCTTGTTTGTCGCGATGGCTCAAGATACTACCAAATTGTGTGACTTCACCAATACCAATAATAATGATTTCCTTAGCACTCCGATTGCTCCTCTTGCCAATACCGAATCTTGTGAAATCAATACTGCTTTGTTGAATCTTGTTATGAAAGATCAATTCGCCGGCCTTCCTAGTGAAGATGCCGCTACTCATCTGAATAGCTTTGTTGATTTATGTGATATGCAAAAGAAAAAAGATGTCAATAATGATGTCGTTAAATTGAAGCTATTTCCTTTTTCGCTTAGAGATCGTGCTAAAGCTTGGTTTTCGTCTTTGCCTAAAATTAGTATTGATTCTTGGAACAAGTGCAAAGATGCTTTTATCTCTAAATATTTCCCTCCTGCTAAGATCATCTCTCTTAGAAAGGATATTATGAATTTTAAGCAACTTGATCATGAACATGTTGCACAAGCTTGGGAGAGAATGAAATTAATGATGCGTAATTACCCTACTCATGGTTTGAATTTGTGGATGATTATACAGAATTTTTATGCCGGATTGAATTTTGCTTCTAGAAAACTTTTAGATTCGGCCGAGGGAGGTACTTTTATGGAAATTACTTTAGGAGATGCTACTAAACTCCTAGATAATATTATGGTTAATTATTCTCAATGGCATACTGAAAGATCTTCTAATAAAAAAGTGCATGCGATAGAAGAAATCAATGTTTTGAGTGGAAAGATGGATGAACTTATGAAATTATTTGCTACTAAGAGTGTTTCTTCTGATCCTAATGATATGCCTTTGTCTACTTTGATTGAGAATAACAATGAATCTAAGGATGTGAATTTTGTTGGTAGGAATAATTTTGGTAACAATGCTTATAGAGGGAATTTTAATCCTAGGCCACATCCTATTAATCCTTCTAATAATTATGGGAATTCCTACAATAACTCTTATGGAAATTATAATAAGATGCCCTCTGAATTTGAGAATAGTGTTAAAGAGTTTATGAATTCACAAAAGAATTTTAATGCTTTGCTTGAAGAGAAATTGCTTAAAGTTGATGATTTGGCTAGGAACGTTGATAGAATTTCTCTTGAGGTTGATTCTCTAAAGCTTAGATCTATTCCTCCTAAGCATTATATCAATGAGTCTCTCAAAGCCATGAGAATTTCCATTGATGAGTGCAAGGAAAGAACTGCTAGGATGCGTGCTTCCAAAGATGCCTTTATTAAAGCGTGTTCTTCCAGTTCCTATGAAAATCGAGATGAAGACCTAAAAGTTATTGATGTGTCTCCTATCAAATATTTGTTTTGCAATATGAATCTTGATGAAACTGAATATGATCTTCCTTTACCTAGAAGGCGTTCTAAAAATTCGGAGTATTTAGATCTTTATGATGAAATTGACGAAAGTGGGATTGAAAGAAATAAAAATCTAGATGTTGCTAAACCCACTATATTGGATTTCAAGGAATTTAATTATGAAAGTTGCTCCTTAATTGATTGTATTTCCTTGTTGCAATCCGTGCTAAATTCTCCACATGCTTATAGTCAAAAGAAAGCCTTCACCGAACATATTGTTGATGCCTTGATGCAATCTTATGAAGAAAAACTTGAGTTGAAAGTTTCTATCCCTAGAAAACTCTATGATGAGTGGGAACCAACTATTAAAATTAAAATTAAAAATCATGAGTTTTATGCTTTGTGTGATTTGGGTGCTAGTGTCTCCACTATCCCCAAAACTTTGTGTGATTTGCTAGATTTCCGCGATTTTGATGATTGCTCTCTAAACTTGCATCTTGCGGATTCTACTATTAAGAAACCTATGGGAAGGATTAATGATGTTCTTATTGTTGCAAATAGGAATTATGTGCCCGTAGATTTCATTGTTCTTGATATAGATTGCAATCCTTCTTGCCCTATTATTCTTGGTAGACCTTTCCTTAGAACGGTTGGTGCGATTATTGATATGAAGGAAGGGAATATTAGATTTCAATTTCCATTAAAAAGGGCATGGAACACTTTCCAAGAAATAAAATAAAATTGCCATATGAAACTATCATGAGAGCCACTTATGGATTGCCTACCAAAGATGGCAATACCTAGATCTATCCTCGCTTTTATGCCTAGCTAGGGGCGTTAAACGATAGCGCTTGTTGGGAGGCAACCCAATTTTATTTTTATTCCTTGATTTTTGCTCCTGTTTAGTAATAAATAAATTATTTAGACTCTGTTTTGGTTGTGTTTTTTGTTTTTAATTAGTGTTTGTGCCAAGTAGAACCGTTGGGAAGACTTGGGGAAAGTCTTGTTGAACTTGCTGTAAAAAGCAGAAACTTTAGCGCTCACGAGAACTGCTGTAATTTTTATTTGGAGAGTGCTATTTAGTTAATTATTTTTTCAGATGATTAATAGATAAATTACTCACGTCCAAAAATTTATTTTATAATTTTTTGGGTTCCAGATCTTGCGCTAGCTACAGATTACTACAGACTGTTCTGTTTTTGTCAGATTCTGTTTTTCGTGTGTTGTTTGCTTATTTTGATGAATCTATGGCTAGTAAAATAGTTTATAATCTATAGAGAAGTTGGAATAAAGTAGGTTTAACACCAATATAAATAAATAATGAGTTCATTACAGTACCTTGAAGTGGTCTTTTGTTTTCTTTCGCTAACGGAGCTCACGAGTTTTCTACCTTAAGTTTTGTGTTGTGAAGTTTTCAAGTTTTGGGTAAGGATTTGATGGATTATGGAACAAGGAGTGGCAAGAGCCTAAGCTTGGGGATGCCCATGGCACCCCCAATATAATCTAAGGACACCTAAAAGCCAAAGCTTGGGGATGCCCCAGAAGGCATCCCCTCTTTCGTCTACTTCTATCGGTAACTTTACTTGGAGCTATATTTTTATTCACCACATGATATGTGTTTTGCTTGGAGCATCTTGTATTATTTGTGTCTTTGTTTGTTAGTGTGCCACAATCATCCTTGCTGTACACACCTTTTGAGAGAGCCATACATGAATTAGAATTTGATAGAATACTCTATGTGCTTCACTTATATCTTTTGAGCATTATAATTTTGCTCTATGTGCTTCACTTATATATTTTGAGCTAAGTAGTTTTGCTCTATGTGCTTCACTTATATCTTTTGAGCGCTATAATTTTGCTCTATGTGCTTCACTTAGATCTTTTAGAGCACGGTGGTGGATTTGTTTTAAGGAAACTATTGATCTCTCATGCTTCACTTAAATTATTTTGAGAATCTCTTAATAGCATGGTAATTTGCTTAATAATAATATGTTTGGTATTCAAGATTTGTGAAACTTTATTTTGAATGTGTTGAATACTAAGAAAAGATTGAAGCATGATAATTGTTTTGAGATATGGAGGTGATAATATTAAAGTCATTCTAGTTGAGTAGTTGTGAATTTGAGAAATACTTGTGTTGAAGCTTGTGATTCCCGTAGCATGCACGTATGGTGAACCGTTATGTGATGAAGTCGGAGCATGATTTATTTATTGATTGTCTTCCTTATGTGTGGCGGTCGGGGACGAGCGATGGTCTTTTCCTACCAATCTATCCCCCTAGGAGCATGCGCGTAATACTTTTCTTTGATAACTTGTAGATTTTTGCAATAAGTATATGAGTTCTTTATGACTAATGTTGAGTCCATGGATTATACACACTCTCACCCTTCCACCTTTGCTAGCCTCTCTAATACCGCGCACCTTTCGCCGGTATCATACACCCACCATATACCTTCCTCAAAACAGCCACCATACCTACCTATTATGGCATTTCCATAGCCATTCCGAGATATATTGCCATGCAACTTTCCACCGTTCCGTTTATTATGACACACTCCATCATTGTCATATTGCATATCCCGGTACACCACCGGAAGCATTCATATATAGTCATATTTTGTTCTAAGTATCGAGTTGTAATTGTTGAGTTGTAAGAAAAATAAAAGTGTGATGATCATCATCATTAGAGCATTGTTCTAGTGAGGAAAGGATGATGGAGACTATGATTCCCCCACAAGTCGGGATGAGACTCCGGACGAAAAATAAATAAAAGAGGCCAAAGAAGCCAAAAAAAAGAGAAAGAAAAGAGGCCATAAAAAAAGAGAAAAGGCCCAAATAAAAAATAAATAAATAAATTAGAGAAAAAGAGAGAAGGGACAATGTTACTATCCTTTTACCACACTTGTGCTTCAAAGTAGCACCATGATCTTCATAGTAGAGTGTCTCTCATGTTATCACTTTCATATACTAGTGGGAATCTTTCATTATAGAACTTGGCTTGTATATTCCAATGATGGGCCTCCTTAAATTGCCCTAGGTCTTCATGAGCAAGCAAGTTGGATGCACACCCACTTAGTTTCTTTTTGAGCTTTCATATACTTATAGCTCTAGTGCATCCGTTGCATGGCAATCCCTACTCACTCACATTGATATCTATTGATGGGCATCTCCATAGCCCGTTGATACGCCTAGTTGATGTGAGACTATCTTCCCCTCTTTTTATCTTCTCCACAACCACCATTCTATTCCACATATAGTGCTATATACATGGCTCACGCTCATGTATTGCGTGAAGATTGAAAAAGTTAGAGTATGAAACAATTGCTTGGCTTGTCATCGGGGTTGTGCATGATTTAAATATTTTGTGTGGTGAAGATAGAGCATATCCAGACTATATGATTTTGTAGGGATAACTTTCTCTAGCCTTGTTATTTTGAGAAGACATAATTGCTTTGTTAGTATGCTTGAAGTATTATTATTTTTTATGTCAATATAAACTTTTGTCTTGAATCTTTCTAATCTGAATATTCATATCACAATTAAGAAGATTTTCATTGAAATTATGCCAAGTAGCACTCTGCATCAAAAATTCTCTTTTTATCATTTACCTACTCGAGGACAAGCAGGAATTAAGCTTGGGGATGCGTGATACGTCTCCAACATATCTGTAATTTTTGATTGCTCCATGCTATATTATCTACTATTTTGGACTATATTGGGCTTTATTTTCCACTTTTATATTATTTTTGGGACTAACCTATTAACCGGAGGCCCAGCCCAGAATTGCTATTTTTTTTGTCTATTTCAGTGTTTCGAAGAAACAGAATATCAAACGGAGTCCAAACGGAATGAAACCTTCGGGAACATGATTTTCTCACCGAACGTGATCCAGGAGACTTGGACCCTACGCCAAGGCATCAGAGAGGCGGTCAAGAGGGTGGGGGGCGCCCCCTAGGGCGCGCCCCCTGCCTCGTGGGCCCCTCGGAGCTCCACCGATGTACTACTTCCTCCTATATATACCTACATACCCCCAAACGAACAAAACAGGAGCCAAAAACCTAATTCCACCGCCGCAACTTTCTGTATCCATGAGATCCCATCTTGGGGCCTGTTCCGGAGCTCCGCCGGAGAAGGTCATCATCACAGAGGGCTTCTACATCATCATAGCCTCTCCGATGAAGTGTGAGTAGTTTACCTCAGACCTTCGGGTCCATAGTTAGTAGCTAGATGGCTTCTTCTCTCTTTTTGGATCTCAATACAAAGTTCTCCCCCTCTCTTGTGGAGATCTATTCAATGTAATCTTCTTTTTGCGGTGTGTTTGTTGAGATCGATGAATTGTGGGTTTATGATCAAGTCTATCTATGAATAATATTTGATCTTCTCTGAATTCTTTTATGTATGATTGGTTATATTTGCAAGTCTCTTCGAATTATCCATTTGGTTTGGCCAACTAGATTGGTAGTTCTTGCCATGGGAGAAGTGCTTATCTTTGGGTTCGATCTTGCGGTGTCCTTTCCCAGTGATAGAAGGGGCAGCAAGGCACGTATTGTATCGTTGCCATCGAGGATAACAAGATGGGGTTTATTTCATATTGCATGAATTTATCTCTCTACATCATGTCATCTTGCTTAAAGCGTTACTCTGTTTTTAACTTAATACTCTAGATGCATGCTAGATAGCGGTCGATGAGTGGAGTAATAGTAGTAGATGCAGAATCGTTTCGGTCTACTTGTCACGGACGTGATGCCTATATACATGATCATGCCTAGATATTCTCATAACTATGCTCAATTCTGTCAATTGCTCAACAGTAATTTGTTCACCCACCGTAGAATACTTATGCTCTTGAGAGAAGCCACTAGTGAAACCTATGGCCCCCGGGTCTATTCTCATCATATAAATCTCCATAACTTTAATCTTGCTTTGCTTGTTTACTTTGCCTTTTACTTTTTACTTTGCATCTCTATACCAAAAATACCAAAAATATTATATCTATCAGATCTCACTCTCGTAAGTGACCGTGAAGGGATTGATAACCCCTAATCGTGTTGGTTGTGAGTAGCTATCGTTTTGTGCAGGTACGAGGGACTTGAGCGTGGCCTCCTACTGTATTGATACCTTGGTTCTAAAAAACCGAGGGAAATACTTACGCTACTCTGCTGCATCATCCTTTCCTCTTCGGGGAAATCCAACGCAAGCTTAAGAGGTAGCACCTTCTTCTCCTTTCGGCGTTTCTCTTCATCCATGGACTTGGCGGTTTGTCTGACTTCATGTGCATCTTTAGGAGGGTCCTCTTGATACCTAATCATGCATAACATTCCGGACTTAGGTAGTAGCCATGCCTCGAGAGGATCAATGGGATATCACTAAGGAAAGAAGTCACCTCGTTCTCGAGAGCTCTAGCTTGTGCTCGTGTCATGGGGATGATCGTAGGATGCTCCGCATCACAAATGTTACCAAACAAGATCTCCAGGTGCAAAGACAACATGTTTTCTACCCTTATCTCTAGCAAGTTTATATTTAGCATTCATACGCTCAACGTTTTCCTTAGTTAACTCATGCATTTTCAACATCAATTCAACACATTGTATAGCATCAAAATTAACCTTCTCCGAAGATGGAAGAGGCAACACATCAATAGGTGCATGAGGTAAGAAATCATAACAATTTCAAAAGGGAACTTAGTAGTAGAATGCAACGAACGATTATAAACTAATTCAATATGAGGCAAGCATTGTTCCCACATTTTTTGTTATTCTTCAAAACAATCCTAAGCATAGTAGACAATGTTCTGCTAACTACTTCAGTTTGTCCATCAGTTTGGGGGTGACATATAGTACTAAAAAGCAGTTTAGTCCCAAACTTAGCCCATAAACACCTCCAAAAGTGGCTAAGAAATTTAGTATCATGATCTGAAACAATAGTATTTGGCACACCATGCAAGCGAATAATTTCACGAAAGAACAAATCAGCAACATTAGCAGCAGCATCGCTTTTATGACATGGTATAAAGTGTGCCATTTTGGAAAATCTATCCACGACAACAAATATGCTATCCCCCCTTTATTCGAGGTAAACCTAAAACATAGTCCAGAGATATATCCTCCCATGGAACACTAGGTACATGCAAAGGCATATATAAACCATGGGGATTGAGTCATGACTTAGCCTTTTAACATGTAGTGCAGAGAGCAACAAAATACTCAACATCTCGTCTCATCTTTGGCCAAAAGAAATGTTTAGCAAGCATGGCCTTTGCCTTCTTCACACCAAAGTGTCCCATTAGTTCTCCCCCATGTGCCTCCTTTAACAACAAAAGATGAACGGAGCTAGCTGGAACACATAGCATGTTAGCACGGAACACAAATCCATCATTAATTATGCACTTGTTTACAATCCTGCAGCCATCTTTAAATTCAGCATCATGCATATATTGATCTTTGATGGTCTCCAAACCAAATATTTTGAAGTTAAGTTGTGAAAGCACAATATAATGATGAGATAATGCATCAGCAATAACATTTTCTTTGCCCTTCTTGTCTTTAATGACATGAGAGAAAGTTTCAATGAATTCAACCCATTTGGCATGTATATGGTTCAATTTTGGTTGACTTTTAATGTGCTTCAAAGATTCATGATCATAATGTATAACAAATTCTTTGGGACATAAATAATGTTGCCATGTTCCTCTGCGGTATTTCACGGAGTCGTTCCTGGCAAGTCGACTTACCCTGTAGGGAAGATTGCTCTGGAGGTGGCTTTCGGTGATGAATATAACTACAGAGCAGAGACACTCTGGTTTGAGGTGGTCAAGATCAAGAGCTGTTTGGATGACCGACTTATGCTAAGTTCATGGCTCGCCCTTGTTACATATATCTGCAGCTTAAGATGCCATGGCCACGAGGGACACTCATGATTCATGGGGATCATAAGATAGCTCTAGATTGTGAGGAAGGAGATTCTGCCTATGACGAGACGTCTTCTGCTGCTGAAGAGCTCGAGTTTTATAAGGACAATGTCGACCCGGCTAACATGACACCTCTAAAGAAGCCGACCACCGAGAAGGACCCTCTGCTCAAGTTCCAGTCGACAAAAGATACAAAGCAAGTTGACTTTGTCCCCGGTGATTCTTCACAACAGTTCACCATTGGGACAGGGATGGATCCCAAATAAGAAAGCGCAATCATCGAGTTCATCCGTGAGAATCAGGACATCTTTGCATGGAAGCCTTCGGATATGCTGGGTGTATTGAGAGAATTCACTGAGCACCACCTTAATGTGGATCCTAAGATGAAACCTGTCTAACTATTCCTTCGTCATTTTAACAAGGAGAGGCGTAAGGCCATTGGAGAAGAAGTGGGCCGACTGTTAGCCGTCGGGTTCATAGTTGAAGTTTTTCACCCTTAGTGGTTGGATAATCCTGTGCTTGTTCTTAAGAAGAATGGCACTTGGCGTATGTGTGTTGATTACACAGATCTCAACAAGGCTTGCCCAGCTGATCCATTTGCTCTCCCCCATATCGACCATATCATTGATGCAACAACGGGTTGTGAGAGCCTATGTTTCCTGGATGCTTATTTTGGTTATCATCAGATCAAGATGGCAGTTGAAGATTAGGAGAAAACAACCTTCATCATACCTTTTGGAGCGTTTTGCTATGTTTCTATGCCTTTTACGCTCAAGAGTGCCCAGGCAACTTATCGGCATTGTGTTCAGAATTGCTTCCATGGGCATATTGGACGCAATGTTCATGCTTATGTGGACGACATTGTGTTTAAGTCAAGGAAGAAGGAAATTTTGCTTGATTTGAAGGAAACCTTTGACAATCTTTGGGTATACAAAATGATGCTTAACCCGACCAAATGCGTTTTTGGTGTACCTGCAGGAAAATTGCTAGGCTTTGTGGTTTTAGAAAGGGGCATCGAAGCTAACCCGGAGAAGATCGAAGCTATCACTGCTCTGTCTAAGATGACCTGTATCAATGACATTCAGCTCCTGGTGGGTCGTATTGCTGCCTTGAGCCGGTTCATAAGCCGCCTGTGTGAGAAGGCAATTCCCCTGTACCAGATGATGAAGAAGACTGATAATTTTGTGTGGAGTAATGTTGCTAACGAGGCTTTCGAGGCACTTAAGAAGCAGTTGGTGGACCGCCCATCTTGGCTGCTCCGATAGACAGAGATCCTATGCTCTTATACGTGGCGGCTAATAATAAAGACGTAAGCATGGCAGTTGTTGTGGAGCGCAAGGAGGCGGGGAAAGAGTACCCAGTCCAACAGACGATTTATTATGTCAGTGGGGTCTTGACAGAGCCCAAGAAAAGGGCAGCAATTGGTGTTTGGGGTGTTCATGGCTAGTCGCAGGCTGAAGCATTATTTCCTTAGGCACCCAATCACTATGGTCAGTGTAGCTCCTTTGGGGGATATCATCCAAAACAGAGAAGCCATAGGCCGGGTTGCTAAGTGGGCAATTAAGCTTGTGCCACATCATCTGAAATATGTGCCCAGAACCGCCATCAAGTCTCAGGCTTTGGTGGATTTTATCAATGACCGTACAGAGCTACAAACGCCTGAGGAAAGGCCAGACAATACATATTAGACGATACACTTTGATGGATCCACGCAATTGGAAGGCTCGAGGGCTGGAGTTATTTTATCTTCCCCCAAGGTGCTAAGTTTTGTTATGTCTTGGGGCTTATGTTTCCCTGTACTAACAATGCAGCTGAATATGAAGCTTTGCTACATGGGCTCCGCATGGCTAAGGAAATGAACTTGAGTCAGGCCAGATGCCTTGGCGACTTAGATCTTGTTGCACAGAAAGTATCAGGGACTTGGGATTCTAAAGACCCGCTCATGGCGGTTTATCGTCAGACAGTGACGAATATTGCTGGTCACTTCAAAGGTTATCAAGTGGATCACATAGACCAACGCCATAATGACGCGGCTGATGCTTTGTCTCAGTTGGGTTCTCAATGCAAGTCGGTTCCCCCCAGTGTGTTCCTGGATGTGTTGCATAATCCTTCAGTTAAATTGCCTTCAGAGGAAGATCTTGCTATCCTTGACCCAGAAGGGCAATTAGTAGCGGCTCTGCATGCTATTCCAGATTGGGCGATGCCTTATCTGGTGTATTTGACTCGGGGTGAGCTTCCAGAAGATGAAATCATGGCTTGACAGATCATATGATGATCTAAGTCCATGACAATCGTCAATGGCGAGTTGCATAGATGCAGTGTGACAGGTGTATTCCAACGATGTGTTTCCCTTGAGGAAGGCCATGAGATTCTATAGGAAATTCATGCGGGAGACTGTGGTCATCATGCCGGGTTAATATCTTTAGTGGCCAAAGCTTTCATACAAGGTTTCTTCTGGTTAACCGCTCATGCTGATGTAGAGGACATTGTACAAGTGTGATGGTTGCCAGAAGTTTGCACGACAAGCTCATGTGCCGGCTCAAGAATTAAGGATGATGCCAATAACTTGGCCGTTTGCGGTCTGGGGGCTTGATATGGTTGGGCCCTTTAAGAGGTCTAAGGATAAGAAGACTCAACTTTTGGTTGTAGTTGATAAATTTACCAAATGGGTTGAAGCAGAGCTAGTCAGCAATTGTGAGGCAGCGACTGCAGTTCAGTTTGTGAAAAAACCAATTTTCTGCTTTAGTTATCCTCATAGTATTATCACTGATAATGGGAAGAATTTCTCTAAAGGTGCTATGAACGAGTTCTATTAGAGGGAACACATCCACCTTGATGTTTCATTAGTGGCTCATCCACAGTCCAATGGCCAGGTCGAACATGCTAACCAGGAGATACTGCGAGGGATCAAGCCTCGACTCATCGTTCCTTTGGAGCGTACTCCGGGTTGTTGGGTTGAATAGCTTCCTCCTGTTCTTTCAAGCATAAGGACTACCCCTAACAGATCAACATGCTACACGCCGTTCTTCATGGTTTATGGCGCAGATGCGGTTCTCCCAAGTGATATTCGTCATGACTTGCCTAGGGTGGCAGCTTATGTCGAAACAAACATTGAGACGACTCGTCAAAATGCCTTGGATGCCTTGGAAGAATAGTGTGATCTTGTGGAGACTCGATCTGCAATTTACCAGCAAGATCCGCGTCGCTTTCATAGCCGCAGGGTTGGAAGCCGCACTTTCCAGGAGGGAGACTTAGTGCTCCGTTTGATTGAAGATCAGACATGAATGCATAAGCTTTCACCTCCTTGGGAAGGCCCCTTTGTGGTTAGCAAAAACCTCAACAATGGGTCATATTATCTTATTGATATACGTGAACACAATAAGTCACGTACTCTCTGAGGAGGAGACCAACATGACCTGGAACATTGCTCATCTTCGGCTTTATTATACCTAAGCCACTGGCTTTAATCATTGTATATAACTTCATCATGTATATACCTTTTTATGATCAAATATAATACAGCCGGCATCCCCGAAACTCGGGGCCTCTGTCGTTTCATCTCATATATGGTGCATGAGTCTTTTATGTGTTGATCATAGGTCACTTGGGGGCTTCCAACTCACCGAGTTTAGCTTTCTCACCGTCTTGACCTGACAAAAATGCCACAATATGTTGGTTAAACCTGCCTGTCTGCAAAAAGATGCCGTAATCTTGACAGTCAATCATTATGACCCTGAACTTGTCAAGGTCAAAACGACAGCTTAAGTCATGTGAGAGCCGGCTTACAAAAAGCAAGGATAAACCAAGGCTATCATGCCAGCTTCATCGAAGCAAGACTTGGGCCTCGAAAGCCAGTCTTTTTGTCGAGCCTCGAATGCTGACTTATAATTCAATATATATATTGCCATTGTTTATTCATATCTATGCATGAATTCTTTTTGTTCTAGATCACATTATATTAATGACTATATATCTCTGGGTCAAAAGAACTCCGGGTTACTAATGATCAGCATTGAGCTTTTATCAACCGTGAGTCGTCGGCTTATCAATCCAGAGTTATGTTCAGCAATCAAGCATCATGATCATAAGTCACCGGTGGGAAAATTGCCAGGTTATTTCACACCAATTATTCCAATTATTTTTGGGTGGAATTTTTATAGTCACGTGGAGCTTGGGTGGAATTTTTTACAGTCACATGGAGCTTCTACATCAACACGTTATTATGGATAACTTATCAAAAGGTTAGTGCTAGCAAAAGATGCACAATAACAAGGACAAGAGGCCGAAGGTGGGTTATTAAAAGACATAGATCCAAGCTCTTCATTAGATGGGAGAAGTTTTGGATCACAAGTCAAAGCGTGCGCGAAGGCATGACAAAGCAGCCAAGTGTTTTGCTAGAACCTATCACAAGGCTATAGTTGCACCCAAAATATTCAATGCAGTTTTTTATGGAGTTGATACTACTCCTGCAAGCCGGTTCCTGTGCCGTCTGGTTTGTTCCCCTCTAGGTTAGCTCCTTGTTCACCCCTAGAGGTGATGCCTCCATCTCACCCTACGTCGACCTTTCTACGTCTTTGATATGAGAGTTGTCCAGATTCCAGTTGACATCTGTTAAGACTTGGAATATGGCTTCGTCATGCATGATAGGAGATGGGTCGGCATCAGGGGAAAAAGTATGCTTATGCCATTGTGGAGTCAAATAGAAAGATTCAAATGTTTGCCCTTGAATTCATGTGTTGTTGTCGTCATAAGCCGCCTGATATTTCTTCAAACCCATATGCACGACAAGTTCACTCGTCAACACTTGAGTTTCCTTCACACAACGGGCGTAATCGGTGGGTGAAAAATTCAGTCCCATCATCTTTATACTGTGGAAACCCACCATCCATCTCTGAAGTATCTAACTCTGGCGCATAAGCTATAGCCTGACTTAGAGAGATCATTGCTCCTGCTCGGGCGAAGGATTTCTTCAGCTCTTCTATCTGCTTTGGAATGGTAGAGAGTCGCCCTAGCATGTCTCTTATGAATTACGCCGGCTCTTTTGGACCCATTATAACCTTAATGGTATACATGCTTCCAACATACAACTTCTCCACGAGAAAATATACAGCTTTCTGCTTCATTAAGTTGTCGCCCTGGAGGTTGCGACTTCTATTACCTGCGACATATTCAATGTGTGTGAGCCGACAGGAAATTTATTTCATGTATATGAGCCATCCGACGAGATGTCAGTATCAAGCTTAAAGAGAACCTTACCAACTATGGCCTGGGTCATTTGGGAGATATGGTGTTCTAACCCGGCTAGCTCTTCTATGACTGGCTTCAATTGGCCTTCGACGGCTTCTGCACGCTTTACCAGGGCAGCTTTTCAATTTCAAAAGCGGTTTTGGCAATTTCAAAATCCACCTTGATCTTCTCCAGTTTTTCCAAAGAAGACTGTAGGCTTGCACTATTGCAGGATGCTGCTAACGCGACACTACGATCAGAGACCCGTCAATAATCACAAACAGTGGTGTAAAAGAACCGTCAAAAGGTGCAAAATGTTTGCGATAGAGGATGCATCAAACACTGAACTGTATGTCCTCCATCGCAAATGAGGCACTTCCTCATGTCAACGATCCACCTGTACATCTTGTAGCATGTGTACACGCTCTTGGCTGTGAACCTGAGGTGAGGTTCATCCAGTTGCTGCGTCCAGGCCCTGTGCCAGGATACGGGACTTATTCTCTGGGCATCCTGCTTCATCTTTTCGTAGTAGGGGTTGATGATAGCCGAGGCAAGTTCGACCAGGGAGTCCTTCTTCGTGCTACCCCAGACCCTGTAGTGGTCATGGATTTCAAGAAGGTTCTTGCAGGTCAAGCCTGTAACACTGAGCACTTTTACACCGTCGGTGGTTTCCACCATGGCGAACTTGTAGTCGGTGTTGTTGACAAACCTGTTGAAATGGCCGCAAGGCTCTGTGGCCATGCAGTAGTGGTAGATGAGGACATGATGGCGCATGCACAATTGGGCGACGACAACCTTCTGATCTATGCTGGACGACCAGCGGTGTACTGGAGGTCGATGCCGACCACCTTGTACTTGTCTCGAGCAAGCAGCTGCTCAACACTGTAGATGTAGTCGTCCACCATGAGTGGATCAATGGTGTACACCACCGAGAGATCCGTCTCCCTCGCGTGGGTCTCCACTCTATGCTCGCCGAACTCCATTGGAGCGCCGCTAGACATCCCCTCTCTATGTGTCGTCGTGGGTGTGCTTGTTGTGTTGTGGGGTGCGATCGAAAGGTTGAAGAGACTAAGGTTATAATGGCCGTGGGAATTAAAGGGGAAGCAGGACGACCAGACATATCGGCAAGCCCTGATGGCAGTTCTAATTTGCAGCGCGTAACTCAGTCGTGCCGCACGTAACTGCATCGCGCGGCAACGCGCGCGGTGCAACCGCATGCATATGGGCCCCCCGACATGATCGTGCGCATGCCCAATCGCTGGCAGAGCGTGCGTGGAGGGACGCGAGCAGAGCGCTCCGCAGTTGCCTCAACGGTGAGCAACCATATATATATGCATATAGCAGTTGAACACACAAGGAAAATCTGTCCACAAGCCGAGCGCGCCGATGGACGTGAGCAGAGTGTGCCAACGGACGCGAGCAGAGTAAGGCGTTATTTTTAGCTACATATTTTGACAAATCGCAGTGTTACAAGGATTGACAAATGGCAATGTTACTAGATCAACAAATGTCATTCTTTCTAGTTTAACAAATGGCAACATACCCAAATGACAAATGGCACATGGGTCATCCAAACAACCGTTTGCATTGAAGGGATGCACAAATCCCGCGCTGCGAATTTTCCCTCGACTTAAGGGGGGAGACCATAGCTCGCACTTTGCATACGGGTGTTCTATCTAAAACGTTTGCAATCAAGAGATGTAGAAATCTCGCTCGGCACATTTTCTCTTGGCTTCCTGGGGAAGCTGTCGGTTTGCATACGGGTGTTCTAACTAAAACGTTTGCGATCAAGAGCTGCACAAATCCTGCTAGGCACATTTTCCCTTGGCTTCCTAGGGAAGTTGTCAGTTTTGCATATAGGTGTTCTAACTAAAACATTTGTGATGAGTGTTTTATATTTAAAAACCGTAATAACTGCAGCTTGGGCGCCATTAATGGAGAGGATGCGAGCAAGGCCGATGGCCATGGAAGTCAAAGGGCTCGCTTCCCGGTGAGCCTGCGCGGCGTACAGCTCGCACGCTTCCCGATGAGCCTCCGCATTGGAGTACAGCTCGCACGCCTCCCGTTTAGTCAAGCACTCAAGCACCTGTTCGCACAACACCTACTAGCCATTAAAAGAGTGAGGCGTGGCGTCACGTGAATGGTTAACAGAATGCACACAATTTATATTATACAAAATGTTTGAGATGTTACAGTGCTAGCTATTTGTTTCAAAATGCCTTTGTTGCCTGTTATTCGAGTGCGCCTTCTCTCGAAATGGAAATGAAAAATACTACAGCATGCCGGGTGCCATTCCATTATAGCATGCCAAGTTTCATGAATTTCAGACGAGTCTTGGATTTACTAGAATTTGAAAATAAAGTATCTCAACGTTTTGCTGGCAGTCAACAGTGCCCTGGTGTTTGAAATTCATTCCCAGTTCTTGCATGGGACCTAAGCATGCAACCAAGGAAACATATTTGATTTTTCATCCAGTTTACATGCAATGGAGCATGTGCATGTAGTTCAAATTTGAATTATGCACCTAAAATGCCTACAAAACCAAATTAATGTATAAAAATGTCCAAACGAACCCCGAAAAATTCCAAAATTAAACACAACACTCCTGTTGTTCTATGTTGACACTAGAATTTTTTTGAAAGCAATAAGAGGCAACGAATATTGTTTCATCCCCAAAGCTGGCACGTTCCCTACCGAAACCATCACGCTTGTTGTGAGAAGCTCCGGTTTGTGAGAATCTTATACCCAAACCTGCCCCCAAATGGGACACATTTTTACCACGGCATGTTGATGCCGCTCCATGATAGCATGCCAAGTTTCATGCATTTCAGACGAGTTTTCGATTTACTAGAATTTTAAAACCAAGTATCTCAATGTTTGCCGCCGAGTGACGGTGGCAGGGTGTTTGAAATTCATTCCCATTTCTTGCATGGGACCTAAGCATGCAACCAAGGACACATATTTGATTTTTCAACCAGTTTATATGCACTGGAGCATGTGCATGTAGTTAAAATTTGAATTATGCACCTCAAATGCCTACAAAACCATGTTAATGTATAAAAATGTCCAAACGAACCCCCAAGAATTCCAAAATTAAACTAAACACTCCTGTTGTTCTATGTTGACACTATAAATTTTTTGAAAGCACTAAGAGGCAACGGATATCGTTTCATCCCCGAAGGTGGCACATTCCCTACCGAAACCATCAGGCTTGTTGTGAGAAGCTCTGGTTAGTGAGAAGCTTATACCCAAACCTGCCCCAAATGGGACAAATTTTTTACCACAACATGTTGATGCCGCTCGATGATAGCATGCCAAGTTTCATGAATTTCAAATGAGTTTTGGATTTACTAGAATTTAAAAACCAAGTATCTCAATGTTTGAGGCTAAGTGACGGTGGCAGGGTGTTTGAAATTCATTCCCATTTCTTGCATGGGACCTAAGCATGCACCGAAAGACACAAATTTGATTTTCAACCAATTTATATGCACTGGAGCATGTGCATGTAGTTCAAATTTGAATTATGCACTTGAAATGCTTGGAAAACCAAGTTAATGTATAAAAATGTCCAAATGAACCCCGGAAAATTCCAAAATTAAACACAACACTCCTGTTGTTCTATGTTGACACTAGAATTTTCTTGAAAGCAATTAGAGGCAATGAATATAGTTTCGTCCCCAAAGGTGGCACGTTCCCTACCGAAACCATCACGCTTGTTGTGAGAAGCTTATACCCAAACCTGACCCAAATGGGACAAAATTTTACCACGACATGTTGATGCCGCTCCATGATAGCATGCCAAGTTTCATGAATTTCAAATGAGTTTTGGATTTACTAGAATTAGAAAACCAAGTATCTCAATGTTAGCGACCGAGTGAAGGTGGTAGGGTCTTTGAAATTCACTCCCATTTCTTGCATCAGACCTAAGCATGCACCGAAGGACACCAATTTGATTTTTCAACCAATTTATATGCACTCGAGCATGTGCATGGAGTTCAAATTTGAATTATGCACCTGAAATGCCTGGAAAACCAAGTTGATGTATAAAAATGTCCAAACGAACCCCGAAAAATTCCAAAATTAAACACAACACTCCTCTTGTTCTATGATTACACTAGATTTTTTTTGAAAGCATAAGAGGCAGCAAATATCATTTCGTCCCCAAAGGTGGCACGTTCCCTACCGAAACCATCATGCTTGTTGTGAGAAGCTCTGGTTTGTGAGAAGCTTATACCCAAACCTGCCCCAAATGGGACAAATTTTTTACCATGGCATGTTGATGCCACTCCATGATAGCATGCCAAGTTTCATGAATTTCAGACAAGTTTTGGATTTACTAGAATTTTAAAACCAAGTATCTCAATGTTTGCGGCCGAGTGACGGTGGCAGGGTGTTTGAAATTCATTCCCATTTCTTGCATGGGACCTAAGCATCCACCGAAGGACACAAATTTGATTTGTCAACCAATTTATATGCACTGGAGCATGTGCGTGTAGTTCAAATTTGAACTATGCACCTGAAATGCCTGGAAACGCAGTTAATGTATAAAAATGTTCAAAGGAACCCTGAAAAATTCCAAAATTAAACACAACACTCCTGTTGTTCTATGTTGACACTAGAAATTTTTTGAAAGCAATAAGAGGCAACGAATATCGTTTCGTCCACAAAGGTGGCACCTTCCCTACCGAAATAATCACGCTTGTTGTGAGAAGGTCTGGTTTGGGAGAAGCTTATACCCAAACCTGCCCCAAATGGGAAAAATATTTTACCACGAAATGTTGATGCCACTCCATGATAGCATGCAAAGTTTCATGAATTTTAGACGAGTTTTGGATTTACTAGAATTTTAAAACCAAGTATCTCAATGTTTGCGGTCGAGTGACGGTGGCAGGGTGTTTGAAATTCATTTCCATTTCTTGCATGGGACCTAAGCATGCACCAAAGGACACAAACTTGATTTTTCAACCAATTTATATGCATTGGAGCATGTGATTGTAGTTCAAATTTTCATTATGCACATAAAATGCCTGGAAAACCCAGTTAATATATAAAAATGTCCAAACGAATCCCAAAATATTCCAAAATTAAACACAACACTCCTGTTGTTCTATGTTGACACTAGAATTTTTTTGAAAGCAATAAGAGGCAACGGATATCGTTTCATCCCCAAAGGTGGCACGTTCCCTACCGAAACCATCAAGCTTCTTGTGAGAAGCTCTGGTATGGGAGAAACTTATACCCCTGCCCCAAATGGGACAAATATTTTACCATGACATGTTGATGCCACTCCATGATAGCATGCCAAGTTTCATGAATTTCAGACGAGTTTTGGATTTACTAGAATTTAAAAACCAAGTATCTCAATGTTTGCGGCCGAGTGACGGTGGTTGGGTGTTTGAAATTCATTCTGATTTCTTGCATGATACCTAAGCATGCACCGAAGGACACAAATTTGGTTTTTCAACCAATTTATATGCACTTGAGCATGTGCATGTAGTTCAAATTTGAATTATGCACCTGAAATGCCTGGAAAACCAAGTTAATGTATAAAAATGTCCAAAATTAAACACAACACTCCTGTTGTTCTATGATTACACTAGAAATTTTTTGAAAGCAATAAGAGGAAACGGATATCGTTTCGTCCCCAAAGGTGGCATGTTCCCTACCGAAACCATCACGCTTGTTGTGAGAAGCTCTGGTTTGTGAGAAGCTTATACCCAAACCTGCCCAAAATGGGATAAATGTTTTACCACGACATGTTGATGCCGCTCCATGATAGCATGCCAACTTTAATGAATTTCAGACAAGTTTTGGATTTACTAGAATTTTAAAACCAAGTATCTCAATGTTTGCGGCCAAGTGACGGTGGCAGGGTGTTTGAAATTCATTCCCATTTCTTGCATGGGACCTAAGCATCCACTGAAGGACACAAATTTGATTTTTCAACCAATTTATATGCACTGGAGCATGTGCATGTAGTTCAAATTTGAATTATGCACCTGAAATGGCTGGAAACCCAGTTATGTATAAAAATGTCCGAACGAACCCCGAAAAATTTCAAAATTAAACACAACACTCCTGTTGTTCTATGTTGACACTAGAATTTTTTTGAAAGCGATAAGATGCAACGAATATCGTTTCGTCTAGAAAGGTGGCATGTTCCCTATCGAAATCATCACGGTTGTTGTGAGAAGCTCTGGTTTGGGAGAAGCTTATACCCAAACCTGCCCCAAACGGGACAAATATTTTACCACAACATGTTGATGCCACTCCATGATAACATGCCAAGTTTTATGAATTTCAGACGAGTTTTGGATTTACTAGATCTTTAAAACCAAGTATCTCAATGTTTGCGGCCGAGTGACGGTGGCAGGGTGTTTGAAATTCATCCCCACTTCTTGCATGGGACCTAAGCATGCACTAAAGGACACAAACTTGATTTTTCAACCAATTTATATGCACTGGAGCATGTGCATGTAGTTCAAATTTTAATTATGCACATAAAATGCCTAGAAAACCGAGTTAATGTATAAAAATGTCCAAACGAATCCCAAAAAATTCCAAAATTAAACACAACACTCCTGTTGTTCTATGTTGACACTAGAATTTTTTTGAAAGCAATAAGAGGCAACGAATATCGTTTCGTCCCCAAAGGTGGCATGTTCCCTACCGAAACCATCACGCTTCTTGTGAGAAGATCTGGTTTGGGAGAAGCTTATACCCAAATCTGCCCCAAATAGGACAATTTTTTACCACGGCATGTTGATGCCGCTCCATGATAGCATGCCAAGTTTCATGAATTTAAGATGAATTTTGGATTTACTAGAGTTAAAAAACCAGGTATCTCAATGTTTGCGGCCGAGTGACGGTGGCAGGGTGTTTGACATTCATTCCCATTTCTTGCATGGGACCTAAGCATGCAACCAAGGACACATATTTGATTTTTCAACCCGTTTATATGCACTGTAGCATGTGCATGTAGTTCAAAATTGAATTATGCACCTGAAATGCCTACGAAACCGAGTTAATGTAAGAGTCCAAACGAACCCTGAATAATTCCATTTTTTTGATGACACACCTATAGTTGCATGTTCACTGTAGATAAAAGTTCTAGCAATTCAAATACCATCCTTTGCAGCTGTGACCCCATTATGTAATTCAAATCAAGACGAAAAATCAAGTAGATCACACATAGTTTACTATCACCAACCGTGAGAGATGCAGCACAAAATATCTTGGAGCACCGTCGGAGTGTCAAGCACACTAGCCCGCTCCTCAAATATCATTTCACTATTCAATCGTCGCTGGTGAAAGATGAGGACATGGAGCTGCGTCATGAGGGCAGCTTCGGCGACCCACTCCGGCGAGAGTGCAGCCATAGCTGCCAGGCGCGTGCTAACAAGCTTTGTGAGGGCGACCACAATCTGCGTCTGGGCGGCCAAGGTAGGCCAAATGACCGTTGTTGCTTCTCACGCGGCGGCGGCAGCATCTGCTTTGGGGATAGCAACTGGCGAGGGCACATCAGTGATACGTCTCCAACGTATCTATAATTTTTGATTGTTCCATGCTATTATCAACCTTGAATGTTTTATATGCATTTATATGCTATTTTATATGATTTTTGGGACTAACCTATTAACCTAGAGCCCAGTGCCAATATTTGTTTTTTTCCTTGTTTTTGAGTTTTACAGAAAAGGAATGCCAAATGGAGTCCAATTGACGTGCCAATTTTTGTTGATTTTTATGGATGAAAATAAGCCCCTGGAGTAAAAGAGTTGGGCCAGAGAGTCCCGGGCCGTCCACGAGGGTGGGGGGCGCGCCCTACCCCCCGGGCGCACCGCCCTATCTCGTGGACGACTCGGGCACCTCCCTGACTTGTTCTTGACGCCAAAAATTCCTATAAATACTGAAACCTCCAGAAAATAACCTAGATCGAGAGTTCCGCCGCCGCAAGCCTCTGTAGCCACCAAAAACCAATCGGGACCCCGCTCCGGCACCCTGCCGGAGGGGGGCATCCATCACCGGTGGCCATCTTCATCACCTCGGCGCTCTCCGTGACGAGGAGGGAGTAGTTCACCCTCGGGGCTGAGGGTATGTACCAGTATCTATGTGTTTGATCTCCCTCTCTCTCTCTCGTGTTCTTGATTTGGCACAATCTTGATGTATCGCGAGCTTTGTTATTATAGTTGGATCTTATGATGTTTCCCCCCTCTACTCTCTTGTAATGGATTGAATTTTCCCTTTGAAGTCATCTTATCGGATTGAGTCTTTAAGGATTTGAGAACACTTGATGTATGTCTTGCATGTGCTTATCTGTGGTGACAATGGGATATTCATGTGATCCACTTGATGTATGTGTTGGTGATCAACTTGCGAGTTCTATTGATGTAGGGTAGAACCCTAATCGCCCGATCTTTCACGAAAGGAGCGAGATCCCGCGATGAACATGAAGAACACGAGGAGGGAAACGAGGGAAATCACAAGGGGAAACACAAGAGGAACACTCAAACTAACAAGAACAAGTCACAAAGTGCTAGATCCTCGGATACATAGGGTTCACACGGTACACAATCAACCAAGGACGATACACGGGTAGCCGGTCTTCTCCGTGAGGAGGTCTTGATGTTCTTCCCTAAAGAGGGGTCTTGAATGCACTTGAAGGATCTTCTCCGGTGGAGGCTCGAATCTCCGTGGAGAAGGTATCCAAGTGGATGAGGGTAGCTCTATCTCTCAAATGAGCTAAACCAACGCTAACCCTAACTAGGAGGATGGGGGGAGTATATATAGTCTGAATCCATGAAAGGGTAAGTGAAGAGGGGATACATGGGCCCTAGGCCCGTTCTCTGCGCACAGGCAGGGCGGTAGTACCGAGTGACAGGCGGTAGTGCCGCTGGCACGGACGGTAGTACCGGACCCGGGTCGTGCGAACACAGGGATTTGTCGGGTTGAGCGGCAGTGGAGTGGATGCCCGGCGGTAGTACCACTTGGAGGGCTTCAGCGGTAGTACCGCTCGCCAGCGGTAGTACCGCTCGTCCTGGCATGTGCGGCTCCTCTTCAGGCTCTTGACGTCCATCTCACTCCGTAGCTCCTTCCAGGCTAGTTCCTTGGTACTTAAGCACACAATACATCTCTGTTTGATGTAGCAGCCATGTCTCGAGAGGATCATATGTAATATCACTAAGGAAGGAAGTCACCTCGTTCTCGAGAGCTCTAGCTCTAGCTCGTGTCATGGGTCCTCTTGGCTCTTCTTGAGGCGATGGTAGGTCCATGGGGATGACCGTGCGATTCTCCGCATCATCTCCCCTCCCTTGGGGAAGATCTGACCTCCGATCGAAATCTTCATCACCATGGTAAAGCGAGAGATCCTTGACGTTGAATATGTCGCTCACGGAGTACTTGTCTCGTGGAATGTCAATCTTGTATGCATTGTTGTTGTAGCATGCAAGCACCTTCAAGGTTCCATCCGCACGTGGTCGAAGTTTGGACTCACGTTCTTGGGGAAAACGGTCCTTGCGAAGGTGTAGCCACACGAGATCTCCAATGTTGAATACCATAGGATGCTTGTTGACGTTGAGCTTGGTCACAAGACGTTGTACTTGGCGCTCGATGGCGTTTCTTGTATCCTCATGCACCTTCTTGAGATGTGTCGCTCGTGCATTTGCGTCCAAATTGATGCGCTCTTGGAGTGGTAGAGGAAGAATGTCCAATGGTGACAATGGGTTGAATTCGTAGACGACCTCGAAGGGGGACTTGCCGGTTGTTGAGTGTCTTGCCTGATTGTAGGCGAACTCAGCGATAGGTAGGCACTCCTCCCACTCTTTGATGTTCTTCTTGATGAGTACTCGAGGTAGAGAGGAGAGTGTGCAGTTGGTCACCTCCGTTTGGCCGTTGGTTTGAGGATGGTAAGACATGGAGAAGAGTAGCTTGATTCCGAACTTGGCGCATAGGGTCTTCCAAAAGTAGCTAAGGAACTTGACGTCGCGGTCCGAGACGATAGTTTTTGGCACACCATGTAGACGCAATATTTTCCTACAAAAGAGATTAGCAACATGTGAAGCATCGTCTATCTTGTTGCAAGGAATGAAATGTGCCATTTTAGAGAAACGGTCCACAATGACAAATATGGAACCTTTCCCATTTCGAGTCCTAGGCAAACCAAGTACAAAGTCCATGCTAATGTCTTCCCATGGTTGGTATGTAATTGGTAGAGGCATATAGAGGCCATGCGATTGAGCTTTGGACTTAGCTTTGCACCATGTAGAGCATCGGTTGGTGAAACGATTAACGTCCCGAAACATCTTGTGCCAAAAGTAGTTCTTCGAGAGCGTGGCGAACATCTTGTCGCGTCCAAAATGTCCAATTAGGCCCCCTCCCTGAGATTCCTGCAAAAGCAACAAACGAAGAGAAGACTCGGGGCTGCAAAGTTTGTTAGCTCGCATAAGATATCCATCTTTGATGTAATAGCGTTCCCAAGATGTATGTGACAAACACTTGGCATAAGGAGTAGCAAAAGTTGCATCATGCTCATACAAGTCTTTGATATGCTTGAAGCGAATGACATCTAACTCAAGTTGTGTAACAAACATGCATATGCGGGAAAGAGCACCCGCTACGATGTTTTCTTTACGCTTGATGTACTTGATGACATAAGGAAAAGACTCAACAAATTCACTCCATTTAGCATGACGCTTGTTCAACTTGGTTTGACCCTTAAGATACTTGAGAGTCTCATGATCGGTATGAATGATAAACTCATGGGGACGAAGGTAATGTTCCCATTCATGCAAAACGCGGACTAAAGCATATAGCTCTTTGTCATAGATGGGGTAATTGAGTTGCGCTCCGGAAAGTTTCTCACTAAAGTAAGCTATGGGTCGCTTCTCTTGCGTTAACACACCTCCTATGCCATTACCACTAGCATCGCAATGAATCTCAAAAGGCTTGTCAAAGTTGGGTAAAGCAAGCACGGGAGCATGAGTAAGCAAATTCTTAAGCTCATTGAATGCGGTATCTTGGGATGGTCCCCAAATAAAAGGCACATTCTTCTTGCTCAAAGCATGCAAAGGCGAAGCAATGGTGCTAGAATCCTTCACAAAGCGACGATAGAAACCCGCTAGGCCAAGAAAACTACGCACTTGATGCAAGTTGGTTGGTTGCGGCCAAGTATTAATAGCATTGATCTTGGACTCATCAACATGAACACCCTTAGAAGAAACAACAAAATCCAAGAAAACGAGCTTATCAACACCAAAAAGGCATTTCTCCATATTAGCATAGAGGCGCTCTTTTCTAAGAGTTTGCAAAACGGTGCGGACATGGGTAACATGCTCTTTGATAGATTTGCTAAACACAAGAATGTCATCGAAGTAAAACAAAACAAATATACCAATGTAAGGGCAAAAGACATGATTCATAAGGCGCATAAAAGTGCCCGGTGCTTCCGAGAGACCCATAGGCATGACTAACCACTCATACAAACCAAACTTGGTTTTGAAGGCGGTTTTCCATTCATCACCTTCTTGTATGCGGATTTGATAGTAACCACTCTTAAGATCAATTTTGGAAAAGATAGTGGCACCACTAAGTTCATCAAGCATATCATCTAGGCGTGGAATGGGATACCTATAGCGGACGGTGATAGCATTGATAGGTCTACAATCGGAGCACATGCAAAAGCTACCATCACATTTTGGCACAAGAATGACCGGGACGACACAAGGGCTCAAACTTTCACGCACATGTCCATGGTCTATGAGATGCTTTACTTGCCTTTGTATTTCTTTGGTTTCTTCGGGGTTGACGCGGTAGGGATCTTTGTTCGGAAGCGGTGCTCCAGGGAAGAGGTCGATGCGGTGCTCAATGCCTCGTAGTGGAGGTAGTCCCGGTGGTAGCTCGTCAGGGAAAACGTCGTGAAATTCCTGCAAAAGAGAAGATACCACTAGAAGAAGAGTGTGAGAAGTATTAGTTTGTGGTGCATTGTCCTTGCACACAAGGACGTAGTGTAGGACACTAGATGGGTTCTCACACACTCCTCTTATCTCACTTTTGGTGGCAAATAGGACTAAGTTCTTCTTTTCACTCATCGTGGAGGTGTTCGATTTGGGCTTGTGGTGCTCACTCTCTTTTTGGTGGCTCGCTCTCTCACTATTCTCTTCACGATGGGTGGCTTGCTTGTCGGCGATCACTTGACTTGGAGACATGGGATGAAGTACATACTCCTTGCCCTTCATCTTGAAGATGTAGTGGTTCGTTCGGCCATTGTGGATGACTCCTCTATCGAATTGCCAGGGCGTCCTAGGAGAATATGGCAAACGGTCATTGGAACGACGTCGCACTCCAAGGTGTCTTTGTAGGCGCCAATTTTGAAGGAGACTTGTACTCGGTGCTCGACTAGGATGGTGCCGAATTCGCTAAGCCATTGCACTTTGTATGGATGGGGATGCTTTGTCTTGGGCAATTGGAGCTTGGAGCAAAGTTCTTCGCTTGCAATATTATGACAACTTCCTCCATCGATGATGACCTTGACGGATCGTCCATTGGTGCCGGCCTTGGTATGAAATATATGACATATTTGGTCTTCTTCTTGAAGATGTTGGAGAGTCAAGACCTTGGAGACAGCAAGGGCGGGACTTGAATCTTCATCGCAAAAGACTTGTTCCTCTTCATCATTCACTTGCCGGTGCATGGCGACTTGCTCGATGGCGTCCATTTCTTCTTCACTCATTGAGTCGTAAGTGCCGTCGTCGTTGAGGATCATGGTCCGCTTGTTGGTGCACTCGTAGGACTTGTGGCCTCGGCCTCCGTAAGTGAAACACTTGAAGGAACTCGTTTTGACGGTCTCATCGGTTGGAGTTGATGATGATGAAGCTCTCGGCTTGAAGTTGCTTGTAGTAGGAGGATGACTTGGAGTTGACGAAGCTTTCTTGGAACTCGACTTGTCGATGGTGCTAGTAGAAGGCTTGGTAGTCGATATTTGAGTCGTTGAAGCTTGGCTGTTGGAGAAGCTGTATGACTTGGATGAGAACTTGGCATACTTGAAATCATCTTGCACTTGGCGTTCTGCTTTGGTAGCTTGGTGCACTAGCTCGATGAGGTTCGAGTATGGTTGGAAGTCGGCGATCTTCTTGATGGGATGATTGAGTCCATTCAAGAAATGTGCCATAGTTTGCTCATCATCTTCCGTGACGTTGGCTCTTATCATGGCAATCTCCATCTCCTTGTAGTATTCTTCAACGCTCTTGGTGCCTTGCTTGAGTTGTTGGAGTTTCTTGAAGAGGTCACGGTTGTAGTAGGTAGGTACAAAGTGTGCTCTCATGATATCCTTCATTTGCACCCAAGTAGTGATGGGTGGTTCACCTCTTGCCTCACGGTGCTCGATGACTTGTTCCCACCAAATGAGGACATAGTCTTGGAACTCAAGGTATGCCATCGCGATCTTCTTCTCTTCTTCATAGTTGTGCAAATGGAAGATTTTGTTGACCTTCCATGATAGGTACTCTTCGGGGTCGTTGCTTCCATTGAACTTGGGCATGGTGAACTTGAGTTTGCCGTAGTGTTGCTCTTCATTGTGTTGGGGTCGGGGATGATGACGCCCATGTTGTTGATGATTGTTCAACTCGTGGTGCTCTTGGAACGGAGGGTTGTAATCCTCATGTTGTTCTTATCGTGGAGGATCTCCATTGTCTTCATGCTCTTGACGAACTTGTTGTTCTTGGCGAGCTTGTGGAGGAGCTTGTCGAGCTCGAGGAGGGACTTGATGATGCACATGGGCTTGAATCTTCGTTCTTGAATTTCTTCGCGAAGTGCTTCGGCATGCTCACGAGCTTGTCAGCCTCGATCGGCTACGGCTCGACTTGAATCTGGTAGGTCTTGTTGCACCTTAAGTGCTTGATCGTCACGGAGTTGTTGTTCTTGACGTTGTGCCTCGGCATCTTGTGCATTTTGGTGTAGACATGCGTGCTCTTCCTCTTCATGTTGGCGTTGTCGTTGGCGTTCTCGTGCTAGAGAAAAGGCTTCTTGGTTTTGACGTCGTGGTGCTCTTGTGAGTCGGTGTCACATCGAGGATTGAGGCTTGCTTGATGCTCGTTGCGCGCGGCATGGCGAAGAGTGTTCGACGATGGTGTACTTGAGCCAGAGAGGGTAAAGTCGGGGTGGCGGCTTGAACGGCTCCTTCTTGAAGTGGAAGAAGATCGGTTGAGCAACAAAGCTCGAATCTCGTCCATCCTTGCATCATTCTCTTGCTTGTGATCTTCGAGCTTGTGGTCGAAATAGTCTCTTGTATGTTGCTCGGAGAGTCGCAAGTCGGTGGCGAGGTTGTCGATGCGGTCACTCATGGCGTGTTGCTCTTGATGCAAAGCAGGTTGTGCACTAAAGAGGTGACTCTTGGTGACGAAAGAGTTCACGTCATCGTCTTGCTCCATGAAGAGTGGGTTGGTAGAAGTACTTGGCCTATCCATCATTCCAAGACAAATGGAGTGGTAGAGAGAGAAGAACGAATACCAAATGTACCTTGACCGAAGTTGAAAGTGGATCGATGATCACTCCAATGTAGGACAATGAAATAGCACAATTGGTACCAATTCTTGTTGGTTTCTCACACATACACAAGTAAAAGCTTATGGTGGAGCTTGGTTAGGATGGTGGCATAAAATTTGATGCAATTTGTAAGTGAGCTTCAATAATGTTGGAAAATATTCGCAAGATTCAATGTAACAAGTAGACCAAGCATATAAGGTACACGGAAACACATGCGCAAAAAGATAAGTGGGGTCATGCAACCAAGGGTGAGCCAAAATGTGGAATCCACAAAAATGCTCTTGTTGCACAACACTAGAGAGACTCTAGCATGATTGCACAATAGGCAGATACAAGAACTTGTGCACAACCTACGTAGCAAAAATGCAACGACTTCTATCCCAAGTATGCTCTATGCAAGGTGTTGCTATGATATGATCCAAGATGATCGAGTATGACAATCTTAATGTTGTATGGTGCTATGGTTCTTGCTTAAAAGCTCTTTGCTTATCTTTTCTCTTTGCTTAAAAGATTGTTTGGCTCTTTGATGTTTGAGCTATTTTCTCATGCAATGCTTGACGAACTGATATAGCAAGTGAGTATGCGATGACAACTTTGTGACACAAGAGATGATACCAAGAAATGCAGCAATGATCACTAATGTGCACAAGTCTCGTTGCTAGCATTACTCAATGGCTAGTCTCGATGGGTAAGCAACGCAAAGGAGTAAGGCTATGATGTCTATCAATGTAATGGCAAGAATGATGTATCACGATACCAAGATGAATTTACCGTTCTTGCTTCGGTATGGTGTCAAAATGGTGGCGCGAATACCAAAGTTTAGTCGAGGTTGTCGTTGTTGATGACGCGTCCATGGCGAAGATGAGCAGCGGCGATGTCGATGTCGAACCATACCTAAATAGCTGAAACACAAAATGATACGGTACCGCAACTCAAATTCTCAAACCTTGAAGTGGCAACACGTGTTGGAGTGCGAAATGGGCACAATGGTGGTGTTATGCGGAAGTGGTGATGGTGTAGAAATGGTTGAGGCAAAGATGCCAATCGGATGGGCGGAAACTGGGCGGAATGGTAGTACCGCTGTTACAGGCGGTAGTACCGCTGGTGGCACTTAAGCGGTAGTGTCGCTCGGTGGGATGGTTGTTGGGGAACATTGCAGAAAACAAAATTTTTTCTATGTTTTCACCAAGATCCATCTATGAGTTCATCTAGCAACGAGTGATCGGATGCATCTACATACCTTTGTAGATCACGAGCGGAAGCATTCAAAGAACGGGGATGAGGGAGTCATACTCGTCGTGATCCAAATCACCGGAGATCCTAGCACCGAACGGACGGCACCTCCGCGTTCAACACACGTACGGTCAGCGTGACGTCTCCTCCTTCTTGATCCAGCAAGGGGGAAGGAGAGGTTGATGAAGATCCAGCAGCACGACGGCGTGGTGGTGGATGCAGCAGTGACCGCAGCAGGGCTTCGCCAAGCTTTTGTGAGAGGGAGAGGTGTAGCAGGGGAGAGGGAGGCGCCAAGACTTCAGGGGTGTGGCTGCCCTCCCTCCCCCCTCCTTTATATAGGCCCCCTAGGGGGGTGCGCCGGCCCTAGGAGATGGGATCTCCTAGGGGGGCGGCGGCCAAGGGGTGGAGTGCCCCCCAAGGCAAGTGGAGGCGCCCCCTCCCCTAGGGTTCCCAACCCTAGGCGCATGGGGGGCCCAAGGGGGGGCGCACCAGCCCACTATGGGCTGGTTCCCTCCCCACTTCATCCCATGGGGCCCTCCGGGATGGGTGGCCCCACCCGGTGGACCCCCGGGACCCTTCCGGTGGTCCCGGTACAATACCATTGACCCCCGAAACTCTCCCGATGGCCGAAACTGCACTTCCTATATATAATTCTTCACCTCCGGACCATTCCAGAACTCCTCGTGACGTCCGGGATCTCATCCGGGACTCCGAACAACATTCGGGTTACTGCATACTCATATCTCTAGAACCCTAGCGTCACCGAACCTTAAGTGCCAGACCCTACGGGTTCGGGAGACATGTAGACATGACCGAGATGACTCTCCGGTCAATAACCAACAGCGGGATCTGGATACCCATGTTGGCTCCCACATGCTCCTCGATGATCTCATCGGATGAACCACAAGGTCGAGGATTCAAGCAACCCCGTATACAATTCCCTTTGTCAATCGGTACGTTACTTGCCTGAGATTCAATCGTCGGTATCCCAATACCTCGTTCAATCTCGTTACCGGCAAGTCACTTTACTCGTACCGGAATGCATGATCTGTGACTAGACACTTGGTCACTTTGAGCTCATTATGATGATGCATTACCGAGTGGGCCCAGAGATACCTCTCCGTCATATGGAGTGACAAATCCCAGTCTTGATCCGTGTCAACCCAACAGACACTTTCGGAGATACCCGTAGTATACCTTTATATTCACCCAGTTACGTTGTGACGTTTGGTACACCCAAAGCACTCCGACGGTATCCGGGAGTTACACGATCTCATGGTCTAAGGAAAAGATACTTGACATTGGAAAAACTTTAGCAAACGAACTATACGATCTTGTGCTATGTTTAGGATTGGGTCTTATCCATCACATGATTCTTCTAATGATGTGATCCCGTTATCAATGACATACGATGTCCATAGTCAGGAAACCATGAATATCCTTTGATCAACGAGCTAGTCAACTAGAGGCTCACTAGGGACACATTGTGGTCTATGTATTCACACATGTATTACGATTTCCGGATAACACAATTATAGCATGAATAAAAGACAATTATCATGAACAAGGAAATATAATAATAATCCTTTTATTATTGCCTCTAGGGCATATTTCCAATAGTCTCCCACTTGCACTAGAGTCAATAATCTATATACATTGTGATGAATCGAACACCCATAGAGTTCTGGTGTTGATCATGTTTTGCCCTAGGGAGAGGTTTAGTCAACGGATCTGCGACATTCAGATCCGTATGTACTTTACAAATATCTATGTCTCCATCTTGAACATTTTCACGAATGGAGTTGAAGCGACGCTTGATGTGCCTGGTCTTCTTGTGAAACCTGGGCTCCTTAGCAAGTGCAATAGCTCCAGTGTTGTCACAGAAGAGTTTGATCGGCCCCGACGCATTGGGTATGACTCCTAGGTCGGTGATGAACTCCTTCACCCAAATTGCTTCATGCGCTGCCTCCGAGGCTGCCATGTACTCCGCTTCACATGTAGATCCCGCCACGACGCTCTTCTTGCAGCTGCACCAGCTTACTACTCCACCATTCAACATATACACGTATCTGGTTTGTGACTTAGAGTCATCCAGATCTGTGTTGTAGCTAGCGTCGACATAACCCTTTACGACGAGCTCTTCGTCACCTCCATAAATGAGAAACATGTCCTTAGTCCTTTTCAGGTACTTCAAGATATTCTTGACCGCTGTCCAGTGTTCCTTGCCGGGATTACTTTGGTACCTACCTACCAAACTTACGGCAAGGTTTACATCAGGTTTGGTAGACAGCATGGCATACATATTAGACCCTATGGCTGATGCATAGGGGATGACACTCATCTCTTCTATATCTTCTGCCGTGGTCGGACATTGAGCTGAGCTCAATTTCACACCTTGCAACACAGGCAAGAACCCCTTCTTAGACTGATCCATATTGAACTTCTTCAATATCTTATCAAGGTATGTGCTTTGTGAAAGACCTATGAGGCATCTTGATCTATCTCTATAGATCTTGATGCCTAATATATAAGCAACTTCTCCAAGGTCCTTCATTGAAAAACTCTTATTCAAGTAGGCCTTGATGCTGTCCAAAAGTTCTATATCATTTCCCATCAAAAGTATGTCATCTACATATAATATGAGAAATGCTACACAGCTCCCACTCACTTTCTTGTAAACGCAGGCTTCTCCATAAGTCTGCATAAACCCAAACTCTTTGATCATCTCATCAAAGCGAATGTTCCAACTCCGAGATGCTTGCACCAGCCCATATATCGAGCGTTGGAGCTTGCACACCTTGTCAACATTCTTAGGATCGACAAACCTTCCGGCTGCATCATATACAATTCTTCCTTAAGGAAACCATTAAGGAATGCCGTTTTGACGTCCATTTGCCATATCTCATAATCATAGAACGCGACAATTGCTAACATGATTCGGACGGACTTCAGCTTCGCTACAGGTGAGAAAGTCTCATCGTAGTCAACCCCTTGAACTTGTCGATAACCTTTAGCGACAAGCCGAGCTTTATAGATGGTCACATTACCATCCGCGTCTGTCTTCTTCTTAAAGATCCATTTATTTTCTATGGCTCGCCGATCATCGGGCAAGTCAGTCAAAGTCCATACTTCGTTTTCATACATGGATCCTATCTCGAATTTCATGGCTTCCAGCCATTTGTCGGAATCCGGACCCGCCATCGCTTCTTCATAGTTCGAAGGTTCACCATTGTCTAACAACATGATTTCCAAGACAGGGTTGCCGTACCACTCTGGTGCGGAACGTGTCCTTGTGGACCTTCGAAGTTCAGTAGCAACTTGATCTGAAGTTTCATGATCATCATCATTAACTTCCTCTCTAGTCGGTGCATACACCTCAGGAACATTTTCTTGAGTTGCGCCACTTTCTGGTTCAAGAGGTAATACTTCATCAAGTTCTACTTTCCTCCCACTTCTTTCGAGAGAAACTCTTTCTCTAGAATGGATCCATTCTTGGCAACAAAGATCTTGCCTTCGGATCTGAGGTAGAAGGTAAACCCAATAGTTTCGTTAGGGTATCCTATGAAGACACATTTTTCCGACTTGGGTTCGAGCTTTTCAGGTTGAAGTTTCTTGACATAAGCATCGCATCCCCAAACTTTTAGAAACGACAGCTTAGGTTTCTTCCCAAACCATAATTCATACGGTGTCGTCTCAATGGATTTGGACGGAGCCCTATTTAAAGTGAATGCAGCAGTCTCTAAAGCATAGCCCCAAAATGATAGCGGTAAATCGGTAAGAGACATCATAGATCGCACCATATCTAATAGAGTGCGATTACGACGTTCGGACACACCATTACGCTGAGGTGTTCCAGGCGGCGTGAGTTGTGAAACTATTCCACATTTTCTTAAGTGTGTGCCAAATTCATGACTCAAGTATTCTCCCCCACGATCTGATCGCAAGAACTTGATTTTCCTGTCACGTTGATTCTCAAACTCACTCTGAAATTCCTTGAACTTTTCAAAGGTCTCAGACTTGTGTTTCATTAAGTAGACATACCCATATCTACTCAAGTCATCAATGAGGGTGAGAACATAACGATAGCCACCGCGAGCCTCAACACTCATTGGACCGCACACATCAGTATGTATGATTTCCAATAAGTTTGTTGCTCGCTCCATTGTTCCTAAGAATGGAGTCTTGGTCATTTTACCCATGAGGCATGGTTCGCACGTGTCAAATGATTCATAATCAAGAGACTCTAAAAGTCCATCTGCATGGAGCTTCTTCATGCGTTTGACACCTATGTGACCAAGGCGGCAGTGCCACAAGTATGTGGGACTATCATTATCAACCTTACATCTTTTGGTATTCACACTATGAATATGTGTAGCATTACGCTCGAGATTCATTAAGAATAAACCATTCACCATCGGAGCATGACCATAAAACATATCTCTCATATAAATAGAACAACCATTATTCTCGGATTTAAATGAGTAGCCATCTTGTATTAAACGAGATCCTGATACAATGTTCATGCTCAAAGCTGGCACTAAATAACAATTATTGAGGTTTAAAACTAATCCCATAGGTAAATGTAGAGGCAGCGTGCCGACGGCGATCACATCGACCTTGGAACCATTCCCGACGCGCATCATCACCTCGTCCTTCGCCAGTCTCCGCTTATTCCGCAACTCCTGCTTTGAGTTACAAATGTGAGCAACTGCACCGGTATCAAATACCCAGGAGCTACTACGAGTACTGGTAAGGTACACATCAATTACATGTATATCACATATACCTTTCGTGATGCCGGCCTTCTTGTCCGCTAAGTATTTGGGGCAGTTCCGCTTCCAGTGACCACTTCCCTTGCAATAAAAGCACTCAGTCTCGGGTGTGGGTCCATTCTTTGGCTTCTTCCCGGCAGCTTGCTTACCGGGTGCGGCAACTCCCTTGCCGTCTTTCTTGAAGTTCTTCTTACCCTTGCCTTTCTTGAACTTAGTGGTTTTATTCACCATCAACACTTGATGGTCCTTTTTGACTTCTACCTCTGCTGATTTCAGCATTGCAAATACTTCAGGAATGGTCTTTTCCATCCCCTGCATATTGAAGTTCATCACAAAGCTCTTGTAGCTCGGTGGTAGCGACTGAAGGATTCTATCAATGACCGCGTCATCTGGGAGATTAACTCCCAGCTGAGTCAAGCGGTTATGTAACCCAGACATAGTGAGTATGTGCTCACTGACAGAACTGTTTTCCTCCATCTTACAGCTGAAGAACTTGTCAGAGACTTCATATCTCTCGACCGGGCATGAGCTTGAAAAACCATTTTCAGCTCTTCGAACATCTCATATGCTCCGTGTCTCTCAAAACGCTTTTGGAGCCCCGGTTCTAAGCTGTAAAGCATGCCGCACTGAACGAGGGAGTAATCATCAGTACGTGTCTGCCAAGCGTTCATAACGTCTTGTTCTGCAGGGAGAGCAGGTGCTTCACGTAGCGGTGCTTGTAGGACATAATCTTTCTTGGCAGCTATGAGGATGATCCTCAGGTTCCGGACCCAGTCCGTATAGTTGCTGCCATCGTCTTTCAGCTTGGTTTTCTCTAGGAACACGTAGAAGTTGAGGATAACGTTGGCCATTTGATCTACAAGACATGTTGTAAAGATTTTAGACTAAGTTCATGATAATTAAGTTCATCTAATCAAATTATTCAATGAACTCCCACTCAGATAGACATCCCTCCAGTCATCTAAGTATAACATGATCCGAGTTAACTAGGCCGTGTCTGATCATCACGTGAGACGGACTAGTCAACATCGGTGAACATCTTCATGTTGATCGTATCTTCTATATGACTCATGCTCGACCTTTCGGTCTTCTGTGTTCCGAGGCCATGTCTGTACATGCTAGGCTCGTCAAGTCAACCTAAGTGTTTGCATGTGTAAATCTGTCTTACACCCGTTGTGTGTGAACGTTGGAATCTATCACACCCGATCATGATGTGGTGCTTCGAAACAACGAACTGTCGCAACGGTGCACAGTTAGGGGGAACACTTTCTTGAAATTATTATGAGGGATCATCTTATTTACTACCGTCGTTCTAAGTAAATAAGATGCAAAAACATGATAAACATCTCATGCAATCAAATGATAGTGACATGATATGGCCAATATCATATAGCTCCTGTGATCTCCATCTTGGGGCTCCATGATCATCTTGTCACCGGCATGACACCATGATCTCCATCATCGTGTCTCCATGAAGTTGCTCGCCAACTATTACTTCTACTACTATGGCTAACACGTTTAGGAATAAAGTAAAGTAATTTACATGGCGTTTCTCAATGACACGCAGGTCATACAAAAAATAAGGACAACTCCTATGGCTCCTGCCGGTTGTCATACTCATCGACATGCAAGTCGTGATTCCTATTACAAGAACATGATCTCATACATCACATATATCATTCATCATTCATAACAACTTTGGCCATATCACATCACAAAACACTTGCTGCAAAAACAAGTTAGACGTCCTCTAATTGTTGTTGCAAGTTTTACGTGGCTGCAAGAGGATTGTAGCAAGAACGTTTTCTTACCTACGTTAAAGCCACAACGTGATTTGTCAACTTCTATTTACCCTTCATAAGGACCCTTTTCTTCGAATCCGCTCCAACTAAAGTGGGAGAGACAGACACCCGCCAGCCACCTTATGCAACTAGTGCATGTCAGTCGGTGGAACCGGTCTCACGTAAGCGTACGCGTAAGGTTGGTCCGGGCCGCTTCATCCCACAATACCGCTGAAGCAAAATAAGACTAGTAGCGGCAAGAAAGTTGACAACATCTACGCCCACAACAAATTGTGTTCTACTCGTGCAAAGAGAACTACGCATAGACCTAGCTCATGATGCCACTGTTGGGGAACGTTGCAGAAAACAAAATTTTTTCTACGTTTTCACCAAGATCCATCTATGAGTTCATCTAGCAACGAGTGATCGGATGCATCTACATACCTTTGTAGATCGCGAGCGGAAGCGTTCAAAGAACGGGGATGAGGAGTCGTACTCGTCGTGATCCAAATCACCGGAGATCCTAGCGCCGAACGGACGGCACCTCCGCGTTCAACACACGTACGGTCAGCGTGACGTCTCCTCCTTCTTGATCCAGTAAGGGGGAAGGAGAGGTTGATGAAGATCCAGCAGCACGACGGCGTGGTGGTGGATGCAGCAGTGACCGCAGCAGGGCTTTGCCAAGCTTCTGTGAGAGGGAGAGGTGTAGCAGGGGAGAGGGAGGCGCCAAGACTTCAGGGGTGCGGCTTCCCTCCCTCCCCCCTCCTTTATATAGGCCCCCTAGGGGGCTGCACCGGCCCTAGGATATGGGATCTCCTAGGGGGGCGGCGGCCAAGGGGTGGAGTGCCCCCCAAGGCAAGTGGAGGCGCCCCCTCCCCTAGGGTTCCCAACCCTAGGCGCATGGGGGGCCCAAGGGGGGGCGCACCAGCCCACTATGGGCTGGTTCCCTCCCCACTTCATCCCATGGGGCCCTCCGGAATGGGTGGCCCCACCCGGTGGACCCCCGGGACCCTTCCGGTGGTCCCGGTACAATACCGTTGACCCCCGAAACTCTCCCGATGGCCGAAACTGCACTTCCTATATATAATTCTTCACCTCTGGACCATTCCAGAACTCCTCATGACGTCCGGGATCTCGTCCGGGACTCCGAACAACTTTCAGGTTACTGCATACTCATATCTCTACAACCCTAGCGTCACCGAACCTTAAGTGTGTAGACCCTACGGGTTCGGGAGACATGTAGACATGATCGAGACGACTCTCCGGTCAATAACCAATAGCGGGATCTGGATACCCATGTTGGCTCCCACATGCTCCTCGATGATCTCATCAGATGAACCATGATGTCGAGGATTCAAGCAACCCCGTATACAATTCCCTTTGTCAATCGGTACGTTACTTGCCCAAGATTCGATGGTCGGTATCCCAATACCTCGCTCAATCTCGTTACCGGCAAGTCACTTTACTCGTACCGTAATGCATGATCCCATGACCAGACACTTGGTCACTTTGAGCTCATTATGATGATGCATTACCGAGTAGGCCCAGAGATACCTCTCCGTCATATGGAGTGACAAATCCCAGTCTTGATCCGTGTCAACCCAACAGACACTTTCGGAGATACCCGTAGTATACCTTTATAGTCACCCAGTTACGTTGTGATGTTTGGTACACCCAAAGCACTCCTACGGTATCCGGGAGTTACACGATCTCATGGTCTAAGGAAAAGATACTTGACATTGGAAAAACTCTAGCAAACGAACTACACGATCTTGTGCTATGTTTAGGATTGGGTCTTGTCCATCACATCATTCTCCTAATGATGTGATCCCGTTATCAATGACATCCGATGTCCATAGTCAGGAAACCATGACTATCCTTTGATCAACGAGCTAGTCAACTAGAGGCTCACTAGGGACACATTGTGGTCTATGTATTCACACATGTATTACGATTTCCGGATAACACAATTATAGTATGAATAAAAGACAATTATCATGAACAAGGAAATATAATAATAATCCTTTTATTATTACCTCTAGGGCATATTTCCAACAATGGTAGTACCGCTGGTGTCAGAAAAAATCGCAAGATCTGGATCGGGTGGTTTTTGGGGCGGAAAAGGATGATTACGTGGTCAAAATTCGAGCGATTTCATGGATGGAAGGTGGAGAAAATTGGGGAGAATGCTAGATCCACTTTAAGCCAAGCAAATCCATGGATCAAATCCAACAAAACATCAACACACCAACAAATCACAAAAAAAATTGGGGCTATTTTTTGTGGGGAATTTTCGAATTAGGATGAAAAACAACAAAATTAGGCTAGAAACACAACGGGGAGGCTCCGAAATCGTGATCAACGAGGCTCATGATACCAAGATGATGTAGGGTAGAACCCTAATCGCCCGATCTTTCATGAAAGGAGCGGGATCCCGCGATAACACGAAGAACACGAGGAGGGAATGAGGGAAATCACAAGGGGAAACACAAGAGGAACAATCAAACTAACAAGAACAAGTCACAAAGTGCTAGATCCTCGGATACATAGGGTTCACACGGTACACAATCAACCAAGGACGATACACGGGTAGCTGATCTTCTCCGTGAGGAGGTCTTGATATTCTTCCCTAAAGAGGGGTCTTGAATCCGCTTGAAGGATCTTCTCAGGTGGAGGCTCGAATCTCCGTGGAGAAGGTATCCAAGTGGATGAGGGTAGCTCTATCTCTCAAATGAGGTAAACCAATACTAACCCTAACTAGGAGGATGGGGGGAGTATATATAGTCTGAATCCACGAAAGGGTAAGTGAAGAGGGGATACATGGGCCCTAGGCCCGTTCTCTGCGCACAGGCAGGGCGGTAGTACCGGGTGACAGGCGGTAGTACCGCCTAAAGCGGTAGTGCCGCTGGCACGGACGGTAGTACCGGACCCGGGTCGTGCGAACACAGGGATTTGTCGGGTTGAGCGGCAGTGGAGTGGATGCCCGATGGTAGTACCGCTTGGAGGGCTTCAGCGGTAGTACCGCTCTGTAACGCCCTCGATGCGGCTATATCTCCCACGTGTCGAAGCACGACTTAGAGGCATAACCGCATTGAAAGCAATGTCGGAAGTGAGGTAATCTTCACGCAACCCATGTAATACATAAGGGAAAGAGATACATAGTTGGCTTACAATCGCCACTTCACACAATTACATGAATAAAGCATTACATCATCCAGATACAATCAAGGTCCGACTACGGAACCAAAACAAAAGAAGACTACCCCAAATGCTACACAGATCCCCGATCGACCCCAACTGGGATCCACTACTGATCAACTAGAACGAAGCAACATAAAGGACAAGATCATCATCGAGCTCCTCCTTGAGCTTGGTTGCATCACCTGCTCGGTAGCATCAGCACCTGCAAATTGGTTTTGGAAGTATCTGTGAGTCACGGGGACTCAGCAATCTTACACCCTCGCGATCAAGACTATTTAAGCTTATAGGAAGGATAAAAGGTATGAGGTGGAGCTGCAGCAAGCGACTAGCATATATGGTGGCTAAACATACGCAAATGAGAGCGAGAAGAGAAGGCAAAGTGCGGTCGAGAAACTATGATCAAGAGGTGATCCTAGAACAACCTACGTCAAGCATAACTCCAACACCGTGTTCACTTCCCAAACTCCGCCAGAAAGAGACCATCACGGTTACACACGCGGTTGCTGTATTTTAATTAAGGTCAACTTCAGGTTTTTTACAACCGGACATTAACAAATTCCCATCTGCCCATAACCGCGGGCACGGCTTTCAAAAGTTCAAATCCCTGCAGGGGTGTCCCAACTTAGCCCATCACAAGCTCTCACGGTCAACGAAGGATATTCCTTCTAGCGGGAAGACCAGATCAGACTTGGAATCCCGGTTACAAGACATTTCGACAATGGTAAAACAAGTCCAGCAACACCGCCCGAATGTGCCGACAAATCCCGATAGGAGCTGCACATATCTCGTTCTCAGGGCACAGTCAGATGAGACTAGCTACGAGTAAAACCAACCCTCAAGTTTCCCCGAGGTGGCCCCGCAGGCAGCTCAGTTCGGACCAACACTCAAAGGAGCACTGGCCCGGGGGGGTTAAATAAAGATGACCCTTGGGCAGGCCTACCCAAGGGAAAGAAAAGGCTAGGTGGAGAATGGTAAAACCAATGTTGAGCATTGCTGGAGGAGTTTTATTCAAAGCGAATTATCAAGGGGTTCCCATTATACCCAACCGCGTAAGGAACGCAAAATCCGGGAACATAACACTGATATGACGGAAACTAGGGCGGCAAGAGTGGAACAAAACACCAGGCATAAGGCCGAGCCTTCCACCCTTTACCAAGTATATAAATGCATTAATTAGATAAGAGATATTGTGATATCCCAACAAGTAAACATGTTCCAACAAGGAACAACATCTCCATGTTCCAACGAGGAACAAACTTCAATCTTCACCTACAACTAACAATGCTATAAGAGGGGCTGAGCAAAGGGGTAACATAGCCAAACAACGGTTTGCTAGGACAAGGTGGGTTAGAGGCTTGGTTCAACAATATGGGAGGCATGATAAGCAAGTGGTAGGTATCGCGGCATAGGCATAGCAAAAGAGCGAGCAACTAGCAAGCAAAGATAGAAGTGATTTCGAGGGTATGGTCATCTTGCCAGAAATCCCGCAAGGACAAAGAACGAGTCCAAGAAGAAGATAAACAGACGTAGTCGAACGGATCCTCACACACACGACGTTATCGGAACCAACCCGAAGAAGCAACACCAGAAAAGAAGCAAACAACATAGTAAACAACCATCACATAAACATGGCACGTGCGCAAACAAGTATGATGCATGTCCGGTTTAAATATGCATGGCATGGCAAACTGCACAAGCAATCCTACAAATTAAGTGGAGCTCAATATGCAACGAGTTGCATATTGACGGAACACCACGTGACTTATTTAGTTCTCTCTCGTTTATGTACCCAACAAGATTAAATGTTGATTAACATGGCAAGAGGGTGAAGCATGAAGAAACTATCTAATCTAGGCAAGTTTAAATGAGGTCGGAACAACAAAACAACAAGTCTGGAAACTCCTCATATGCATATATTAGTTTTGGTACTGTTCTGCCCTAAACACAATTTTAGGGTTGTTAAACAAGCAAAGTGACGCCACCATGTTAAACTAGGCATTTTTCTACCCCATTTACATATAAAGATTATTTAAATCCGAGCTACGGTTATTTAGTTATGAATTAAATCATTTTAGCATGCCACATGAGCAAATTTAATCAAACATCATTTTAAGCATTTTAAACATAGATGAAAGTGACATATTATGAAACTAGATGAAAAACTAAGCATATTTCATATAAAGTTTGTTTTAATCCGATGCACGGTTATTAAGTTATTAACAATGCAAAATAGTGGCAAATTGATGTAATTATGCATGCACTGGATATTAGGAAATTCGTCAGCAGGGAAAAAAATATAGCTGGGCCGAATGCAACGCACTATGCAAGCCCAACAACAGATCTAGCCCGAAGCAGACATGGGTGTGCAAAAATAACAGGAAAGCAAAGCAAAATGGGGGTTGCTGGGATTCGAACCCCAGACCCCTTGAATGGTTAGAGGCTGCGCTAGCCACTGAGCTAGCTCTGTGTTTGTCATGCAAAGGGATACGAACAGAAATTAAAGCATATGGGCACCACGGCCAAGACACAACCTGAAGCGGGCGCACGGGGATTCGCCGGCGACGGGAGCGAACAACAACTGCTGCTGTGGTTGCAGAGGACCTGCGGGGATGCGGAAACCTGCTAGGGAGGCCGTGGTGGGGGGCGCGCGAGCATGCCGCAAGGGGCGGCGTGTTGTAGGAGGACGAACTGCAGCGGCAGCGACAGCTCCTGTCAAAGAAACGAGAGAGGATTCAGAGAGAGGAAGAGATGGACAGGAGAGAGACCGCAAGGAGATGGCAGGAGCGCGATGGAGGTTCTCACTGGCAACGGGGCTCATCGGCCAGTCACCGGAGATGGATTCTGCGGGTCTTGGTGATTGGCTTCGTCGGGTTTCACGGATGGCCGCGAAGGTGGCGATTGAGTTTGCAAACGATGATGGCATCGGACGACACGAGCCCTCCAGCGAGGCAGCAGCGGGGACGAGGAGGTTCTCGTGGTTGTCGGAGACGGCGGGGAAAACGACTGAGGGCGCCGACTCCAGGCCGGGTCCGGGCGGTTGGAAGCAGCAGCGTCCCGATGAACTTGGCGGCAGCCATGGCTTGGGTCCGGCGACGAGGTAGGCGGGAACGGGTTGAGGAGCTCAAGGACGATGACCTCCGGGCGCGAGAGGCGAGGATGGCCGGCGCAAACTCCTCGGTGGCTCCCTGTTGCACGAATAGAGAGAGCAGGTGAGAGAAGGAGGAGGGAAGGAAGAAGAAGGGAGAGGCATGGGCGCGGGGGTCTTGCTAAAAGTGGTCACCTGCGACGAGCTGCTGGTGGTGGCGCGGGGTGGTTGAGGAGGCCGACGAGCTTGCTCCGGGAAGAGACGGCCATGGCGGGCAAGCTCCTGTTCTCCCTGAAGAAAGAGAGAGAGACCACGGGGTGAGGAAGGAAGAAGAAGCAGGGGAAGAAGGAAAAGAGAAGGAGAGGCAGGGTGCGGTGCGGGGACGACCTGGTCCTGGTGCTCGTCTCCAGCGACGAGGAGAAGCACGAGGTGCTCGGGCGCCTCGAGCACACGATCGACCAGGGAGGCGCTGCGGCTGGCTGATGGTTGGATGGATGGATGGATTGGGAAGGCAGGGGAGGCCCTGGTTCGAGCGACGGGGAAAACAAGGTGGACGAGGGGATCAGGGAGGATCCCGATGTGGGATTTGGAAAGTGGCGGCGCGAGGGGGAAGGATGGGACAGCCCTCCTTGATTTTAGGGTTAGACTAGTCCATATATAGTATGTGGATATTTGGGTAGGGGCTACCTCGTCTCTCCGATCGTAATTGGGCGGTCGAGAAAAATATGTTAGGAAGTCCAAATAACAAAACGGAGACGTTTTGTAGATGTTTGGGGATGATTCGGACACAACGGTAACGACTGTCCGGGTCGGGTCCGGGACAACTTTCGAACGCGCGCGAGGAGGGCCACGGGCTGACGAGAGAGGTTAGGTTGGGCCTGGCGGTAGGTAGTGGACTATGCAGAAGTCCTCAGGCTGAGAGAAGAGAAGAGAGAGAGACCCGGCGACTGTTTTTGAAGACCGAAAACATCTGACGCGTGTCCGGCTATAATGCCGCTATAGTTTAACGGTTGGGCTATCAAACGAACTCCGAATGCGATGAAAGTTGACAAGCGGTCTATCTACACTATAATAAGACCACACGCCAACTTCCAACCCATTCCGAGAATATTTTCCAGCCACTTATAAAATAATATTTCGAACGTGCCGCGGGCGCGTGCAAGTGTGTCTGGGCTCAGAACGGACAACGGATGGCATTGGGGAACCCAGACAGATGCAAGTTTTGAAAACATGATGATGCAATGCACATGATGACATGAGGAGATGCAACACGCAAGCAAATGACGTGGCAACATCGGCGAATAACTGGAAGACACCTGGCGCATCGGTCTCGGGGCGTTACACGCTCGCCAGCAGTAGTACCGCTCGTCCTAGTGTGTGCGGCTCCTCTTCAGGCTCTTGACGTCCATCTCGGTCCATAGCTCCTTCCACGCTGGTTCCTTGGTACCTAAGCACACAAAACATCTCCGTTTGAGGTAGTAGCCATGTCTCGAGAGGATCATATGTAATATCACTAAGGAAGGAAGTCACCTCGTTCTCGAGAGCTCTTGCTCTAGCTCGTGTCATGGGTCCTCTTGGCTCTTGTTGAGGCGATGGTAGGTCCATGGGGATGACCGTGGGATGCTCCGCATCATCTATAACCTTGTGAACTTATGCATAGGGGTTGGCACACGTTTTCGTCTTGACTCTCCGGTAGAAACTTTGGGGCACTCTATGAAGTTCTTTGTGTTGGTTGAATAGATGAATCTGAGATTGTGTGATGCATATCGTATAATCATACCCACGGATACTTGAGGTGACATTGGAGTATCTAGGTGACATTAGGGTTTTGGTTGATTTGTGTCTTAAGGTGTTATTCTAGTACGAACTCTAGGATAGATCGAACGGAAAGAATAGCTTCGTGTTATTTTACTACGGACTCTTGAATAGATCAGTCAGAAAGGATAACTTTCAGGTGGTTTCTTACCCTACAAGAATATCTTCGTTTCTTCTCCACTATTAGTGACTTTGGAGTGACTCTTTGTTGCATGTTTAGGGATTGCTATATGATCCAATTATGTTATTATTGTTGAGAGAACTTGCACTAGTGAAAGTATGAACCCTGGGCCTTGTTTCAACGCATTGTAATACCGTTTTCGTTCACTTTTACCACTTGCTACCTTGCTGTTTTTATATTTTCAGATTACAAAAACCTATATCTACCATCCATATTGCACTTGTATCACCATCTCTTCGCCGAACTAGTGCACCTATGCAATTTATCATTGTATTGGGTGTGTTGGGGACACAAGAGACTCTTTGTTATTTGGTTGCAGGGTTGTTTGAGAGAGACCATCTTCATCCTACGCCTCCCACGGAATGATAAACCTTAGGTCATCCACTTGAGGGAAATTTGCTACTATCCTACAAACCTCTGCACTTGGAGGCCCAACAACGTCTACAAGAAGAAGGTTGTGTAGTAGACATCAAGCAGCTGTCCATTCCGCATCGGCGGCCTTAGCCCTGATGGACGCCGCCCACCACCATGTCGAGGCCGTCCATGCCCAGCTCATTGCGGTCACCGCACAAATCGAACGTAGCTTCTCCGACAATGGTCGGCAACCCACGACCGAAAAGTAGTTGGCAATTGCCGAGAGAGTTAGAGCAACCGTCCGTTCCTGCACGGCATACCTTGACACGACGGAGCCCACCAAAGCCTAGATCGAAGCCGCCCACGCCCATCTCGTGGCGGCCTATTCCAAAGATATGGCGGACGCAGATGGCGAGATGCTTGCCGAGTATGGTGCAATTGATGCCATGGAGCCCCTTCCCCAGGAGACCTTCGGGCGCGAGCTGGACATGGAGGCGGCGGCATAGATCGACGAGCACCAGCCGTATTAGTACTCTTTGTTTTGTTTAATTAAGAGCGCTAGTCTTTAATTTGTTAGAGTAATGTTTAGGTCAGCTAGCTCTATTTAATTGCTGAACTTGGTCGATTAAGAAGTGTGGGTGTGATGTAGTCTCCTTTGTGTACCCAAATTATGCAATGATGTGGGTGACCACTGTAACCAGCGAAATTCGAACCAAAATTTTTGACGTTCAAACTCATCACACATGGGTTAAGCTATCTGAATCGTTTGTGATGTTCACATATCGTACACAGTTGAATAAGGGACCGTGTCTGATGACACTTTGTGCGCCAGTTTTTTAGCTGAAGCGATTCCAAAATTTTGGCTTCCGTGGAAATATCTACCTCCCTGCCCCCTCCCCCTTGCAAAAAGCCACATTTTCCCTATTTTCGCCTTCCTTTCCAAGTTGAAACCTTCACTCCTTGCTTGTAGCGCTGCCTCCTCGCCGTCGACCCTCCTTCACGCTGCTCGGCCTCGCCTATCCAGGCAGGTAATCCACACCCGACCCCCATCCTCCTCCTCCTTCCACATCCCACATGCCCCGACCACCGGCGCGATACCTTCCACCCAAATCACCGACCCCTCCACCAAATAAGCGTCTCCCTAAGCCATGGTGCACGTAGTATAGCCAGGATCTCAAGGAGCACTTGGCAGCGGAGAAGCAAATCACGGCCGCACACGGATGAGGTCGCAATGGCTGCCATTCGTGTCGACCCCCAGATCTTGGAGGAGCACCTCACCGTCAAGGCCACCGTCGACGCGATGTGGTTGGCTGTTTGGTTCAATTCTGCAATGCGATGTTCAATTGTTGTGGGTGTATTCTGTTATTGTATACAATCTGAGAAATAAATCAAATTTGGCTGTACTAAATACATGAGAAACAAATACAATTGCTATATTTCCAAGTTGTTAAGCATGCTTGGTTTGGTTAACTGTCTGATCTTATATTAGGAGTATGTTATATTGTGCAATGTGGTGCTTAGTTAATGTTTGGTTCATTTGTTGTGGTGTTTAGTTAATTGCTTAGTTCAATTCTGCAATGCGATGTCTAATTGTCATGGGTAGAATTTTGTATTGTTGTGCATGTGAGGAATAAATCGAATTTGTGATGCGAAGCATCCTACGGTCATCCCCATGGACCTACCATCGCCTCAACAAGAGCCAAGAGGACCATGACACGAGCTAGAGCTAGAGCGCTCGAGACCGAGGTGACTTCTCTCCTTAGTGATATTACATATGATCCTCTCGAGACATGGCTACTACCTAAGTCCGAGACATTGTGCATGATCAGGTACCAAGAGGACCCTCCCATAGATGCACGTGAAGACAGACAAGACGCCAAGTCCACAGATGAAGAGGAACACCGGAAGGAGAAGAAGGCATCTCCAGGGCCCGGACATCCGGCCCCGAGCCCGGACGTCCGGCCGCTGAAGACTTCATCTACAGCAGCATTCCAACCACCAAGCCCCTACAAGCCCCGGACATCCAGCCCCGCCAGCCCGGACATCCGGCCCTCCCCGAGCGCCCAGATATCCGGACCCCTCCGAACCCGAGAGCAACAAACCCGCCGCTCCAGCCCGGACATCCGGCCTCTCTAGCCCGAACATCCGGCCTCGCGTGAAACCCCGCACATCCGGCCCGACGCCCGGACGTCCAGCCTCCCCTGTCTGCGCACAGTGAAGGGCCGAGGCCCGTGTACCCCTTCTCCCCCTAGACTATATATACTTGATGCGGAGCATCCTATGGGCATCACCATGTCAAGAGTCCGTTTGGCAAGTGACACGTGCAACATCTACTTCACATACATAAAGGTGAATCATCTCCGTTACATGTGCTCACTTCACCCCTTCGAGGATGGTATACTACTTGACACTTCTCCCGTGTGCATGCATAGGTATTGTCGAAGCTTCACGGATGTTGAGGAGGAGTGCAAGCGCCAAGGAACAACTACACCATCCGCGAGGGAAGCCTGGAAGCGACGACGGAAGAAGACTGAGCTGCTGAAGCTACAGCGGCCGGACATCCGGGCCAGAGGCCGGACATCCGGTGCCTGTGCAGCCTCCAAGGAGCTGCACCAACACATGGCCGAAGCATCAGCGACCGGACATCCGGCCCATGTTCCCAGACAACCGGCGCCTCAGCAACGCCCGGACATCCGTCATCCCTCCCGGAAATTCGGCATCCCCTATCTAGAGAAGGACTCGAGCTGCCACTTCAGCCCGGACATCCGGCCTGTGCCCCGAACATGCGGCCTCCCGCGAACGGCCGGACATCCGGCCTCCAGCCCGGACATCCGGTGCCTGCCTGCGCGCAGAGTCGGGCCAAAGGCCCATGTATCCCTCTTCCCCACTTACCCCTTCGTGGCTTAGACTATATATACTACCCCCCTCCTCCTAGTTAGGGTTAGCATTGTGTTAGCTCATTTGTGAGATAGAGCTTCGCTCATCCATCCGGATCTACTCCATGAGATAGACCGCGGCCCCTCTTCGGAGAAGATCCACTTGGATTCAAGACCTCCTCGCAGAGAAGATCCACTTGGATTCAAGACCTCCTCGCGGAGAAGATCCCCTCGTGGATTCAAGACCTCCTTTGGAGAAGACCGGTTACCCTTTGTATCCTCCCTTGTTGATTGTGGATCTTGTATCTTCCTTTCTGTTCATGGATCTAGCGCATGTGTGATCATTCTTGTTGGTTTTAGTGTTTCTCTCATGTTTCCCCTCATGATTCCCCTTGTTTCCCCCCCTCGTGTTCTTCGTGTTCTTCGCGGGATCCGCTCCTTTCGTGAAAGATCAGCCGATTAGGGTTCTACCCTACATCATCTTGGTATCATGAGCCACGTTGATCACGATTTCGGAGCCTCCCCGTTGTGTTTTCTGGCCTAGTTTTGGTTATTTTGTCCCTAATTCGAAAATTCCCCACAAAAATAGCCCCAATTTTTTTTGTGATTTGTTGGTGTGATGAAGTTTTGTTGGATTTGATCCGAGGATTTCGTGTGTTGCAGGTAGATCTAGATTTCCATCCACTTTTCCCCAATTTCCATCCACAAAATCCGTCAAATTTTGCCCCCAAAATCATCAATTTCTGCCCCAAATCGAGTTTCGAAGTCCAAATCCCGATCTGGAATCGTCGGGCCGGACATCCGGGCCTCAGGCCGGACATCCAGGGCACCTGTTCGGACATCCGGGCCCCAAGCCGGACATCCGGCTTCTGGAGCGCAATTCAGGCGCGGTTCTGGACATCAGGTCCCGGATTTCCGGCCCCGAGCCCGGATGTCCGGCCCCTGACATCTCAGCCACCCCCGTTTCACCGTTTTGTCCATAATTAATTCATACGGAGTCCGTTTTTGACGTTCTTTAGCTCGTTGAAAAGCTCTTGACATCCCGCTTCCCACAAAAATACTACCATCACTATTTGACTCAATAAACTTTTTGGAACTTTGGCATCTTTGCCTAGGGCTTCCACCACAACCTCCGCATAACCACCACCGACTTCCGCAACCTAACCAATTTTGTTCCTTATAGCATTAGTGGTTATTTGAGTTGTGATTTGAGTCTCCTAAGGTGTTTAGGCTACTTAGGGACGATTGCTTCTTCATCAACCACCACCACCACCATAACTCCCGCATAGGCTTGACCACCATACACTTCCACCACCCCAACTTAACCCAATTTTGTTCGTGTTGGGAGTTGTGTCTCCTAAGGTGTTTCGGCTACTTAGGGACCCTGCTTTCAATTACGACACCGTGTATAGTACACCACCTTACCCTCCACTTCTGCATTGCCTACTCACAAAACCCATCATTGCATTTCCGCAATCCCATTGAGCTTCCGCAACCACCATCGCATCCCGCTACCACCATTTGACATTTCAGATTTTGAGTTCGCAGTTTTTCCGTTTCCTAAGGTGTTTCGGCTACTTAGGGACGAGTCACCATCATCTTGGTATCTCCATCTAGATCACCCCCACTCATCATCGACACGGACGGTAACCTCCATATCATCTTGGTATCGTGGTATCCCTCCATTGTATATTCCCCTTGTAATTGCATTGTTAACCCCTAGACCATTTTGCGTTACTTGCCTATCGAGACTAGCCATTTGAGTATTGTCGGCAACGTTACTTGTGCACATTAGTGATCTACACCATACATTGCATACATACCATATCATATTGGTATCATATCATCCCTTGTGTCACAAGATTGTTCCCGTATATACCCATTTGCTACCTTGGTTTGTGCAGTTCGCATTGTGGCCATACAAAAAGAAGAAGAATAAAGCTTTTAAGCAAAAGAGAAAGAGCAAAGAATCTTGTAAGAAAGTGCTATAGCATCATACCAAATTGCATATAAGATTGTCATATCCGATCATCTTGGATCATACCACCGGAACATCATATACATAGCATACTTGGGATAGAAGTCGTTGCATTTTTGTCTCCTATAGGTTGTGCACAAGTGTTGTATCCGCCTATTGAGCAATCGTGCTAGCGTCTTTCTAGAGTTGTGCAACAAGAGCATTTTCCGTGGATTCCACATTTTGAGCTCATCCTTGGTTGCACGACCCCATTTATCTATCCATGTGTGCGTTTTTGTGTGCCACCCATATTGCTATTGGTCTACTTGTTACACTTGCGAATTTGTGAATCTCTTCCAACATTATTGACTCTTGCTAACATTTTGCATCAAATTTTGTGCCACTATCCTCACCGAGTTCCACCATAAGCCTTATTTGTGTAGGTGTGAGAAACCGACAAGAATTGGTACCAATTGTGCTATTTCCTTGTCCACATTGGAGTGATCATTGATCCACTTTCCACTTCGGTCAAGGTACATTTGGTATTCGTTCTTCTCTTTCTCCCACTCATATTTGCTCGAGTCTTGTGATGGATAGGCAAGGCATTTCATCTTCGGTCTACAACAACAACGACGAGTTCGATGCCATGCAAAACTGCACCGACGCCAAGATGCAAGCTCAAATGGAGGAGATCAAAGCCCTCATCAAGTCCTACAAGCGGTCTTCCTCATCTTCGAGAAGACGCTCAAGAGCACATGCCTCCGAGCTACCATCTCCGGCAAGGTCACATCGGCATCGACACCATCACCACCATGAACGTGAAGGTCAAGAGATCAACACCAACAACCGCTCAACGACTTCACCATCGCCCTTGGCATCTTCGCCAAGCAACTTCAAGGCATCTTCGCCTACGGACATACGACATCTTCGCCCACAAGCACTTCAAGAGAAGCTCCCCAAGATCAAGTCCGTGACTTACACGAGCTACTACGACCTCGACATCGACCATGAGATTCCTTTCTATGGGACTCTAGAACCCGAGGAGTATCTCGAGTGGGAGCGTTTGATGGACGACTACCTCAAGCTACATCAAGTTCCTCCCGAAGATCAAGTGAAGTGCGCCACAAGGAACTTCCATGACTACGCGTCCACATGGTGGCTTCACGCACCTTCGGAGACCTACGACATGAGTTGGACCAAGACGAAGAGAGCTTTGCGGCATGAGTTCGTGCCCCCAACCTACACGGAACAACTTCATCGCCAATTGGAGAACACCATCCAAGGATCCAAATCCATCGACGAGTACTTCAAGGAGATGAAGACTGCCTTGTGACGAGATGGCGTGGACGACCCCATTTCGATGAAGTTCCACTTCATGATGGTATTAGACAACGACATCTCCAAAACAATCTTTCTCGAGAACTACAAGTCCCTCGACGACAACTACATTGGTGCTCTCAAGGCGGAACAAGAACTCATGAAGGCCAAAGTTTCTCCACCGCAAGCTCACTTCGCGACGGCCAATCTCCATGAGAACGAGCATGAGGCTAGTACCACCAAGATTTCCAAGCCCGACGAACTCCAAGACGATGCTCCCAAGTTCGACTTCCCCGCCATCCCTCTTTGTGGCATTGATGATGCCGAGTCTACTTCGACTATTTTTCAAGATGGTGCAACAACAAGTACGACTACGGAGAACCTCAAGGACCAAGCTTTGGAGGCGAGTGACAAGGTGGCGAGCAAGGATGATGCTTCCATCTTAGGAGGCGAGAGTGATGATGTGCCATCTTCGCCCTTCATCCACGGCGACAACAACGAGATGGTTGAGCATGAGATTTTCCCTTCGACCACGACGACGTATGATGACTTGAGTGACTTGTGCCACCATATAGAGAGTGAGGGTGACTTCACCACTAGCCCCATATATGTGTTGCCACAATTCACATGTGAGGAGATCCACAACCCCCACCACTTGAGTGAGATGAGTGACTCCACCATATGTGAGTTTGAGTGCACCTATTTTGAGGGAGTGAGTGAACCACCACATAGAGAGAGTGAGAGAGTTGATAGGTCATGTGAGGCCACTTTCAACACTAACGACTTGACCTCTACCTCTATTGTGTCTTCTCATTTGGTGCTAGGTCCCTTATATGATGACGCGCCGATTCTCGACGACTTCGTCCTACCTTTGGACAAGACGATGGCCATGGTGGAATGTGATGCACCCCCCCCCCCCACATGGTTCCATCAAGATGAAGATGACCACCATTTGGTCTTTCCCACCTCACCTACACCACATGAGTGGAATGACAAAGGTAACATAGGTGAAGGTGATGCTCCAGTCCCACTAGTGGACATTCTTGACGTTGATTGCTTGCATGATGTTGATCAACCTATTTCCATGCTTCATGCTAGTGTGACTTCCCCATGCGATGATTTACCCATTTATGATGAGTATGATGATTGACATGTGGAGTATATTAGTTGTGATGCCATGTTACATAGGATTTCTTGTGCTAATTCTCTCGGTCACATCATGTTTTCCAATCCTCTTGACTTGTCATATGCTATGCATGAGATCGACCACATGTCATATTTGCAATCTCTTCACAGTGACTATGCATATGCCATTAAGATTAACCCAATTTGCACTTATGGCATAGATGACAAGCCCATGGTTATTGGCATTTTTTTTCTTTTGATGGTATTGATATGCTCCCTTTGCATCCTTTATCTCATATGCCATGCCATGACCACCTAGCTTCGGATATGCATTGTTTTGGATGTTGTCCATTTTCTCCATATGATGTTTCCAATATTGCTCATGAGGAGACCCCCATAGTTTCCTCATACATTTTAGGAGATTTGGATCACTCCCATCCATTGCATGATCCTTATACTTGTATGCTCAATTTGCATCCCCATCGTGTTATACACAATAACTATTCTCTCATGATGGATGACATGTTCTTATACCATGCATCAAATTTCTTCGAGCATTGCTTATCTTGTGCTAACTCACACGTGCACATACACATCATGATGGATGATGTGTACATTTACCACACACAATCTCTTTCATTTGTGTTTCTTTTGTGTATGTACCCATGAATACTTGTCAACCTCGCAATCCCACGAGTTGACAAACTGAGCTCTAGAGAGCAACGATAGCGTGGGATACTATGGATTGTCTTTCCCACCGCTCTCTTCGTGCAAAGACTTTGCACATTTCTTCTACATGACCCTCCCTTGGCTACGGGTTATTGTCCAATACATATTTTATGCCCACCTTGCCATGTTCACTTTGCATGATATGCTCATTCCTATGCCTTTGCCATGCATTTGTGACCCATGCTTTGCATTACACATGATGATTGATTCTAGTACTTGTATGTGTATTTGCAAGCTTGGTGGAGATATTACTAGTTATTGCCATGTTCCATCTATGACCCATTCCTATGATGATATTATGATCTTGCTTTGTGCTCGTGCTTGCGATATGTCATGTGCATTGCCTTTGCCTATTATTTGCTCACATGACATGATTGCCAGGATTTCCTCTAGTGTGTTGCATCTTCGCTCCACTAGTTTACACGCCATGATTACTATGCTTGCTTATGTTGCATCACCAATGATTCATACTTGCTCCCTTCATGCGGTTGATGACAACCATCTACATGCTTTGCACATGATTGTTACTGCTTCTTGTCATATACCTCTGATAGAGGCGAAGGTGTCCTCATGTTTAGATGAGATAGCTATCGTTCTCTGTGGGAGTCGACTTTGACGATCCGACTACGAACGTGCGAAGGCGTCGCACCTTAGCAATCGCTAAACCAACTTCCGAGGGTTATTGACCATGCTGGAGCACGATCAACCCGACCACGAGGGTCTATTTCCTACGAGGAAACGAAGAACAAGAAAGAAACTGAGATTGCAATCTGGATATTGCGTATAAAAGAGGAAAGCTTTATTAATGAAGGTGGGGTTCTATGACGTCTTGGTCTGGTCGTTGGACACAAACGAAGTACGCGAAGTTGCAGCTATGGCGAACTTTTAATCTAAACAAAACCCAAAGTCTAAACGACGCCCTAAGGGCTGTATATATGGAGGAAGAGGGGGGAATTTCGTGGCCCTTGGAGGAGGGGTCTGAAACCAACCCTAACTCTTGTTTCCCCACACATACGGACTCTAAAAACAGCCTATACTTAAGTATTTCGAAAATACATGGGCCTGGCCCAATAATAAGGTGACGTAGCACCTAGAATAGCCTCTGGACAAAATTTATGAAGTGGCATCTTGTATATTTCGTTCAAGGCTTCATGCACTCCTTATGGTGGCTTCAAAGTCCTGAAATCGTCACTTGTAACTCCGTTCTTGATCCCCTTGTGCATGCCATCATCTCCATGCTTGAACTTGCTCCAAGGTTCATCTTTATTGTCCAAGTTAGGCCCTTCATTTGTAAGCAAAACAAATGTATCCAATTTAGGCAGCATCATATTCTCATGAACATTAGAATCGTTACCAAGAAACGAAAGTATTTAATAATTCAATTAGCGTGCGCGAGCTCTAGTAATTGGTCCAGTATGTATAGCAGCAGGGGCTGTGGGTGTAACAATGGTATTGATGTCCTCATCATCCCCCCTTCTTGAAAAGAAGTCGTCCTCGACGAAAGCTCATCTTCCTCACCCAAATAACGCTTCAAATCTGCAATGTTAAAAGTGGGACTAGCCCCAAAATCTGCAGGCAGCTCAAGTTTATATGCATTATAATTTATTTTCTCTAACAGCTTAAAAGGACCATCAACACGTGGCATTAGCTTTGATTTGCGCAAATTAGGAAATCTATCCTTACGCAAATGTAACCAAACAAGATCTCCAGGTGCAAACACAACATGTTTTCTACCCTTATCTCCAGCAAGTTTATATTTAGCATTCATATGCTCAATGTTTTCCTTAGTTAACTCATGCATTTTTAAAATCAATTCAGCACGTTCTTTCGCATCAAAATTAACCTTCTCCGAAGATGGAAGAGGCAACAAATCAATAGGTGCACGAGGTAGGAAACCATACACAATTTCAAAAGGGCGCATCTTAGTAGTAGAATGCAATGAACGATTATAAGCAAATTCAATATGAGGCAAGCATTCTTCCCATATTTTCTTATTATTCTTCAAAGCAGCCCTAAGCATAGTAGACAATGTTCTATTGACTACTTCAGTTTGTCCATCAGTTTGGGGGTGACAAGTAGTACTAAAAAGCAGTTTAGTCCCCAACTTAGCCCATAAACATCTCCAAAAGTGGCTAAGAAATTTAGTATCACGATCTGAAACAATAGTATTTGGCACACCATGCAAGCGAATAATTTCATGAAAGAACAAATCAGCAACATTAACAGAATCATCGCTTTTATGACATGGTATAAAGTGTGCCATTTTTGAGAACCTATCCATGGCAACAAATATGCTATCCCTCCCCTTCTTTGTTCGAGGTAAACCTAAAACAAAGTCCGTAGATATATCCTCCCAAGGAACACTAGGTACAGGCAAAGGCATATATAAACCATGAGGATTGAGTCGTGACTTAGCTTTTTGACATGTAGTGCAGCGAGCAACAAAACACTCAACATCCCGTCTCATCTTTGGCCAAAAGAAATGTGTAGCAAGTATATCCTCCGTCTTCTTGACGCCAAAGTGTCCCATTAATCCTCCTCCATGCGCCTCCTGCAACAATAAAAGACGAACGGAGCTAGCTGGAATGCATAGCTTGTTAGCACGAAACACAAATCCATCGTTAACAACGAACTTGTTCCAAGTTCTCCCTTCATTACAATTTTGCAATACATCTTTAAATTCAGCATCATGCACATATTGATCTTTGATGGTCTCCAAACCAAATATTTTAAAGTCAAGTTGTGAAAGCATAGTATAACGACGAGACAATGCATCAACAATAAAATTTTCTTTACCCTTCTTGTGTTTAATGACATAAGGGAAAGTCTCAATGAATTCAACCCATTTAGCATGTCGACGGTTCAGTTTTGCTTGACTTATAATGTGTTTCAAAGATTCATGATCAGAATGCATAACAAATTCCTTGGGCCATAAATAATGTTGCCTTGTTTCTAAGGTCCAAACAAGAGCATATAATTCTTTATCATAAGTAGAATAGTTCAGACTAGGCCCACTCAATTTTTCAGAAAAGTATGCAACATGTTTGCCCTCTTATAACAACACACCTCCTAATCCAATTCCACTAGCATCACATTCAAGCTCAAAAGTCTTATTAAAATCAGGAAGTTGGAGTAAAGGAGCATGTGTCAACTTATCTTTCAATACCGTGAAGGCTTCTTCCTGTGCGGTACCCCAAACAAAAGGCAAATCCTTCTTTGTAAGCTCGTTGAGAGGTGCGGCAATGGTGCTGAAATCTCTCACAAAACGCCTATAGAAACCAGCAAGGCCAAGGAAACTCCTCATTTGTGTGACCGTTTTGGGCTGCGGCCAACTCTCAACAGCTTTAATCTTGGCTTTATCAACTTCAATTTCCCGTGGAGTAACAAGATAGCCAAGAAAAGATACTCGGTCGATGCAAAAGGTGCACTTTCCAAGGTTACCAGACAAACGTGCATCACATAGAGCAATAAAAACAGCATGTAAATGTTCCAAATGTTCCACCAAAGATTTGCTATAAATCAATATGTCATCAAAGTAAACTACCACAAATCATCCAATGAAAACACGTAAATCTTTGTTCATTAATCTCATGAAAGTACTAGGTGCATTTTTTAACCCAAAAGGCATGACTAACCACTCATATAATCCAAACTTAGTTTTAAATGCTATTTTCCATTCATCTCCCAATTTCATACGAATTTGATGGTATCCACTACGCAAATCAACTTTGGAGAATATTGTAGAGGCACTCAATTCATCAAGCATATCATCTAGCCTAGGAATAGGATGACAATAACGAATAGTAATATTATTAATGCCTCTACAATCAACACACATAGGCGATGTACCAACCTTTTTAGGCACTAGTATAATAGGAACACCACAAGGACTAAGAGATTCACGTATATAACCTTTGTCGAGCAGCTCTTGTACTTGACGCATAATCGCCTTCGTCTCCTCTAGATTGGTACGGTATGGTGCACGGTTGGGTAATGATGCATTGGGAATTAAGTCAATTTGATGCTCAATCCCTCGAATAGGTGGTAATCCCGGTGGCACGTCTTGTGAAAAGATGTCAGCGAACTCCTGCAAAATGTTAGTGACAGCAGGAGGCAAAGAGGAAGGCACGTCCTCGAATGAAAATAATGCCTCTTTGCACACAAAAGCATAGCAAACAAATTTGCTGAAATCTAGATCATCAATATCAGATTTGGTGGCAAGTAAACATGCACTTTTCAATTTAATTTCAGAAACAACATTAGATGGTTTATTATGAGGCTTCATGTGTTGCTCAAATTCTTCTGCCACAATCTGATTTTCACTCTTATGTTGCTCCTATTTTGCTTTATTAGCTCTATTAATATCATCTTTCAAAATGGAATCAGGAGTCATAGGAAGCAAAATAATATTTTTGTCCTCATGAACAAGAGTATACTGATTGTTTCTACCATGGTGTACAGAATTTTTATCAAATTGCCATGGTCTACCAAGTAATAAGGAACATGCTTGCATAGGTACCACATCACAATCAACAAAATCAGCATATGTAGAGATACTAAAGTGCACATGAATAGTACGTGTTACCTTAACCTTGCCGCTGTTGTTGAACCATTGGATGTAGTAAGGATGTGGATGTGTGTAATGCCCATGATGCGGCTATATCTCCCACATGTCGAAGCACGACTTAGAGGCATAACCGCATTGTAAGCAATGTCGCAAGTGTAATGAATAAGGAAAAGAGGTACATAGTTGGCTTACAATCGCCAAGTCACACAATAGCATAAATATCATTACATTCATCCAGATGCAATCAAGGTCCGACCACGGAACCAAAATAAAGAACAACCCCAAATGCAACAAAGTCCCCGATCGCCCCAACTAGGCTCCACTACTGATCGTCTGGAAAGGAAACGTAGTATTGTCCTGAGTCCCCATCAAACTCCCACTTGAGCTCAGTCGAATCTCCTGGAGCGGTATCATCGGTCCCTGCATCTGGTTTTGGAAGTAATCTGTGAGTCACGAGGACTTAGCAATCTCACACCCTCGCGATCAAGACTATTTAAGCTTATAGGAAGGGTAAAAGGTATGAGGTGGAGCTGCAGCAAGCACTAGCATATATGGTGGCTAACATACGCAAATGAGAGCGAGAAGAGAAGGCAAATGCACGATCGATAAACTATGATCAAGAAGTAATCCTAGGACAACCTATGTTCAAGCATAACTTGAGACCGTGTTCTCTTCCCGAACTCCGCCGAAAAGAAACAATCACGGCCACACACTCTGTTGATTCATTTTAATTAAGTTAAGCTTAAGGTTTTCTACTACCAGACATTAACCAATTATCATCTGCCCATAACCGCGGGCACGGCTTTCGAAAGATCAAATCCCTGCAGGGGAGTTCCAACTTAGCCCATCACAAGCTCTCACGGTCAACGAAGGATATTACTTCTCCCAAGACAATCCGATCAGACTCGGAATCCCGGTTACACGACATCTCGACAATGGTAAAACTAAACCAGCAGAGCCACCCGGATGTGCCGACAAATCCCAATATGAGCTGCACATATCTCGTTCTCAGGGCACACAGAATTGTCCAAGGTTCCGATAGGCCAGCCTAGAGTTGCCCCCTGGTGGCCACCAGCAGCTGACATGTTGGACCAACACTCAGAGGAGCACTGGCCTGGGGGTTTAAAATAAAGATGACCCTTGTGTCCACGAAACCCAAGGGAAAAGAGGCTAGGTGGCAAATGGTAAAAGCAATGTTGGGCATTGCTGGAGGAGTTTTATTCAAGGCGAACTGGCAAGGGGTTCCCATTATTAACCCAACCGTGTAAGGAACGCAAAATCAAGGAACATAACACCAGTATGAGGGAAACTAGGGCGGCAAGGGTGGAACAAAACACCAAGCATAAGGCCGAGCCTTCCACCCTTTACCAAGTATATAGATACATTAAAGTAGACAAGATATAATAGTGATATCCCAACAATAAACATGTTCCAACAAGGAACAAACTCCAATCTTCACCTGCAACTAGCAACGCTATAAGAGGGGCTGAGCAAAGCGGTAACATAGCCAAACAACGGTTTGCTAGGACAAGGTGGGTTAGAGGTTTGACATGGCAATATGGGAGGCATGATAAGCAAGTGGTAGGTATCGTAGCATAGGCATAGCAATAGAGCGAGCATCTAGCAAGCAAAGATAGAAGTGATTTCGAGGGTATGGTCATCTTGCCTGCAAAGTTCTTCGAGTTGACGCTAGCTTGATCCTCGTAAGCGTACTTAACTGGTTCCTCGATCACGTACTCGTCTCCCGACTCTACCCAAAGCAAGAACACATGCAAAGGGAGACACAATCAACCACATGCAATGCACAAGCAACATGATGCAAAACATGGCATGATATGCGGGATGTGATATGCGATGCATATGCATGTTTCAGAAAGGAAAGATTGAACCTGTCCTCAACATGGAAAACCAAGTGTGCCACTGGAAAGATGAGTTGATTTCAGTCGAAATCGATATAAAGATCACTGGAATCGGATGCATGGATTGCAAATGGCAAGCAAAACAAATATGGCACTGATCTGCGATTAACAGCACGAGGCCATCTAAATGCATCAAGAAAAATAAGCTACAACACTCTAACATAGCAACAAAGAAAATGGCAGGGATCCACTCAAGATGCTTGAAAAAAGATGAACACTGAGCTACGGATAATTAACTCAATAACAGGTTCAAACAAGCATGGCAAAAGTGCAAAAGATATTAGGCTACAGACTTAGTGTCACACCCTGCATTTTGTAACATTTCATTTTCAATATTAAAGCATGAAAATTTGGACCAACAAAAACTTTTTGCATTATTTGGCTTTTATTTGGAGTTGGTTTCCTCTCTGTGTTTCTTTCAAGTGCTTCTTGAAGTCAACTACTCTACCCTCTAAATTCCATCTCCTTACCCCAAGCTCCTGACCAATGACCATGCCATGTGAATAGTGCTATATAGAATTTTCTTACAAAAATAATTTGGCCAGAAAGTATTTTCTAAAATTAGTTTTCCAAAAACCCCTGAATTGAGGTTTGCACTGCAAGTACTTGATTAAGGGCAGTAAAAATCTTTCCAAAAATATATTTGACTCCTATTAGATATAGGATACCCAGAAACCACAAAAATATAATTTTAAAAGTTACTGTTCTATTTTATTTAAAGGATTTTTCTTAAGGCCAGAAATGGTCTTTAATAGGAAAAAATTACTTTACTGTTTCAAAAATATTTGACAAAATTTAGGGAAACTCATAGGACATATATTGTCCATATATAAGAGTTTCAACACCTGGTCATGTTCAAAATATTGGTCAAATCCCTCTAAAACCCTTTCTGGATATTTCAAGCTTTTGAAATATTTACAAAGGAAATATTCTCCAAAAATTCCAGGAAAATTTCATCATGTCACATATGACATATTAGATGATCTTGCCAAGTCTCATGACTTGGAGAACAAGATAACACCATCAAAACCCCTCAAAACTATCTCTGTCCATTCTGAAGTTTGATCAACTTTACATTGCCAAGTATGTCCAAATGTGCTCAAACTTGGTGGACATGCTTCATTGGTCTAATGATGCATCTGGACCAAATGGCACAGGTTGGGGAATAGTAAGTCTTGGTCAAAGTGCCTCAAAACCCTCTCTGACCAGAATCAAGTTTGAACTACTTTGCACTACCAACTTTTTCTCCAGGACCCCAACTTTGGTGAGCCTGATCATGTGACCAAATAAGGCTACCACACCAAGTGGCACATCAAGGAGAAATGATTTACTCCACTGGATCTACACAAATCCATTTCTGCCCATTTCTAGGGTTTGCAAAAGTTGCATTGGCAACTTTGTCCAAATAAGCTCAAAATGGGTGGAAGGCTCTAAATATATGTGACATTTCACCCCATGGAGTATCTTGGCCAGTGGAAGTCATTAGCTTACCCAAAACTCCATCAAACACCTTCTGGCAAAATACTAAAAAGCCTCTTTTTGCCACTTTCACTAATCTCCTTGAGTTCATCTTTTTACCACAACCCCTCCTCACTCCCCTCAGTCACTTAGACACTTTTCTACCCGAGGAAGCAATGTGGAGGAAGGAGGGAATCACGTTTGTCCTCTCTGGACAACAGCTTCCCTTCTCTCTCCCAGCCTCTCTCTCTCCCCTCTGCACCCCAGAGCATCCCAGGCTCTTTCCAGGTTTTGCCCCCTTCCACTGTAGCCTCCAGACAGAAAAGGACGCGCGCGCGACGCGGAAAACCCGCGGATGCCGGCCAGAGTCGCGCTCTGGAGCGCCTGCCAGAGCGCCGACCGTTGACACCGCGCCTCCCGACCGCCTCGTGCCTTCCCATCGCGCCAGTTGATGTGTCTCGACGTCTGCGACACGCCGCCGTGCCGTCCCCATTGTCTCTCCCTCTCTCTCCCCTCCTGCAGCGCGTGCCCGACGCCGCCCGGCTCGGCCAATGGCCGGCCTCACACGCGCGGGCGCCAGAACCCTCCCCCGCTCTCTCTCCTCCTCCCTGGCGCCCTACTCCATCCCCACGAACACCGTGGACAGCTCCAACTCCTCTCCCACGGCCTCCAGAGCCGATCCCGCGGGCGCCCGTAGGCCACGCCTACGGTGAACCGCGGCCAGCCCATATAAGGCGCCCCCGAGCCTCTCTCTTCCTCCCTGTCGCCCCTCCACACACCCAATCGGCCTCCCGCACCACTCCTCCCTCTCCAGAACCACCCGAGCTCGAGATCGAGCTCGAGCTCCGCCGCCTCGGCTCGTCGGCGTCCGCACGGTGCAGGCCTTCTCCGCACCAGCTCTCTCTCGATCTGAAACCGCGAGGCGCCACTGATTCTTTCCCCCCTATTTTCCCCTTGTTTTGCAGCCGGAATCGGCCGGAGCCACCAACGCCCGAAGCGCCTCCGCCACAGGACCTCGTCGCCGGCGAAGCAGGCCACTCCGGCGACCGTCTCCACCACCACCAGAACCGCGACTCGCCCCTGAGTCCGACGGTAGTCTCCGCATCCCTTCCCGTGCCCTGTACCGCCGCCGGCGAGCTCGCCGTCGCCTCTGGCCGGAGGTAGACGACGGCCGCCGTGGGGCCGGCCCGTCAGCCACACGCCCTGACGGGTGGGATCCACCCGTCAGGTTTAAAACGTGCGCGCGCGCGCGCACCGATCCGCCGTCGGCCGAAGGCGTATTCAGCCTTTACGCCTTCGACGTGGCGGCCGCGTGGGCTGGTTCTTCCCTGGGCCTGCTGCTGCTGTGGCCTCTCTGGCCCAGTGGCACAGCGCCGTTTTTCTTTTTTCCTTTTCTGTCTTATTTCCAAAAATTCCACAGGACAGAATATTAATCCAAATGCATTGATTCCAATTTCTAAATTCCTAGAATATTGCCACCTATTTAATGGTGCAACTTTCATTCAAATCCAACCACCTTTTCTTCTCTGTAAATATTTAAATGTGGTTGTTAGCATTTAAATAAGCCTTTGAAAATCCATAACTCCTATTTTGCTGCTCCAGAACCAAAACCAAAAGTTGTCCCCTTCCTAGCCTTCCTCCTAGTATTTTACAAAAATAAGTTGACATTTTTGTGAGCACTTTGACTTTTCTGTTTTTATTATTGTCTTATTTTTCCCGTTGTTTTCTTGCGACGTTAGATCCCGTGTTTGACGAGGTAGCTGAGGAAGAAGGAGGAGCAGAGCCTGAAGACTTTGAAGATCAAGCCAACCAAGGCAAGCAGCCCTTTGACCATGACTATGATACCCCTTTATATGCATGTCATTTTTAGCTCTTTATTATCGATGCATCGGAATCATGATGAGATGGTGAACCACGTGGGTTGGTTACCACGATTACTTCCTCGTTGATACTTGCAGTGTGCATGGCCCTACCTTCTTATGAGGGTTATGCCGGTGGGAGTAGGTAGGATGCAAATGTAGATGCTACGCAAATGGGGTGGGTTTGTGCATGGTGAAGGAGGCAATGTGATTTCAAAAGTCTTTTCGAAAACCCCGTCGGGTGCCACCTATGCCCGAGGGAGATGATGAGATGGGTGACCACTTGATGACGAAGTGGTGTGCCAAGGAAGGTGTGTGTTGTTTTCAAAACGGATTGGTCGGAGTTGCGACCGTTATTCCAACCTTACAAGCGCGACCACTCTACCCCTATATGGGAAAGGGCATTATTGAGTACCTAGACCGATACTAGCTTGGAGCCCGCATTACTAGTGACGGGGGAGAGTTGGTGCTCTCTCTTGGGACGGGGTCGTGCCAGGTAGGGCGGCCATGACTGTTTTCACAGGGCACCGGACACACCGTTGGTACCCCGTGCTTGTGGTATGTGATGAAAATGGGAGCGAGGCTCCACAACTTTATGATGTGAAATGTTCGGCACGGGGGTTACTACCAATCGAGTGGACTCCATGTTAGTGTCGTCTAGGGAAAGGTAGTGATCGGGTGCTTACCCCGGGTACTTGAGGTACCGCGGGTCGTGGATGACACGGAAGTTCCCCGGATCTAGTGGGTAAAGTGTGCAACCTCTGCAGAGTGTAAAACTATTCGAATAGCCGTGTCCACGGTCAAGGACAGTTGGGTAACCGCTCTTGGGCTACGTCCACTTGTTTTCAAACCCGGTGTGTGTGAGATGATGGTGTTGTCTTGGATCAAGTCAGAGGACTTGACACGATTGAGATGGGTTGGTGCCCTCTCTGTTTATGATAAATGGGTTGGTGCCCCTTTCTATTTATGTTGATATCTGTGACCAGATCTTATGGTTACTTGAATTCTCTTGATGCATGCTTTATAGGATGTTGAACATGTCCTGCACTCAAAACTAGCTTTATGCAAAACTTTACCTATGTCATGCATTACTGTACCTTGAACCAAATCATGGGTTGCTTGCGAGTACATTCAAAGTACTCATTGGCTTGCCACTGGTTATTTAATTGACCAGGCATGGGAGAACCGGAGTTCGAAGAAGAGTTCTTTGGAGACGATCATGCGAACTAGGACGTTCCCAGTCAGAATGCCTGTAGGGTTAAGGCAGATGGCATGGGTTCTACTTATCGACGACGATTTCCGCTGCTATGTTTCATTTGATGTTCAGCCCTTAAGGCTTTATCGATGTAAGACTTGACCATGTTGGTCACTATTTGTGTAAGACGGTATGAATGGATGTAAGACTCTTGTTATTCAGCTTCTGTGTGTTCAGTGAGCATTGATCTCTGGGATCACTGTACACGTGCATTCGGTGATCACGACTTGCGAGTCGGGGTCCCCACAGAGCTGGTATCAGAGCCATCCTGACTGTAGGAAGCCTTAGTTAGCATGGACGTTAGTTAGCGCGAGACTATCCACCAGGTTACCCATATACCTATGTTTATGTTAGTATCCCAAACATAGGTCACATTCCTTTATTGACCCTTCCCTTCCACTTTTTGTAGATGGCCGCCGTACCCGAGGACTTCCTGACCACTGGGTTTCCTGTGCTTCTTGAGGATAGCCTCAGGAAGTGCCAGTTCACTCGAGTCCCCACCTTCTCCTACCACGAGCACTGGGTCGACAGCACCAAGAAGGAGTATCACGTGGAGGTAGTCGTGAGGGCGAATGACGCCCCGACGAGCTGGTTCTTTGAGGGACCCCAGATGGCGACACTGCTTCTCGCCGTGGAGACTGCTGCCCTCAAGGCGCTGACTCGCCTCCGGGATCTCCTGCCAGAGATGGCGAGAGAGCCAGCCACTCGTTACCTGCCTTATCGTAAGGAAGGTGATGACGAGAGCAGCGCACCAGCACCACCCTTGGACGAGGGACTTTCTCTCCGCTTCCAGACCTACTTCAGCTTGTGTGCTGATAGTCTGGCACAACACCTGGCCTCGGAGTCGACGGAGCTTCGGAAGGAACTCCGCGAGACCAAGGAGCTCCTACGCATAGTTCAGATGAAGGCAGACAGGATCAAGAAGGATGGAGCGCCCCCTGGACAGCCCGCAGTAGCGTATCGAGGCGGACGACCCCCACAGGTCGCACATGCCGAGGGACCACCTCAGCCACGCCGTATGACGGCAAAGGAGTACCGCAACCTCTTCAAGACGCCACCAGCAAAGCAGCGCCGTGTTCAGCTCCTTCACTCCCCCGCTTCCTCAAGCGATGAGGAGACCAAGACAGATGAAGATGAGGAGGAAGACCCAGAGGAGCCAGAATACCCGACCGAGCATTCCACCACTTAGACTCCGTTCAGGACTAGGATAGGCTAGCTCGTAGCCTATGGTAGGATAGGTCGTGTACCCCCTTTTGCGAAGTCGAGTCCTTGTAATGGTTCTTGTGAAACCATGTTATGTTGCGTTTGCGTTCAGCTTGCTTTCATGAAGTCGTACTTTCCCTTCGGGAACTTGTAAACGACTACATTCCTCATTTGGTTTTAATGCATGAGTTTGGCCCTTCTGGCCTTTGTTTAACTTAATTGTGTCACACCACCCCCTTACTAGGCATTCCATCTATACTGCTTTCCCTCATTGTTGTTCCCAATCATGAGACCTTGACCGCTCCAACAGGATGCCTGTTGTAACACGTACTGGTACCTCTACCCAGCCGCAAGAAGCCGGAGGTTCTGCTGAGGCCGGAGCCAGCCAGGACCAAGCCCAAGGACAGACTCCACCACCACCTCCTCCAAGCATGGATATGGCTCAGCTTCTCCAAGCCTTTCGAGAGGAGCGCCAAGCCAACACTGCAGCCCTCCAGATGATTGCTCAGGCTGTCAACCGCCAGCCGGCGGGGCACGGCCATGGACGTTCCACACTGGTGGAATTCAAGAAGCATGCACCACCCACTTTCATCGAGACTGCTGAACCCCTGGATGCAGACGACTGGGTCCGCACCATTGAGGATCTGCTGGCACTAGTCGGATGCACTGAGGACCGTGATAAAGTGGCGTATGCTGCCCACTGTCTCGGGGGGACTGCCAGAGCTTGGTGGGATGGATTCAAGGCTATGCATGTTGAGCAAGACATCACTTGGGACACCTTCAAGACGGAATTCCGCAAGGCCCACATCCCTTCTGGAATCATGGCCATCAAGAAGCGTGAGTTCCGAGCCCTGAAGCAAGGTAGTAGCACTGTCAAGGAGTACATGCAGAAGTTCAGTGTTCTCTCAAGGTATGCCCCTGAGGATGTCAGCACTGATGCTGCCAAAAGGGAGCGCTTCATGGAAGGCCTTAACCAGACTCTGCAGTACTCGCTTGTTGTGTGTGACTGCCCAACCTTTCCTGATCTGGTGAACAAGGCACTCATGCTTGAGGACAAGCGACGTGCCTTGGATGACACTCGTAAGCGCAAGATGATCAGCAAGGGTAGCTCCAGCAACCAGAAGCCTCGCCCGTGGCAGCCAGCCCCGGTCAAGCCAACCTATCAGCAGCCAAGAGCTCCTGCACCTCGCACCAACTATCCACCTCAGCAGTATGCCAACCCCAGGCCAGCTTACAACAACCCCAATAACAATGCTGGCAAGGGCGTCGTCCCCAATCAAGTCACTTGTTTCGGATGTGGACAGCCAGGGCATTACTCCAAGAATTGCCCCAACAAGAAACCTGACGCCCCGCGCCCCAATGCGCAGAACCCGGGACAAGGCCGTGGAATGCCACCAAGGAACCAAGCTCCCCGCAACTTGCCCAACAATGGCAGGGGTCGTGTGAATCATGTCACCGCGGAAGAAGCCCAGGAAGACCCGGACGTCGTGCTGGGTACGTTCCTTGTCAATTCAGCACCCGCAACTATTTTGTTTGATTCTGGAGCCACGCATTCTTTTGTCACCCAAAGTTTTGCATTAAAAAGTGGCATGACCCCTACACCCCTGAATAACCCTATGGTGGTACAAACCCCCGGAGCAGAGATGAGAGCCAAGATAGGATGTAAAGGAGTCGGGATTACCATTAACGGGGTAGACTTCCTAGCAGACCTTATCATCCTAAAATCACAAGGCTTGGATGTGATCTTGGGAATGGATTGGCTCAGCAAGCACCAAGGCTTGATTGATTGCGCCAACCGGACGGTCACTATGACCAATGACCGAGGAGTCAAAGTCAAATTTGCCTCCAACCCCTCTTCTGCTCAAGCCAACCAAGCCAACTGTCTGACTGAAGTTGGATTGGAACAAGTGCCGGTAGTATGCGAGTATCCCGATGTTTTTCCTGATGAGCTACCAGGAATGCCTCCTGACCGAGACATTGAGTTCATCATCGAGCTCATACCCGGAGCAGGACCCATCTATAAGAAGCCTTATAGGATGGGATCGGAGGAGTTAGCAGAATTGAAGAAGCAGTTGGAAGAGCAGTTGAGGAAGGGATTTATCCGCCCTAGTGCCTCCCCTTGGGGATCACCTGTTCTGTTTGTGGCAAAGAAGGACGGTACCATCCGCTTATGCATTGACTACCGCTCCCTCAACGAGGTTACAATCAAGAACAAGTACCCACTTCCCAAGATTGAAGATCTGTTTGATCAACTCAATGGGGCCAAGGTGTTCTCCAAGATCGACCTCAGATCTGGGTACTACCAACTGAAGATCAGACCCCAAGATATTCCGAAGACGGCATTCGTAACCAGATATGGCCTGTATGAATGCACGGTCATGTCCTTTGGGTTGACCAATGCCCCAGCTTACTTCATGTATCTCATGAATAAGGTCTTCATGGAATATTTGGACAAGTTCGTCGTCGTCTTCATTGATGACATTCTTGTCTTCTCGAAGTCGGAAGAAGAGCACGAGCAACACTTGAGGATGGTCCTAGACAAGCTTCGAGAGCACCAACTGTATGCCAAGTTCAGCAAGTGTGAATTCTGGCTGCGTGAAGTTGGATTTCTGGGACATGTTCTAACAGAAGAGGGATTGTCAGTCGACCCTGCCAAGATAGAAGCCGTGACTGAATGGCAATCCCCGAGCAATGTGAAGGAAGTCAGAAGCTTCCTCGGACTCGCGGGATATTACCGCAAGTTCGTTGAAGGATTCTCAAGCATTGCCCGACCCATGACTCAGCTCTTGAAGAAGGACAAGAAGTTCGAATGGACGCCGAAGTGCGAAGAAAGCTTCCAGGAGCTGAAGAAGAGGCTAACCACCGCTCCAGTTCTGGCCACACCAGATATACACAAGGAGTTTGTGATATATTGTGATGCGTCAAGAATCGGACTGGGAGGTGTTCTGATGCAAGAAGGCAGAGTCGTGGCCTACCTTTCAAGGCAGCTACGACCTCACGAAGAGAACTACGCTACTCATGACCTTGAGCTAGCAGCAGTGGTTCATGCCCTGAAGACTTGGCGACATTACCTCTTGGGGAAGCGATGTGAGGTATACACGGATCACAAAAGTCTGAAGTATATTTTCACTCAGAGGGAATTGAACATGAGGCAGAGAAGATGGCTGGAGTTGATAAAGGATTATGACCTCAGTGTTCAATACCACCCTGGAAAGGCTAATGTGGTAGCAGACGCGTTGAGCAGGAAGGCTTGCTCCTTGAATGCTATGCTAAAGCACAAGCTACCCGCCTTGTATGAAGAACTTGAAAGCTTCGGGTTGGAACTGGTTGCACCAGGATTCTTGGCCAGCCTCGAAGTTAAGCCTACCTTGATGGATGATATCAAGAAAGCTCAGAAGGGGCATGAGAGTATTGAAGGCATCAAGAGGAAGATCAAGGCAGGCAAAGCCTCAGGATTCTCAGAAGATGAGGAAGGAATTGTGTGGTTTGGGAATCGCATCTGCGTGCCCAACAAGGTTGAGCTCAAGAACCTGATCTTGCAAGAAGCTCATGACAGCCCATATTCCATCCACCCTGGAGGCACCAAGATGTATCAAGACCTGAAGGAAAGATTTTGGTGGCACGGGATGAAAAGGGAGATTGCCACCTATGTTGCAAAATGCGACGTATGCCAGAGAGTCAAAGCTGAGCATCAGCGACCCGCTGGATTGTTGCAACCCCTTAAGGTGCCTGAATGGAAGTGGGACAGAGTCGGGATGGACTTCATCACCGGTTTACCCAGGTCAAGCAAGGGACATGACTCAATATGGGTCATCGTTGACCATTTGACCAAGGTGGCCCACTTCATTCCTGTCAAGACGACCTACAAGGGGAACCAGTTAGCCAGTCTCTACATCAACCGAATCGTGAGCCTTCATGGTGTTCCCAAGGAGATTGTGTCAGATCGAGGAACCCAGTTCACCTCAAGGTTTTGGAAGAAATTCCAGGAGGCTATGGGGACCAAGTTGTCCTTCAGCACTGCTTTCCACCCACAGACCGGAGGTCAGACCGAGCGAGTGAATCAAATACTCGAAGACATGCTCCGAGCCTGTGTCTTAGCTTATGGAGCTAAGTGGGAAGATTGCCTCCCTTTCGCCGAGTTCTCTTACAACAACAGTTATCAGGCCAGCCTTCAGATGGCACCATTTGAAGTGTTATACGGGCGGAAGTGCCGTACACCTCTCAACTGGTCGGAGACCGGAGAAGGACTTGTCTTTGGGCCTGATATCCTTCGTGAAGCAGAAGAGCAAGTCCAGCTTGTCAGAGAGCGTCTGAAGTCTGCCAAGTCAAGGCAGAAGAGCTATGCGGACTCACGTCGCAGAGACATAAACTTCCGAGTTGGAGACCATGTCTATCTCCGGGTCACCCCTCTCAAAGGAGCCCAGCGCTTTCATGTCAAGGGAAAGCTCGCTCCGAGATACATTGGGCCCTTCAAGATCACTGAGCGACGAGGGGAGGTGGCTTACCAGTTGGAACTTCCACCTGAACTTTCTGATGTGCACAACGTGTTCCACGTGTCACAACTCCGGAAGTGTCTCCAAGTTCCAGACAAGCCCGACCTCTACAAGGACGTCAATCATCAAGCCATTGATCTTCAACCTGATTTGACTTATCGTGAGCGGCCCATCTGCATTCTGGATGAGGCTGAACGACGCACTCGAAGCCGCACCATCAAGTACTTCAAGGTCCAATGGAGCAACCACACTGAAGCAGAAGCAACTTGGGAGCGTGAAGACTACCTTAGATCCGAATTTCCGTATCTCTTTTAAGCCTAGTTTAGGAATCTCGGGGACGAGATTCTTGTAAGGGGGGTAGGTCTGTCACACCCTGCATTTTGTAACATTTCATTTTCATTAATAAAGCATGAAAATTTGGACCAACAAAAACTTTTTGCATTATTTGGCTTTTATTTGGAGTTGGTTTCCTCTCTGTGTTTCTTTCAAGTGCTTCTTGAAGTCAACTACTCTACCCTCTAAATTCCATCTCCTTACCCCAAGCTCCTGACCAATGACCATGCCATGTGAATAGTGCTATATAGAATTTTCTTACAAAAATAATTTGGCCAGAAAGTATTTTCTAAAATTAGTTTTCCAAAAACCCCTGAATTGAGGTTTGCACTGCAAGTACTTGATTAAGGGCAGTAAAAATCTTTCCAAAAATATATTTGACTCCTATTAGATATAGGATACCCAGAAACCACAAAAATATAATTTTAAAAGTTACTGTTCTATTTTATTTAAAGGCTTTTTCTTAAGGCCAGAAATGGTCTTTAATAGGAAAAATTACTTTACTGTTTCAAAAATATTTGACAAAATTTAGGGAAACTCATAGGACATATATTGTCCATATATAAGAGTTTCAACACCTGGTCATGTTCAAAATATTGGTCAAATCCCTCTAAAACCCTTCTGGATATTTCAAGCTTTTGAAATATTTACAAAGGAAATATTCTCCAAAAATTCCAGGAAAATTCATCATGTCACATATGACATATTAGATGATCTTGCCAAGTCTCATGACTTGGAGAACAAGATAACACCATCAAAACCCCTCAAAACTATCTCTGTCCATTCTGAAGTTTGATCAACTTTACATTGCCAAGTATGTCCAAATGTGCTCAAACTTGGTGGACATGCTTCATTGGTCTAATGATGCATCTGGACCAAATGGCACAGGTTGGGGAATAGTAAGTCTTGGTCAAAGTGCCTCAAAACCCTCTCTGACCAGAATCAAGTTTGAACTACTTTGCACTACCAACTTTTTCTCCAAGACCCCAACTTTGGTGAGCCTGATCATGTGACCAAATAAGGCTACCACACCAAGTGGTACATCAAGGAGAAGTGATCTACTCCACTGGATCTACACAAATCCATTTCTGCCCATTTCTAGGGTTTGCAAAAGTTGCATTGGCAACTTTGTCCAAATAAGCTCAAAATGGGTGGAAGGCCCTAAATATATGTGACATTTCACCCCATGGAGTATCTTGGCCAGTGGAAGTCATTAGCTTATCCAAAACTCCATCAAACACCTTCTGGCAAAATGCTAAAAAGCCTATTTTTGCCACTTTCACTAATCTCCTTGAGTTCATCTTTTTGCCACAACCCCTCCTCACTCCCCTCTGTCACTTAGACACTTTTCTACCCGAGGAAGCAATGTGGAGGAAGGAGGGAATCACGTTTGTCCTCTCTGGACAACAGCTTCCCTTCTCTCTCCCAGCCTCCCTCTCTCCCCTCTGCACCCCAGAGCATCCAAGGCTCTTTCCAGGTTTTGCCCCCTTCCACTGTAGCTTCCAGACAGAAAAGGACGCGCGCGCGACGCGGAAAAACCGCGGATGCCGGCCAAAGTCGCGCTCTGGAGCGCCTGCCAGAGCGCCGACCGTTGACACCGCGCCTCCCGACCGCCTCGTGCCTTCCCATCGCGCCAGTTGATGTGTCTCGACGTCTGCGACACGCCGCCGTGCCGTCCCCATTGTCTCTCCCTCTCTCTCCCCTCCTGCAGCGCGTGCCCGACGCCGCCCGGCTCGGCCAATGGCCGGCCTCACACGCGCGGGCGCCAGAACCCTCCCCCGCTCTCTCTCCTCCTCCCTGGCGCCCTACTCCATCCCCACGAACACCGTGGACAGCTCCAACTCCTCTCCCACGGCCTCCAGAGCCGATCCCGCGGGCGCCCGTAGGCCACGCCTACGGTGAACCGCGGCCAGCCCATATAAGGCGCCCCCGAGCCTCTCTCTTCCTCCCTGTCGCCCCTCCACACACCCAATCGGCCTCCCGCACCACTCCTCCCTCTCCAGAACCACCCGAGCTCGAGATCGAGCTCGAGCTCCGCCGCCTCGGCTCGTCGGCGTCCGCACGGTGCAGGCCTTCTCCGCACCAGCTCTCTCTCGATCTGAAACCGCGAGGCGCCACTGATTCTTTCCCCCCTATTTTCCCCTTGTTTTGCAGCCGGAATCGGCCGGAGCCACCGACGCCCGAAGCGCCTCCGCCGCGGGACCTCGTCGCCGGCGAAGCAGGCCACTCCGGCGACCGTCTCCACCACCACCAGAACCGCGACTCGCCCCTGAGTCCGACGGTAGTCTCCGCATCCCTTCCCGTGCCCTGTACCGCCGCCGGCGAGCTCGCCGTCGCCTCTGGCCGGAGGTAGACGACGGCCGCCGTGGGGCCGGCCCGTCAGCCACACGCCCTGACGGGTGGGATCCACCCGTCAGGTTTAAAACGTGCGCGCGCGCGCGCACCGATCCGCCGTCGGCCGAAGGCGTATTCAGCCTTTACGCCTTCGACGTGGCGGCCGCGTGGGCTGGTTCTTCCCCTGGGCCTGCTGCTGCTGTGGCCTCTCTGGCCCAGTGGCACAGCGCCGTTTTTCTTTTTTCCTTTTCTGTCTTATTTCCAAAAATTCCACAGGACAGAATATTAATCCAAATGCATTGATTCCAATTTCTAAATTCCTAGAATATTGCCACCTATTTAATGGTGCAACTTTCATTCAAATCCAACCACCTTTTCTTCTCTGTAAATATTTAAATGTGGTTGTTAGCATTTAAATAAGCCTTTGAAAATCCATAACTCCTATTTTGCTGCTCCAGAACCAAAACCAAAAGTTGTCCCCTTCCTAGCCTTCCTCCTAGTATTTTACAAAAATAAGTTGACATTTTTGTGAGCACTTTGACTTTTCTGTTTTTATTATTGTCTTATTTTTCCCGTTGTTTTCTTGCGACGTTAGATCCCGTGTTTGACGAGGTAGCTGAGGAAGAAGGAGGAGCAGAGCCTGAAGACTTTGAAGATCAAGCCAACCAAGGCAAGCAGCCCTTTGACCATGACTATGATACCCCTTTATATGCATGTCATTTTTAGCTCTTTATTATCGATGCATCGGAATCATGATGAGATGGTGAACCACGTGGGTTGGTTACCACGATTACTTCCTCGTTGATACTTGCAGTGTGCATGGCCCTACCTTCTTATGAGGGTTATGCCGGTGGGAGTAGGTAGGATGCAAATGTAGATGCTACGCAAATGGGGTGGGTTTGTGCATGGTGAAGGAGGCAATGTGATTTCAAAAGTCTTTTCGAAAACCCCGTCGGGTGCCACCTATGCCCGAGGGAGATGATGAGATGGGTGACCACTTGATGACGAAGTGGTGTGCCAAGGAAGGTGTGTGTTGTTTTCAAAACGGATTGGTCGGAGTTGCGACCGTTATTCCAACCTTACAAGCGCGACCACTCTACCCTTATATGGGAAAGGGCATTATTGAGTACCTAGACCGATACTAGCTTGGAGCCCGCATTACTAGTGACGGGGGAGAGTGGGTGCTCTCTCTTGGGACGGGGTCGTGCCAGGTAGGGCGGCCATGACTGTTTTCACAGGGCACCGGACACACCGTTGGTACCCCGTGCTTGTGGTATGTGATGAAAATGGGAGCGAGGCTCCACAACTTTATGATGTGAAATGTTCGGCACGGGGGTTACTACCAATCGAGTGGACTCCATGTTAGTGTCGTCTAGGGAAAGGTAGTGATCGGGTGCTTACCCCGGGTACTTGAGGTACCGCGGGTCGTGGATGACACGGAAGTTCCCCGGATCTAGTGGGTAAAGTGTGCAACCTCTGCAGAGTGTAAAACTATTCGAATAGCCGTGTCCACGGTCAAGGACAGTTGGGTAACCGCTCTTGGGCTACGTCCACTTGTTTTCAAACCCGGTGTGTGTGAGATGATGGTGTTGTCTTGGATCAAGTCAGAGGACTTGACACGATTGAGATGGGTTGGTGCCCTCTCTGTTTATGATAAATGGGTTGGTGCCCCTTTCTATTTATGTTGATATCTGTGACCAGATCTTATGGTTACTTGAATTCTCTTGATGCATGCTTTATAGGATGTTGAACATGTCCTGCACTCAAAACTAGCTTTATGCAAAACTTTACCTATGTCATGCATTACTGTACCTTGAACCAAATCATGGGTTGCTTGCGAGTACATTCAAAGTACTCATTGGCTTGCCACTGGTTATTTAATTGACCAGGCATGGGAGAACCGGAGTTCGAAGAAGAGTTCTTTGGAGACGATCATGCGAACTAGGACGTTCCCAGTCAGAATGCCTGTAGGGTTAAGGCAGATGGCATGGGTTCTACTTATCGACGACGATTTCCGCTGCTATGTTTCATTTGATGTTCAGCCCTTAAGGCTTTATCGATGTAAGACTTGACCATGTTGGTCACTATTTGTGTAAGACGGTATGAATGGATGTAAGACTCTTGTTATTCAGCTTCTGTGTGTTCAGTGAGCATTGATCTCTGGGATCACTGTACACGTGCATTCGGTGATCACGACTTGCGAGTCGGGGTCCCCACACTTAGTGAAAACAACATGTCAGGAATTTAACATCAGGAAGCAATGTTTAGAGCAAGATAATAACATGCTACATGAACATATCATGGCAAATCAAGGCATGGCATGAAGCTACTCAAAGCATACAACAAAAGTCCCTTACTGACCATGAGCCAAAAAGGATCAAAAAATACCATGGCAACCATGTGAACATAACAATTATCGTTAAGAGATTCAGACTTAGTAGAAAACTGGAACATGGCAAAGCAGATATTAAGTAGGCATGTTTACGAGCTCGATGCACTCACCATAAGGCATTGCATGACAAACTAAGCATACACCCAGCAAGTAGACATGACATAGAAGCTAGACATGGCAAGAACAACCTCATAGCATGCACGTATCAACTACAACAAGCTCGGCAAAATTGCTTAACACGTAAACAATCTACCAGGAACATTTTATAGCAAAAGTAGAGCTCGATTGAGTCAAGCTAGGGTGCTCCATAATTGCAAACAAAGACATGGATGGATAGAGCACAACAATATCTACAAAACATCCTTACTGATCATGCTCAAAAGAGGCATGGATCACTCTGTAGCAACACGAATACATGGCATAAAAATATGGACATGGCAAAGACTTAGAAGATTTCTAAGTCCCTGAAATCAGCAACATTACGAGAGCTACTTTGCATGCTTGTGCTAGCCACCACAGAGAACACAATAATACATGGCACACAGCTCTGTAAAGATGACATGGCATACTTCAAAACACATGCAGGGCTCAAGTTCATAGGAGGCACACATTAATCATGGCAAAAATGACAAAAGTCCAATTACTGATAAGAATCTGAAAGTAATATAAACTAGCACTCTTGCAACAGCATTTAGGGCATCAAGATGAGCTCAAATGAACATGGTGCAATGGAATGAAATGAAGTACTCGTCGAGACGAACAATTTGATATGCTACACGCCCAAAATGGAGCCACGGATGATGAGTTATGACATGATGAAAATATGCAAAAATTACTAAAACGGGGCAAAAAGTCAACCTCTCCAGATCTGGATCTAGGGTCGCACGGAAAACGAGGATTGAAGGAGTTGGGAGGCGTGGAGGTCGGAGTTGACACCGGCGTCGAGGAGGAGGCCGACCGGAGCTGCGGGTCGGCAAGGAGCTCGCCGGAGAGGCTGGCGAGGTGCGGTGGCGCGGCCGCAGCGGGGAGCGGCGTCGCCGACAGGCGCGGACGACAGCGGTGGCCTACGCCGGCGCGGGAAAAGCTTCGCGGCATCGGCGGGCACGGACGGCGGCAGGGCGAGGCACGGCGGCCGGTGCGGGCGAAGACGAGGTGGCGTGAGGCGGCGGACGCGGGCCCGGTCGGGCGGCGGGGAGGGCCGGAGTCGGGCCAGGCGGGCCGGCGCGGGCGAGGCGGCGTTGTGGGGCGGTGGGGCGCCATGTGGTGCGCGAGATTGGCGGCGGCGGAAGCGTCCTGCGTGGCCCGGACGTGTCCGGCGCGCGGAGGGACGAGGTATCTAGGTCTAGGGTTGGAATGATCCGAAAATTTCGGGGGAAGTGCCTTTTTATAGGTAGGAGGAGCTAGGAGGCTCCAAATTGAGAACGGTTTGCGGCCACGCGATCATGATCGAATGTCCTAGATGTTGGAAGGGGTTTTGGTGGCTTTTGGGCCACTTTGGAGGGGTGTTGGGTTGCAACACACACGAGGCGTTCTCGGCTCCTCGGTTAACCACTGGAGTATCAAACGAAGTCCAAATGACACGAAACTTGACAGGCGGTCTACCGGTAGTAAACCAAGGCCGCCTGGCAAGTCTTGGTCCAATCCGACAATGTTTAACACCCGCACACGAAAAGAGGTAGAAAGGGACAACAGATGACATAGGAGCGTCGGAATGCAAAACGGACAACGGGGAAAATGCTCGGATGCATGAGACGAACACGTATGCAAATGCAATGCACATGATGACATGATATGAGATGCATGACATAGACAAAAGCACACGGAGACAAAAACCCAACAATGAGGAAATATCATAACTTAGTGCCAGAAATGGCAAGAGTTGGAATACAAATATGGCAGGTTACATACGGGGTGTTACAATGTGGTCTTGTGGTGAGAGATTGCTTCTCCACCATCTCCATGCTAGCCAAGTTGTTGCAGCTCCCTCCATCTATGATGACTCAAACAGAACGTTCCTTCACAACTCCCTTTGTATGGAACAAATTATGCCTCTGATTTTTCTCAGCTTGTGTAAACTGCACACTCAAAATATGTTGAGCAACTAAACATTCATACCTGTCAGCATCTTCAGCAGCCATGTACTGTGTCTCATGACCAGAATCATCTCCACCGTGTTCTTCATGTGTAATAAGAGCCAAGGTCTCCTCATCATAGTCACTAGCGGACTCATACCCACCATCCTCAATAGCAATCATCACACGCTGTGATTTGCATTCTCTCGCAAAATGTCCTCTTCCCTTACAACGACGACAAATAATATCACTTGTGTGCCCTGTTGACGCCGAGCTCTGCGCAGGCCTGGCAGGTGTGCTCTTCGCAGATAGTGGTGGTTGTGCCTGCTTTCTTGTATCATGGCTGGAGGTGGCACCTGATGGAGGTGCTGGTGTAGTGGAAGTAGAGGATGCACGTGGTGTCCATGATGAAGATCGACCTGTAGAAAAGTTAGTTCGCGCTAATGCCTGTCGATCCTACACTTCATGTTCAGCTTTACAAGCAAGATGGAATAAACGAGTGATATTAGTATACTCCTTATACTCTAGAATGGTTTGAATCTCTCTATTTAATCCACCCATAAAACATGCAAGCATAACTTCATTCTCCTCAACAATACCACATCTAATCATGCCAGTTTGTAATTCCTGATAATATTCTTCTACAGAATTTTTTCCTTGTCTTAAACGCTGCAATTTTTGACGTAATTCACCTGACGCTGTAATTCCTGATAATGCTTGTGGAACCCAGCGAGTACGCATAGCAGTTTTCAAAGCAGCCCAAGTAGTTGGAATAGGATATAATCTACAATGTTCAGACCACCAAACACATGCGAAGCTAGTGAAAGCACAAACAGCAGCAGGAACATGTCTCTCCTCAGGATATTGTAAACATGTAAAACATTGTTTAGTTTCTAACTCCCAAGTAAGATATATATCAGGAACATATCTACCTCAAATGGTGGAATATTCAATTTCAGTTTAGGAAGATGGTCATGATCTCGTACCTCATATGGTGGTGCAGCCCTACCATTGTGATGATATACCTGAGGACGACCTGGTGGTGGTGGTGCTGGTGGTTGCCCGTAGTTCTGATTTTGATCAACCTCATCCTCGTAATGGTCCTCCACCTCTGCAGTAGCAGCAAGAGCGACAGAAGCATCAACAGCGACACTAGAATTTTTCCCTGTTGTTGTTGTTGTTGTTTGTTGTTGTTGAGGTGCGTTAGGGGCAACCGGTGGTGGTGGTTGAAGACATGCGAGTAATTCATTAAACTTGTTATCGAGCTTTGTTTCGAACGTATTCTCCATGCCATCTATCATCTTCATGGCCTCTTCAAATCTATTTAGAACATCTTGCACCTGTCCACTCATCATTTGCTGAAATTTATGATGCAACTCCTTATTCGTCATGTTCTCCCAGTCAGTCTCGTCGGCTTGTGATCCTGCCATGGTTAGCAGCAATAGAAACACACAAGAATATGATCCTACAGACTACTAATAAGAGGTGGTGGTGGGTGTCACAAATCCGTCAAGCAAATCTCAAATTCTTACCAGTTCTTACCCAGCAGCAGGCGGTGATCGGCAACCGTCGTAGTCAAAGCTCTCAAAGCTCGGATAGAGCGATTACCAGGGGAAATCAAAAGCACGACGTAGATGTATGTGGAGCTGGGAAGGCTTATAATATGGTAGCAAAAAGGGTCAGCAATAATCAATTCAGAGATGCAAAGTTGAATAAACGCTCAACGACGATACTGTGCTGGTCCTAGGCTAGACCGTGCTAGAGACGTGAGCCTAGAACACTAACAAAATCACGGCGCTGCACGTAAACAAGCGAGAAACACACTTTGGGACTTTTTTTCCGCTCTGTTTTTTTGGCGCTCCTCTTTTTTTTGCGAAAAATCACTATAATGGCGAGTTTCTCAAAACTCTTCCCTCGTCAAACTGACAGGATGGGCACGAAATTTGTTTTTGACTTTTTTTTTCAGAAATCAGGGCAGCGACGACGAAAAAGTGCGACAAAATATCACTATGATGACACGTGGCTCAAAAGACTCGGAAAAGCCTAAAAATAGGATAGGGAAAATATATTTTTTCTTGTGAAAATTTTGGCCTAAAAACTGCCCGGGGGTCTCCAGACTCCTTTTTTTTTCAAAACCTACTCACGCAAGGAAACACGAATTGGAAATTAGACGGACCTCGAAAACAAACCTAATATGAAAGGAACTCGGATTGGTGGTGGATATATGGTGGTAGGATATGGCAGCGGTGGTGGTATATGGATACGGATTGGTGGTGGTATATGGATACGGATTGGTGGTGCTATATGGAGACGGATCGATGGCAGATAAGTGGTGGTGGTAGATGGCAGGGGCGATGATGATGGTGCGGCGGCGGCGTGACAACTTATGACCAGAACTCGAAACTCTAAAACACTGTAGGTATGAAGAACAGACTCGATCCAAACTACGAAAAACTGTAAAATCTCACCGAGCAACCTGGAAATCTGATACCACTTGATAGAGGCGAAGGTGTCCCGATGTTTCGATGAGATAGATATCGTTTTCTGTGGGAGTCGACTTTGATGATCCGACTACGAACGTGCGAAGACGTCGCGCCTTGGCAATCGCTAAACCAACTTCCGAGGGTTATTGACCATGCCGAAGCACGATCAACCCGACCACGAGCGTCTATTTCCTGCGAGCAAACGAAGAACAAGCAAGAAACTGAGATTGCAATCTGCATATTGTGAATAAAAGAGGAAAGCTTTATTAATCAAGGTGGGGTTCTGTGACGTCTTGGTCTGGTCATTGGACACAAACGAAGTACACGAAGTTGCAGCTATGGTGAACTTTTAATCTAAACAAAACCCAAAGTCTAAACGATGCCCTAAAGACTGTATATATGGAGGAAGAGGGGGGAATTTCGTGGCCCTTGGAGGAGGGATCCGAAACCAACCCTAACTCTTGTTTCCCCACACATACGGACTCTAAAAACAACCTATACTTAAGTATTTCGAAAATACATGGGCCTGGCCCAATAATAAGATGACGCAGCACCTAGAATAGCCTCTGGACTAAATTTATGAAGTGGCATCTTGTATATTTCGTCCAAGGCTTCATGCACCCCTTATGGTGGCTTCAAAGTCCTGAAATCATCACTTGTAACTCCGTTCTTGATCCCCTTTCACATGCCATCATCTCCATGCTTGAACTTGCTCCAAGGTTCATCTTTCTTGTCCAAGCTAGGCCCTTCATTGTTGGGGAACGTTGCAGAAAACAAAAATTTTCCTACGGTTTCACCAACATCCATCTATGAGTTCATCTAGCAACGAGTGATTGGATTGCATCTACATACCTTTGTAGATCACGCGCGGAAGCGTTCAAAGAACGGGGATGAGGAAGACGTACTCGACGTGATCCAAATCACCGGAGATCCTAGCGCCGAACGGACGGCACCTCCGTGTTCAACACATGTACGGTCAGCGTGACGTCTCCTCCTTCTTGATCCAGCAAGGGGGGAGGAGAGGTTGGTGAAGATCCAGCAGCACGACGGCGTGGTGGTGGATGCAGGGCATCACCGCAGCAGGGCTTCGCCATTATACTGCGAGAGGGAGAGGTGTAGCAGGGGAGAGGGAGGCACCAAGACTCAAGGGTGCGCCTCCCCCTCCCTCCCCCCCCTTATATAGGCTCCCCTAGGGGGGGCGCCGGCCCTAGGAGATGGGATCTCCTAGGGGGGGTGGCGGCCAAGGGTGGAGTACCCCCAAAGCAAGTGGGGCGCCCCCCACCCTAGGGTTTCCAACCCTAGGCACAGGGAGTGGGCCTAGGGGGGCGCACCAGCCCACTATGGGCTGGTTCCCCTCCCTACTATAGCCCATGGGGCCCTCCGGGATTGGTGGCCCCACCCGGTGGACCCCCGGGACCCTTCCGGTGGTCCCGGTACAATACCGGTGACCCGAAACTCTCCCGATGGCTGAAACTGCACTTCCTATATATAATTCTTCACCTCCGGACCATTCCGAAACTCCTCGTGATGTCCAGGATCTCATCCGGGACTCCAAACAACTTTCGGGTTACTGCATATTCATATATCTACAACCCTAGCGTCACCGAACCTTAAGTGTGTAGACCCTACGGGTTCGGGAGACATGTAGACATGACCGAGACGGCTCTCCGGTCAATAACCAACAACGGGATCTGGATACCCATGTTGGCTCCCACATGCTCCTCGATGATCTTATCGGATGAACCACGATGTCAAGGATTCAAGCAACCCCGTATACAATTCCCTTTGTCAATCGGTACGTTACTTGCCCGAGATTCGATCGTCGGTATTCCAATACCTCGTTCAATCTCGTTACCGGCAAGTCACTTTACTCGTACCATAATGCATGATCCCATGACCAGACACTTGGTCACTTTGAGCTCATTATGATGATGCATTACCGAGTGGGCCCAGAGATACCTCTCCGTCATACGGAGTGACAAATCCCAGTCTTGATCTGTGTCAACCCAACAGACACTTTCGGAGATACCCGTAGTATACCTTTATGGTCACCCAGTTACGTTGTGACATTTGGTATACCTAGAGCACTCCTACGGCATCCGGGAGTTACACGATCTCATGGTCTAAGGAAAAGATACTTGACATTGTAAAAACTCTAGCAAACGAACTATACGATCTTGTGCTATGTTTAGGATTGGGTCTTGTCCATCACATCATTCTCCCAATGATGTGATCCCGTTATCAATGACATCCCCATGTCCATAGCCAGGAATCCATGACTATCTGTTGATCAACGAGCTAGTCAACTAGAGGCTCACTAGGGACACATTGTGGTCTATGTATTCGCACATGTATTACGATTTCCGGATAATACAATTAAAGCATGAACAATAGACAATTATCATGAACAAGGAAATATAATAATCATTTTATTATTGCCTCTAGGGCATATTTCCAACAGTCTCCCACTTGCACTAGAGTCAATCATCTAGTTACATTGTGATGAATCGAACACCCATGGAATTCTGGTGTTGATCATGTTTTGCTGTAGGGAGAGGTTTAGTCAACGGATCTGCTACATTCAGGTCCGTATGTACTTTACAAATCTCTATGTCTCCATTTTGAACACTTTCACGAATGGAGTTGAAGCGACGCTTGATATGCCTGGTCTTCCTGTGAAACCTAGGCTCCTTGGCAAGGGCAATAGCTCCAGTGTTGTCACAGAAGAGAATCATCGGGCCCGACGCATTGGGTATGACTCCTAGGTCGGTAATGAACTCCTTCACCCAGACTGCTTCGTGTGCTGCCTCCGAGGCTGCCCTATACTCCGCTTCACATGTAGACCCCGCCACAATGCTTTGCTTGCAACTGCACCAGCTTACTGCCCCACCATTCAAAATATACACGTATCCATTTTGTGCTTAGAGTCATCCACATCTGTGTCGAAGCTAGCATCGACGTAACCCTTTATGACGAGCTCTTCGTCACCTCCATAAACGAGAAACATTTCCTTAGTCCTTTTCAGGTACTTCAGGATATTCTTGGCCGCTGTCCAGTGTTCCTTGCCGGGATTACTTTGGTACCTAGCTACCAAACTTACGGCAAGGTTTACATCAGGTCTGGTACACAACATGGCATACATAATAGAACCTATGGTTGAGGCATAGGGGATGACACTCATCTCTTCTATATCTTCTACGGTGGTCGGACATTGAGCTGAGCTCAATTTCACACCTTGCAACACAGGCAAGAACACCTTCTTAGACTGATCCATATTGAACTTCTTCAATATCTTGTCAAGGTATGTGCTTTGTGAAAGACCTATGAGGCGTCTTGATCTATCTCTATAGATCTTGATGCCTAATATATAAGCAGCTTCTCCAAGGTCCTTCATTGAAAAACTCTTATTCAAGTAGGCCTTAATGCTGTCCAAAAGCTCTATATCATTTCCCATCAAAAGTATGTCATCTACATATAATATAGAAATGTTATAGAGCTCCCACTCACTTTCTTGTAAACGCAGGCTTCTCCATAAGTCTGCATAAACCCAAATACTTTGATCATCTCATCAAAGCGAATGTTCCAACTCCGAGATGCTTGCACCAGCCCATAAATCGAGCGTTGGAGCTTGCACACCTTGTCAGCATTCTTAGGATCGACAAAACCTTCCGGCTGCATCATATACAGTTCTTCCTTAAGATAACCGTTAAGGAATGCCGTTTTGACGTCCATTTGCCATATCTCATAATCATAGTATGCGGCAATTGCTAACATGATTCGGACGGACTTCAGCTTTGCTACGGGAGAGAATGTCTCATCGTAGTCAACCCCTTGAACTTGTCGATAACCCTTAGCGACAAGCCTAGCTTTATAGATGGTCACATTACCATCCGCATCAGTCTTCTTCTTAAAGATCCATTTATTTTCTATGGCTCGCCGATCATCGGGAAAGTCAGTCAAAGTCCATACTTCGTTTTCATACATGGATCCTATCTCGGATTTCATGGCTTCCAGCCATTTGTCGGAATCTGGGCCCGCCATCGCTTCTTCATAGTTCGAAGGTTCACCGTTGTCTAACAACATGATTTCCAAGACAGGGTTGCCGTACCACTCTGGTGCGGAACGTGTCCTTGTGGACCTTCGAAGTTCAGTAGGAGCTTGATCAGAAGTATCTTGATCATCATCATTAACTTCCTCTCTAATTGGTGCAGGCACCACAGGAACATTTTCCTGAGTTGCGCCACTTTCCGGTTCAAGACGTAATACTTCATCAAGTTCTACTTTCCTCCCACTTACTTCTTTCGAGAGAAAATCCTTCTCTAGAAAGGATCCATTCTTGGCAACAAAGATCTTGCCTTCGGATCTGAGGTAGAAGGTATACCCAATAGTTTCTTTAGGGTATCCTATGAAGACGTATTTTCCGACTTGGGTTCGAGCTTTTCAGGTTGAAGTTTCTTGACATAAGCATCGCATCCCCAAACTTTTAGAAACGACAGCTTAGGCTTCTTCCCAAACCATAATTCATACGGTGTCGTCTCAACGGGTTTCGACGGAGCCCTATTTAAAGTGAATGCGGCAGTCTCTAAAGCATAGCCCCAAAATGACAGCGGTAAATCGGTAAGAGACATCATAGATCACACCATATCTAATAGAGTGCGATTACGACGTTCGGACACACCATTACGCTGAGGTGTTCCAGGCGGCGTGAGTTATGGAACTATTCCACATTTTCTTAAGTGTGTACCAAATTCGTGACTCAAGTATTCTCCTCCATGATCTGATCGCAAAAACTTGATTTTTCTGTCACGTTGATTCTCAACCTCACTCTGAAATTCCTTGAACTTTTCAAAGGTTTCAGACTTGTGTTTCATTAAGTAGATATACCCATATCTACTCAAGTCATCAGTGAGGGTGAGAACATAACGATAGCCACCACGAGCCTCAACACTCATTGGACCGCACACATCAGTATGTATGATTTCCAATAGGTTGGTTGCTCGCTCCGTTGTTCCTGAGAACGGAGTCTTGGTCATCTTACCCATGAGGCATGGTTCGCACGTGTCAAATGATTCATAATCAAGAGACTCTAAAAGTCCATCTGAATGGAGCTTCTTCATGCGTTTGACACCTATGTGACCAAGGCGGCAGTGCCACAAGTATGTGGGACTATCATTATCAACCTTACATCTTTTGGTATTCACACTATGAACATGTGTAGCAATACGCTCGAGATTCATTATGAATAAACCATTTACCATAGGAGCATGACCATAAAACATATCTCTCATATAAATAGAACAACCATTATTCTCGGATTTAAATGAGTAGCCATCTCGTATTAAACAACATCCTGACACAATGTTCATGCTCAAACTTGGCACTAAATAACAATTATTGAGGTTCAAAACTAATCCCGTAGGTAAATGTAGAGGTAGCGTGCCGACGGCGATCACATCGAGCTTGGAACCATTCCTGACGTGCATCGTCACCTCATCCTTCGCCAGTCTCCGTTTATTCCGCAGCTCCTGCTTTGAGTTACAAATGTGAGCAACTGCACCGGTATCAAATACCCAGGAGCTACTACGAGTACTGGTAAGTTACACATCAATTACATGTATATCACATATACCTTTCATTTTGCCGGCCTTCTTGTCCGCTAAGTATTTGGGGCAGTTCCGCTTCCAGTGACCACTTCCCTTGCAATAAAGACACTCAGTCTCGGGCTTGGGTCCATTCTTTGGCTTCTTCCCGGCAGCTTGCTTACCGGGTGCGGCAACTCCCTTGCCGTCCTTCTTGAAGTTCTTCTTACCCTTGCCTTTCTTGAACTTAGTGTTTTTATTCACCATCAACACTTGATGGTCCTTTTTGACTTCTACCTCTGCTGATTTCAGCATTGCAAATACTTCAGGAATGGTCTTTTCCATCCCCTGCATATTGAAGTTCATCACAAAGCTCTTGTAGCTTGGTGGAAGCGACTGGAGGATTCTGTCAATGACCGCGTCATCCGGGAGATTAACTCCCAGCTGAGTCAAGCGGTTATGTAACCCAGACATTGTGAGTATGTGCTCATTGACAGAACTATTTTCCTCCATCTTACAGCTGAAGAACTTGTCGGAGACTTCATATCTCTCGACCCGGGCATGAGCTTGGAAAAGCATTTTCAGCTCTTCGAACATCTCATATGCTCCGTGTCGCTCAAAACGCTTTTGGAGCCCCGGTTCTAAGTTGTAAAGCATGCCGCACTGAACGAGGGAGTAATCATCAGCACGTGTCTGCCAAGCGTTCATATCGTCTTGGTTCTGTGGGACGGGTGCGTCACCTAGCGGTGCTAGTAGGACATAATCTTTCTTGGCAGCTATGAGGATGATCCTCAGGTTCCGGACCCAGTCCGTATAGTTGCTGCCATCGTCTTTCAGCTTGGTTTTCTCTAGGAACGCGTTGAAGTTGAGGACAACGTTGGCCATTTGATCTACAAGACATATTGTAAAGATTTTAGACTAAGTTCATGATAATTAAGTTCATCTAATCAAATTATATATAATGAACTCCCACTTAGATAGACATCCCTCCAGTCATCTAAGTATAACATGATCCGAGTTAACTAGGCCGTGTCCGATCATCACGTGAGACGGACTAGTCAACATCGGTGAACATCTTCATGTTGATCGTATCTTCTATACGACTCATGCTCGACCTTTCGGTCTTCTGTGTTCTGAGGCCATGTCTGTACATGCTAGGCTCGTCAAGTCAACCTAAGTGTTTGCATGTGTAAATCTGTCTTACACCCGTTGTATGTGAACGTTGGAATCTATCACACCCGATCATCACGTGGTGCTTCGAAACAACAAACTATCGCAACGGTGCACAGTTAGGGGGAACACTTTCTTGAAATTGTTATGAGGGATCATCTTATTTACTACCGCCGTTCTAAGTAAACAAGATGCAAAAACATGATAAACATCACATGCAATCAAATAATAATAATGACATGATATGGCCAATATCACATAGCTCCTTTGATCTCCATCTTGGGGCTCCATGTTCATCTTGTCACCGGCATGATACCATGATCTCCATCATCATGATCTCCATCATCGTGTCTCCATGAAGTTTCTCGCCAACTATTACTTCTACTACTAAGGCTAACACGTTTAGCAATAAAGTAAAGTAATTTACATGGCGTTTCTCAATGACACGCGGGTCATACAAAAAATAAAGGCAACTCCTATGGCTCCTGCCGGTTGTCATACTCATCGACATGCAAGTCGTGATTCCTATTACATGAACATGACCTCATACATCACATATATATCATTCATCATTCATCACAACTTTGGCCATATCACATCACAAAGCACTTGCTGCAAAAACAAGTGAGACGTCCTCTAATTGTTGTTGCAAGTTTTACGTGGCTGCAAAAAGGGTTCTAGCAAGAACGTTTTCTTACCTACGTAATAGCCACAACATGATTTGTCAACTTCTATTTACCCTTCATAAGGACCCTTTTCATCGAATCCGCTCCAACTAAAGTGGGAGAGACAGACACCCGCTAGCCACCTTATGCAACTAGTGCATGTCAGTCGGTGGAACCAGTCTCACGTAAGCGTACGTGTAAGGTCGGTCCGGGCCGCTTCATCCCACAATACCGCTGAAGCAAGATAAGACTAGTAGCGGCAAGAAAGTTGACAACATATAAGCCCACAACAAATTGTGTTCTACTCGTCCAAGGAGAACTACGCATAGACCTAGCTCATGATGCCACTGTTGGGGAACGTTGCAGAAAACAAAAATTTTCCTACGGTTTCACCAAGATTCATCTATGAGTTCATCTAGCAACGAGTGATTGGATTGCATCTACATACCTTTGTAGATCACGCGCGGAAGCGTTCAAAGAACGGGGATGAGGAAGACGTACTCGACGTGATCCAAATCACCGGAGATCCTAGCGCCGAACGGACGGCACCTCCGTGTTCAACACACGTACGGTCAGCATGATGTCTCCTCCTTCTTGATCCAGCAAGGGGGGAGGAGAGGTTGATGAAGATCTAGCAGCACGACGGCATGGTGGTGGATGCAGGGCGTCACCGCAGCAGGGCTTCGCCGTTATACTGCGAGAGGGAGAGGTGTAGCAGGGGAGAGGGAGGCGCCAAGACTCAAGGGTGCGGCTGCCCCTTCCTCCCCCCCTTTATATAGGCTCCCCTAGGGGGGCGCCGGCCCTAGGAGATCCTAGGGGGGGCGGCGGCCAAGGGTGGAGTACCCCCAAAGCAAGTGGGGCGCCCCCACCCTAGGGTTTCCAACCCTAGGCGCAGGGGGTGGGCCTAGGGGGGCGCACCAGCCCACTATGGGCTGGTTCCCCTCCCCACTATGGCCCATGGGGCCCTCTGGGATGGGTGGCCCCACCCGGTGGATCCCCGGGACCCTTCCGGTGGTCCCGGTACAATATCGGTGACCCCGAAACTCTCCCGATGGCCGAAACTGCACTTCCTATATATAATTCTTCACCTCCGGACCATTCCGGAACTCCTCGTGACATCCAGGATCTCATCTGAGACTCCGAACAACTTTTGGGTTACTGCATATTCATATCTCTACAACCCTAGCGTCACCGAACCTTAAGTGTGTAGACCCTACGGGTTCGGGAGACATGTAGACATGACCGAGACGGCTCTCCGGTCAATAACCAACAGCGGGATCTGGATACCCATGTTGGCTCCCACATGCTCCTCGATGATCTCATCGGATGAACCACGATGTCGAGGATTCAAGCAACCCCGTATAGAATTCCCTTTGTCAATCGGTACGTTACTTGCCCGAGATTCGATCGTCGGTATCCCAATACCTCGTTCAATCTCGTTACCGGCAAGTCACTTTACTCGTACCGTAATGCATGATCCCGTGACTAGACACTTGGTCACTTTGAGCTCATTATGATGATGCATTACCGAGTGGGCCCAGAGACACCTCTCCATCATACGGAGTGACAAATCCTAGTCTTGATCCGTGTCAACCCAACAGACACTTTCGGAGATACCCGTAGTATACCTTTATAGTCACCCAGTTACGTTGTGACGTTTGGTATACCCAGAGCACTCCTATGGTATCCGGGAGTTACACAATCTCATGGTCTAAGGAAAAGATACTTGACATTGTAAAAACTCTAGCAAACGAGCTATACGATCTTGTGCTATGTTTAGGATTGGGTCTTGTCCATCACATCATTCTCCTAATGATGTGATCCCGTTATCAATGACATCCCCATGTCCATAGCCAGGAAACCATGACTATCTGTTGATCAACGAGCTAGTCAACTAGAGGCTCACTAAGGACACATTGTGGTCTATGTATTCACACATGTATTACGATTTCCGGATAATACAATTAAAGCATGAACAATAGACAATTATCATGAACAAGGAAATATAATAATCATTTTATTATTTCCTCTAGGGCATATTTCCAACATTCATTTGTAAGGAAAACAAATGTATCCAATTTAGGCAGCATCATATTCTCATGAACATTAGAATCGTTACCAAGAAACGAAAGTACCTGATAATTCAATTGGCGTGCGCGAGCTCTAGTAATTGGTCCAGTATGTATAGCGGTAGGGGCTATGGGTGTAACAATGGTATTGATGTCCTCATCAATCTCCATGTGTTGCCTCTCTCATGCTAGATGATTTGTCATGTATTGAGTGCAACTATGCCTTTAGTCTTGATAATGAGTTTGCCCCCATAGCATTCTCACATATATTTGGAGATTTTGACATTTTTCTTGTGAAGCATGCTTGTCTTACCTCTTTGCACCATATACCTAGTGCCATGAATATTGCCGTTGTTGCATCATATTATTCATGCACTTGTGCTTCTAATGGTTATGTGCAAGAGAAGAGAACCATCATGATGGATGATGTGTTTATCTACCATGTGTTCTTTCTTTTGTTGTGTGCATGTGTAGGATACTTGGACTTCGTGTCAACTTCCACTTCACATGAGTTGACCATCCGATCTCTTGAGAGCGAACCACCTTCTACCATGATGATTCTACAACGCACTTGCTTGTACTTCAGCCTTATGAAGGACGCACAAGGACACGCCTACAAGGTGACATCTTTCTTGAGCATGGATATGACGGATCATACTACTTGTGTTGCTTGCACCATGAGACTTATTGTTCATCTTGGACCACTTGATTGCACACATGTTGGAGATTTTGCTTCGACTTGTCATTTTCACCGTCCCATGCGTCATGATATATATGCCTTGTGTGTTGCATCCAATTCTTGGATTACTTGCTCCTCTCATATGTTTGGCTACAACAATGTCATCACTTCACATATGCCACGTCCCTTTGATTGCTACATGCTTGCCTTGATTGCCTCACACATGATGAACAATTGCTCTTTCCATTGTGTTGAGTGCCACACGATATTCACTACACCCCATGCACATTATGCTTGGATTGTCTTGCACTGTGTTTAGACACTTCATTTTATTTGGTGTTGTGAATGTTTCCTATGCCTACCATAGACCTTTCATTGCGCATTTTGTGAATGCTTGTTATGAACTTGAGATAGATGCTTCTTCTCTTGTCACACATATTTGCATCACTACCTCACATTCACATGCTTGTCCCCATGATTTCTTTGCTTGTGCTCGATTGATATACTTACATGCCATGTCACAATCCTTTATCACACCATATGCTTTGCATGATGACGACACTTGTTTGGTGACTCACCTCAATGCTTGGTTTTGCACTAACGCTAACCACATTTGTTTTTCCAAGTGTTTGTTGTCATTACTCCTTTTGAAGGAATCACAAGACGGTGCGACATTGGAGAGTGCCCATTTCGAGCTTCAAGATGACTAGTACTTGGTGAACGTCCACTTCTACACGGCGAAGCCATCTCTTTCCCATGGTGATTTGGTTTTCGATCCGAGGTCGGATCTTTCCCAGGGGAGGGGAGATGATGTGGAGCATCCTATGGACATCACCATGTCAAGAGTCCGTTTGGCAAGTGACACGTGCGACATCTACTTCACATACATAAAGGTGAATCATCTCCTTTACACGTGCTCACTTGACCCCTTCGAGGATGGTATACTACTTGACACTTCTCCCGTGTGCATGCATAGGTATTGTCGGAGCTTCACGGATGTTGAGGAGGAGTGCAAGCGCCAAGGAACAACTACACCATCCGCGAGGGAAGCCTGGAAGCGACGACGGAAGAAGACGGAGCTGCTGAAGCTACAGCACTCGGACATCCGGGCCAGAGGACGGACATCCGGCGCCTGTGTAGCCTCCAAGGAGCTGCACCAACAGACGGCCGAAGCATCAGCGGCCGGACATCCGGCCCGTGTGCCCGGACATCCGTCGCCTCAGCAACGCCCGGACATCCGGCATTGTAACACCCCGGATGTAACTTGCCATATTTGTACTCCGACTCTTGCCATTTCCGGCTCTAAGTTAAGAGATTCCCTTCGTGGTTGGGTTTTTTCTTTGTTTTGCATTTTGTTCATTTCATGCATTTCATATCATGTCATCATGGGCATCTCATTTGCATACGTGTTCGTCTCATGCATCCAAGCATTTTCCCCGTTGTCCGTTTTGCAATCCAACACTCCTACGTCCTCCGGCACCCCCTTTTGTCTCTTTTCGTGTGCGGGTGTTAAACGTTCTCGGAATGGACCGAGATTTTCCAAGTGGCCTTGGTACACCACCGGTAGACCGCCTATCAAATTACGTGTCATTTGGAGTCTGTTTGATACTCCAACGGTTAAACAGGGAACCGCAAATGCCTCGTGTGTGTTGCAGCCCAACACCCCTCCAAAACGGCCCAATAACCCATCCAAACCTCTCCCATGTCCTCCGTTGTCGGATCACGATCGCGTGGTCGAAAACTACACCTCATTTGGACACTTCTACCTCCTAGCTATATATATGTGCACTCCTCCAAATTTTCGGGTCCAAACCCTAGCTATCTCCTCCCCGCCGCCACCGGACGTGTCCGACCTGACCGGACAGGAATCCCGCCGCCGCCCGCGGCCAATCGGGGCGCGCCATGTGTACTCCCGCTGCCGTCCACCGCGCCGGCCTGCGGGGCCCGAGCCAGGCCCTCCCGGCCCGGAGTGCCACCCGCGAGCGCCCGTGCCTTGCGCCGCCTCCCGCCGCCTTGCGCCGCCCGCGCTGCTCCTCTCCGGCGACCCTCTCCTTGAACTCCGACCGCCGCCACCTCAAACTCCTGCGAGCTCGCGCCTCGCCTCGAATTGCGCGCCGGAACCCTAGATCCAAAAGGGTTGACTCTGTTTTCTCTCTAAGTCCTTTTTCCTGATAATTTTATGCCTCTATTCTTTGCATCATAACTACATGACTCTAGCTCCGTTTCATGCGCATGATATATCAAAATGTTCATCATGATGTGCTATTGTGATATGCTTGTTTGAGTCCATCTTGATGCCCAAATCACTGATGCAAGATTGCTATAAATTGTTAGGTGCTGATTCTTATCAGCGTTTCAGGATTTGTGATTTTTGTCACAATTGTTGTGTGCATCATATGGGCATGAGCTCTACATGTGTTTTGGGCTATGCCATGCCATCTTTACATAGGTTCTTGACATTTATTTTTGTGATCAATGTGGTGACTAGCACAAGCATGCAAAGTAGCCTTCGTGTTATTGCTGATTTCAGGATCTCAGGATTTTGGCTAAGTCTTTTGTCTGCTGTTATTTTTATGCCATGTGACCATGTTGCTATAGTGAGATACATGTTTTATTTGAGTTGCTTCAGTAAGGATGATTTGGACATACGGTTATGCTCTATCCATTCATGCCTCTGTTTGCAATTATGGAGTGCTCTAGCATGTCTCAATCTTGCTCTATTTGTGCTATAAAATGTTCCTGGCAGATTGTTTACATGTTAATCAATTTTGTCATGGTTGTTGTAGTCGATCCATGCATGCTATGAACTTGCCCTTGCCTTGGTTAGCTTCATAAACATGCCATCTTGCTTATGCTATGCTTATATTGTCATGCAATGCCTTGTGTTGAGTGAATAGAGCTCGTAAAGATGCCTTCATAACTCTGTTTATGCCATGCTCAGTTTTCTGCCAAGTTTGAATCTATTAATGAAACTTGCTATGTTTACATGGGTGCCATCATATCTTCTGTGCCTTTTTGGCTCTTGGTCAGTAAGGGACTTTTGTTCTAGGCTCTGAGTAGATTCGTGCCATGCCTTTGCTTTCTATGATTTGTTCCTGTAGCGTGTTGTTTGCTTGCTCTAAACATTGCTTCCTCATGTTAATTTCTGGTATGTTAGTATTTTCACTAAGTCTGTGAAGCTGACATCTTTTGCACTTTTGCCATGCTTGTTTAAACCTATTCTTATGTGTTTTAGCCATAGCTCAGTGTTCATATTTTGTCAAGCATCTTAAGTAGATCACTGCCATATACTTTGTTGATATGTTGGAGTGTAGTAGCTTAGTTTCTTGTTGCATTCTACGTGGCATCATGCTGTTAATTGCAGATTTGTGCCATTCTTGTTTTGCTTGCCATTTGCAAACCGTGCACCCGTTTCCGGTGATCTTTATATCGATTTCGATCGAAATCATCTCATCTTTCCAACAGCACACTTGGCTTTCCAAGTTGATGCCTGGTTCAATCTTTCCTTTCCGAAGCACGCATATGCATTGCATATCACATCCCGCATGTCATTCCATGTTTTGCATCATGTTGTTTGTGCAGTGCACCGTGATTGATTGTTGGTCCTTTGCTTGTGTTCTTGCTTTGGGTAGAGCCGGGAGACGAGTACGTTATCGAGGAACCTGTTGAGTACGCTAACGAGGATCAAGCTTTCGTCAACTCTGAGAACTTTGTAGGCAAGATGGCCATACCCTCGAAATCACTTCTATCTTTGCTTGCTAGTTGTTCTCTCTATTGCTATGTCGCGTTATCTACCACTTGCTATATCATGCCGCCCATATTGCCATGTCAAGCCTCTAACCCACCTTTCCTAGAAAACCGTTGTTTGGCTATGTTACCGCTTTGCTCGACCCCTCTTATAGCGTTGCTAGTTGCAGGTGAAGATGAAGTTTGTTCCATGTTGGAACATGGATATTGTTGGGATATCATTATTATATCTTGTTTACTATGCATCTATATACTTGGTAAAGGGTGGAAGGCTCGGCCTTATGCCTGGTGTTTTGTTCCACTCTTGCCGCCCTAGTTTCCGTCATACCGGTGTTATGTTCCTTGATTTTGCGTTCCTTACGCGGTTGGGTGTTATGGGAACCCCTTGACAGTTCGCTTTGAATAAAACTCCTCCAGCAAGGCCCAGCCTTGGTTTTACCATTTGCCTACCTACCACCATATACCTTCCCTTGGGTTCTGCAGACTCAAGGGTCATCTTGTTTTAAACCCCTCGGGCCAGTGCTCCTCTGAGTGTTGGTCCGAACCGAGCCACGCGTGGGGCCACCTTGGGGAAACTCGAGGTTTGGTTTTACTCATAGCCTATCTCATCTGGTGTTGCCCTGAGAACGAGATACGTGTGACTCCTATCGGGATTTGTCGGCACCTCGGGTGGCTTTGCTGGTCTTGTTTTACCATTGTCGAAATGTCTTGTACCCGGGATTCCGAGACTGATCGGGTCTTCCCCCGAGAAGGAATATCCTTGATTGACTATGAGAGCTTGTCATGGGATAAGTTGGGACACCCCTGCAGGGTTTTGAACTTTCGGAAGCCGTGCTCGCGGTTATGGGCAGATGGGAATTTGTTAATGTCCGGTTGTAGAGAACTTGAAACTTAACTTAATTACAATGAATCAACCGCGTGTGTAACCGTGATGGTCTCTTTTCGGCGGAGTCCAGGTAGAGAACACGATCTTGTGTTATGCTTGACCGTAAGTAGCTCCAGGATCACTTCTTGATCACTTTAAGCTTCTCGACCGTGCTTTGCTTCTCTTCTCGCTCTCTTTTGCGTAAGTTAGCCACCATATATGCTAGTGCTTGCTGCAGCTCCACCTCACTACCTTTCCTACCTTTAAGCTTAAATAATCTTGATCGCGAGGGTGTGAGATTGCTAAGTCCTTGTGACTCACAGATACTTCCAAACAGATGCAGGTGCCGATGATGCCAGTGCAGGTGACGCTACCGAACTCAAGTGGGAGTTCAACGAGGATTCGGGCCGTTACTATGTGTCTTTTCCGGATGATCAGTAGAGGAGCCCAGTTGGGGCGCTCGGGGATCTAGCATTTGGGGTTGTCTTTCTTTATTTTGGTTCCGTAGTCGGACCTTGTTTGTATTCTAGATGATGTATGATATATTTATGTATTGTGTGAAGTGGCGATTGTAAGCCAACTCTTTATCCCTTTGTTATTCAGTACATGGGATGTGTAAAGATTACCCCTCTTGTGACATGCCTACCATGCAGTTATGCCTCTAAGTCGTGCTCCGACACGTGGGAGATATAGCCGCATTGTGGGTGTTACAAGTTGGTAATCAGAGCCTTCCCCGACTTAGGAGCCCCCTGCTTGATCGAATCGCTGACGTTGTTGAGTCTAGAACAAAATGGTTTGAGTCTTATAGGATTATATATATCGGAGAGTAGGATTCTTTTTACTCCCCAGTCCCTTCGTCGCTCTGGTGAGGCATCCTGACGTAGAGTTTTGACTCTTCTCTCCTCAAATTTTATGAATTTTTTAGGATCACGCGGGTATCTTGGAATCGTTTCGATGGTTTTGTGACGAGAACATTGTTCTTGGTTCCTCCTGACATTTAGGGGTTGTGGCAGTGTCCCGGGGAGTTGAGCTCCAAGGTGTTGTCGTCACAATTTTATCGTTGCAATTCTGGAATATTGAGTTCGCCGACATCGAAAATTTCTTTTATGCAGTTGTTGGTGAGATAACCTCGATGCCACCCAGTACTGGGGTGGGAGTTCAGGAGTATTGCCATAACTCTTATAACAGATGCTTTTCAAAGGTTGAGGTAAATGATTTCCGAAGGTTTCTTGGTTATGTGTTGAAGGATGGATACAGCTGGATGTAGGATTTGCTAGTTTTGGGTGAGATATTATGCTTCCCCTGTATCCCCAACACCTGATTGCATAACCAGAAAGTTTCAGAAGTTTCATAGGTAGGAATTCATGTAGCTCTAGTATTTCTTCCCGTAGATACTTGGTTTGCGATTGGGTAGTCCTTACCAATTATTTGTTCATATCCGTAACTTGTTGATTTATTCATCTACTTGTTGTCTAAGTGGTTCTCAACTTATGGAAGTGTGGTGATTTACTTTGGAATTCATTCGTTCATTCTTGTTCGAATGTTAAGGCTACATGTTGCAATTTCGATCCTTTGATTTAGCTTGAATATATGTCTTTCAAGATGCTAACGGATGTCAACCTCTTCAGGATGGCTCCTCCAACATGTCAGAATCCGGAACCTCCGCCACCACCTCCACCTCCGGAGGCATGGCAAGCTGTCATGGCAGCCACCAACGCCAACACTCAGATGCTTTTGCAGCTCTTGCAAGAGCGCAACCAAGGGCAAGGCGACCAAGGAAATCAAGGCCAAGGCAACAATCAACCACAGTTTGCTACCCTCAATAAGTTCCTCGCAAACCAGCCGAAACCCTTCAGTAAATGTGTCGAGGCCATAGACGCCAATGACTGGCTCGTGGATATCTGCAAACATTTTGAGTGTAGCAATGTCAGGCCTGAGGACTTTGTCAAGTTTTCTTCGTTCCAACTCAAAGACCAAGCTGCTGAGTGGTATCAACGATACAGAGATTCCAGAGGAGGTCGTGTGATTACCTGGGATGATTTCCGCTGAGACTTCAAAGCTCACCACATTCCACAAAGTATTGCTGGGAGTAAGCGCGAGGAGTTCCGCAATCTCAAGAAAGGCAGCATGTCTGTTTACCAATACAATATCCTATTTCAGAGGCTCGCTCGCTTCGCTAAACAAGACGTCCCTGATGAGAAGAGCATGATTTATCAATTCAGAGGTGGCCTCAGAGAAGATCTGCAATTAGCTCTCGTGCTTTTTGAGCCGACCAAGTATGATGAATTCTACAACATGACACTAAAGCAAGAAGCCGCTCAGCTCAAGTGTGATGCTTCTAAGAAGAGAGTCAGGGATGCAACTCCATCTGCTTATTCAACTCAAGTGGCATCTAAGCAACAGAAATTCTGGTTGCCTCCTCCTCCTCCTCCGTTTTGTCAGCCTTACCAGTAGAAGAGTAAAGGTGGCAATGGATCTTCCCGCCCACCCAACCCAGGATATCAAAGCAAAGCGCAGACTCATACTCCAAGGTCAAGTGCTCCTTATCACCGTCTGCTCTCAGAGGTTACTTGCAACAAGTGTCAGCAGAAAGGGCACTATGCAAACAAATGCTTCAACCAAAGGTGCCTTCCGCCTCCTCCTCCTATGAGATCTGCGAGCAATGAAGTGATCAAGCATAATCCCAAGCATGCTAAGGTCAACATGATGAACGCAGCTTAGGCAGAGGATTCTTCAAAAGTGATCATCGGTAACCTTCTAGTTAACTCTATTCCTGCTAAAGTCCTATTTGATACTGGTGCATCACATTCTTTCATGTCATTCCCTTTTGCATCGGAGCACAACTTTGACACTAAGGCATTACCTAAAGCATTGCAAGTTGTTTCTCCGGCTAAGCATTTGAGATTTACCATGATGGTTCTGAATGTCGGTATCGAAATGGGCGACTATAGATTTCTAGCTTCTCCAATTGTTCTTGGCGACTTTGATATTGATCTAATTCTCGGCATGGACTGGCTTTCTAAGCACAAGGCTCAGCTTGATTGTGCTGCCAGAGAAATTCAATTGACACACTCTTTTGAGGAAGTGATCATCTATGCCGCTCGTGACGAAACCATTCGGCTATTTTCTCTCAATGAGAAGGGCGAGTTGAATGCCACCTCTCAGATTCCAGTCATTTGTGAATATCAAGACGTCTTTCCAGAAGAGCTTCCGGGAATGCCTCCTCACCGGCCAGTTGAATTCGTTATCGATCTTGAGCCTGGCACGGAACCTGTTTGCAAACGTCCTTACAACCTTGGACCAAAGGAATTGAAGGAATTGAAGAAACAGCTCGATGAACAAGAGTGTCTGGGTCTGATCAGACCGAGTTCATCTCCATGGGGTTGTGGTGTTCTTTTTGTCTAGAAGAATGATGGCACGGACCGACTTTGTGTCGACTACCACCTATTGAACAAGAAGACAATAAAGAACAAGTACCCACTTCCCAACATCAATGAGCTTTTCGAGCAACTTAAGGGTGCCCAAGTTTTCTCCAAGCTTGACCTCTGTATGGGTTATCATCAGATTCGCATTCGTGAACAAGATATCCCCAAGACAACATTCAGAACAAGCTATGGTTCTTATGAATATACTGTCATGTCTTTCGGCCTTGTCAACGCTCCTCCAACGTTCTCTCGCATGATGAACTTCATCTTCAACCCTTATACAAATGATTTCGTCTTGGTGTATCTCGATGATATTTTGGTCTTTTCCAAGAACAAGGAGGATCATGCCAAGCATTTGAGATTGGTTCTCGACAAACTCAGAGAACATCAATTCTATGCGAAGTTTTCAAAGTGCAAGTTTTGGCTCGATGAGGTTCTCTACCTTGGCCATATCATCTCTGCCAAGGGCATAGCTATTAATCCTGAGAAGGTGTCTGCAATTGTGAATTGGGAACCGCCTCAGAATGTGAAGCAGCTCTGCAGTTTCCTTGGGCTTGCAAGCTATTGTCGAAGATTCGTTGAGAATTTCTCTAAGGTTGCAAAGCCTCTTTCCAACCTCCTCCAGAAGCATGTGAAGTATGTCTGGACGCCTGAATGTGACATCGCCTTCAACACTCTCAAAGAGAAGTTAGTCACAGCTCCTGTCTTGACCCCTCCTGATGAATCCAAACCATTTGAGGTTTTCTGTGATGCCTCCCTGCAAGGTCTCGGTGTTGTGTTAATGCAAGAGAAGAAAGTTGTGTCTTATACCTCTCATCAGTTGAAGCCCAACGAAAAGAACTACCCCACTCATGACCTCGAGTTGGCAGCAGTTGTCCATGCTCTTTTAACATGGAGACATCTCTTGTTGGGAAGGAAAGTGGACATCTTCACTGATCATAAGAGCCTCAAGTACATCTTCACTCAAACCAACCTCAACCTCAGGCAGACTCGTTGGGTCGAAATGATTTAGGAATACAATCCGAGTATCGAATATACTCCAGGCAAGGCCAATGTCATTGCAGATGCTTTGAGCAGGAAGGCTTACTGCAACAGCTTAATTCTCAATCCCTTTCAACCGGATTTTTGTGAAGCTTCCCGCAAACTTAATCTCCAAGTTGTTCCTCAAGTTTTTCTTGCCAACCTCCAAGTCTCTCGTACTTTGGAAGATCAAATTCATGAGGCACAACTTCTTGATGCCATGGTGAAGAAGGTGAAAATGGGATTGCCAAGAGCCAACCCAAATACAAGTGCTATCGCCTTGATGACAAAGATACTCTTTTCTTCGAGGATCAAATTGTGGTTCCTAAAGGCAATCTAAGGAAAGTCATTATGAACGAGGCTCACAATTCACTCCTCTCTATTCACCCTGGAAGTACAAAGATGTACCAGGACCATAAGCAGTTGTATTGGTGGACTCGAATGAAGCGCGAGATTGCACAGTTCGTGAATGAATGTGATGTCTGCAGAAGAGTGAAAGCAGAACACCAATGACCAGCTGGTCTCCTCCAACCTCTTGCCATTCCAGAATGGAAGTTTGACCATATTGAGCTGGACTTCGTGATTGGATTTCCAAAGTCCAAGCGTGGCAATGATGATATCTTTGTTGTCATCGACAAGCTTACTAAAGTGGCTCATATTCTTCCTATCAAAGAATCTATCACAACAGCTCAGTTGGCAGAGCTATACACCTGCAGGATTGTCTCTCTGCACGGCATTCCACAATTGATATCTTCAGATCGTGGAAGAATTTTTACTTCTAAGTTTTGGGACTCCTTTCAGAAGGCCATGGGCACCAACATTGGCTTCAGCACAACCTTCCATCCTCAAACTAGTGGACAAGTCGAGCGAGTCAATCAAATTCTTGAAGATATGCTCATGGCTTGTGTCATTTCCTTTGGTATGAAGTGGGAAGATTGTCTACCATATGCCGAGTTCTCCTACAACAATAGCTTCCAAGCAAGCTCGGGCAAGGCCCCATTCGAGATTCTCTATGGCAGAAAGTGCCGTACTCCTCTTAATTGGCCAGAGACTGGTGAACGCCAGCTTCTTGGCAATGACTTAATCACAGAAGCTGAAGAAATATGCAAAGTCATACGTGAAATCTCAAAGTCGTGCAATCGCGCCAGAAGAGTTACTATGATAGCAAGCACCGTGACTTGGTTTTCAAGATCGGAGACCATGTCTACCTCCGCGTCTCTCCAATGAAAGGCACTCGTCGCTTCAGTATCAAAGGGAAGCTTGCCCCTAGATACGTGGGTCCTTTCAAGATCATTGGCAAAAGAGGCGACCACGCCTATCAACTTGAGCTTCTGTCCAACTTCGCGAATGTGCATGACGTGTTTCACGTGTCACAGCTTCTCAAGTGCTTCAAGACTCCTGACCACGCCATCAACTTCGAAGTGATTGATCTCCAAGAAGACCTGTCTTACCATGAGCATCCCGTTGCTATTCTTGAAGAAACCGAGCGCAAGACTCGCGACAAGTCTATCAAGTTCCTGAAAGTGAAGTGATCACACCATTCCGACCGAGAAGCCACCTGGGAATGCGAGGACCACCTCCGTTCCGAATATCCGGAGTTCTTTTAGTCCTAGATCTCGAGACGAGATCCTTTCGTAGTGGTGGAGTGTTGTAACACCTCTGATGTAACTTGCCATATTTGTACTCCGACTCTTGCCATTTTCGGCTCTAAGTTATGAGATTCCCTTCGTGGTTGGGTTTTGTCTTTGTTTTGCATTTTGTTCATGTCATGCATTTCATATCATGTCATCATGTGCATCTCATTTGCATACGTGTTCGTCCCATGCATCCGAGCATTTTCCCCGTTGTCCGTTTTGCAATCTGACACTCTTACGTCCTCCGGCGCCCCCTTTTGTCTCTTTTCATATGCGGATGTTAAACGTTCTCGGAATGGACCGAGATTTGCCAAGTGGCCTTGGTACACTACCGGTAGAACGCCTGTCAAATTTCATGTCCTTTGGAGTTCGTTTGATACTCCAACGGTTAACCGGGGAACCGCAAAGGCCTCGTGTGTGTTGCAACCAAACACCCCTCCAAAACGGCCCAATAACCAATCCAAACCTCTCCCATGTCTTCCGTTGTCGGATCACGATCGCCTGGTCGAAAACTACACCTCATTTGGACACTACTACCTCCTCCTAGCTATATATATATGTGCACTCCTCCGAATTTTCGGGTCCAAACCCTAGCTATCTCCTTCCCGCCGCCACCGGACGTGTCCGACCTCACCGGACAGGAATCCCGCCGCCGCCCGCGGCCAATCAGGGCGCACCACGCGTCCTCCCGCCGCCGTCCACCACGCCGGCCCGTGGGACTCTATCCAGGCCCTCCCGGCCCGGAGCGCCACCCGCGAGCGCCCGCGCTGCTCCTCTCCGGCGACCCTCTCCTCGAACTCCGACCGCCGCCGCCTCAAACTCCGGCGAGCTCGCGCCTCACCTCGGATTGCACGCCGGAACCCTAGATCCAAAAGGGTTGACTCTATTTTCTCTCTAAGTCCTTTTTCCTGATAATTTTATGCCTCTATTCTTTGCATCATAACTCCATGACCGTAGCTCTGTTTCATGCGCATGATGTATCAAAATGTTCACCATGATGTGCTCTTCTTTTTGTTCCATTGTGACATGCTTGGTTGAGTCCATCTTGATGCCCAAATCACTGATGCAAGATTGCTATAAATTGTTAGGTGCTGATTCTTATCAGAGTATGAGGATTTGTCATTTTTGTCACATTTGTTGTGTGCATCATATGGGCATGAGCTCTACATGTGTTTTGGGATATGCCATGCCATCTTTACAGAGGTGCTTACCATGTGTTTTTGTGATCAATGTGGTGACTAGCACAAGCATGCAAAATAGCCTTCGTGTTATTGGAAATTTCAGGATCTCAGGATTTTGGCTAAGTCTTTTGTCTGCTGTTATTTTGATGCCATGTAACCATGTTGCTACAGTGAGATACATGTTTTATTTGAGTTGCTTCAGTAAGGATGATTTGGACATATGGTTATGCTCTATCCATTCATGCCCCTGTTTGCAATTATGGAGTGCCCTAGCATGTCTCAATCTTGCTCTATTTTTGCTATAAAATGTTCCTCGCAGATTGTTTACATGTTAATCAATTTTGCCATGGTTGTTGTAGTTGATCCATGCATGCTATGAACTTGCTCTTGCCTTGGTTAGCTTCATAAACATGCCATCTTGCTGATGCTATGCTTATCTTGTCATGCAATGCCTTGTGTTGAGTGAATCGAGCTTGTAAAGATGCCTTCATAACTCTGTTTATGCCATGCTCAGTTTTCTGCTAAGTCTGAATCTGTTAATGAAACTTGCTATGTTTACATGGGTGCTGATGCGGAGCATCCCAAGGTCATCCCCATGGACCTACCTACATCTCCCACGACACCACTTGGACCAACGACAAGAGCCCGTGCGAGAGCCATTGAGAACGAGGTTAACTCTCTCCTTGTTGAACTTCCCTTCTACCCACTTGAGACATGGCTACTACCTCAAACGGAGATGCTTTGTGTGCTTAGGTACCATGTAAGCAACCAAGGAGAAGTCACGATGCAAGAAGTACATCAAGAGCATGAAGAACATCATCCCAGCTCAGAAGTCCCGGAACAACCGCCCATGCACTGCCCAACTACCGCCTAGGCAGTACAACCGCTCGACCACCGGTCAACTACCGGTCAAGCTCCTAACATCAAGCGGTGCAAGGCTGGTACATCACCGGTTTATCCCTGCAACAGCCCCCAGACCGGTACAACCGCCCCAGGCACCGGTACAACCGCTGAGCGCATCTGGGAACGCCTCCAGGAACCAGTACCTGAGCTCCCAGCGGTACAACCGCCCCCATGACCAGTACAACCGCCCTGCCTACGCGGAGCGACAAGGGTTTCACACCATGTATCCCCCAACTTACCCCCTTGGACTATATATACTTGTCCCTTAGCTCCATACTAGGGTTAGCGTTGGCTTAGCTCATTTTGAGAGATAGAGCTTCGCTCATTCACATCGGATCTACTCTTCGTTAGAGACCGCGGCCTCTTCGGAGAAGATCCCTTTGGATTCAAGACCCCTCTTTAGGGAAGAACATCAAGACCTCCTCACGGAGAAGACCGGTTACCGTGTATCGTCCTTAGTTGTCCGTGGACCGTGTATCGTTCTATGTATCCGAGGATCTAGCACATGTGTGACTATGTTGCTGGTTTGAGTGTTCCTCTTTGTGCCCTTTGTGATTTCCCCCTCATGTTTTCTCCTCGTGTTCTTCGTGTCCTTTGCGGGATCCGCTCCTATCGTGAAAGATCGGCCCCTAGGGTTCCTACCCTACATCATCTTGGTATCAGAGCCTAGGTTGATCACGATTTCGGAGCCTCCCCGTTTTGTTTCTAGCCTTATTTTTGTTGTTTTTCATCCTAATTCGAAAATTCCCCACCAAAAATAGCCCCAATTTTTTGTGATTTGTTGGTGTGTTGATGTTTTGTTGGATTTGATCCGTGGATTTGCTTGGTTTCAAGTGAATCTAGCATCTCCCCAATTCTCTCCACCCTCCATCCTTGAAATCGCTCGAATTTCGACAACAAAATCATCCTTTTTCGCCCCAAAACCAACCCCGATCCAGATCTTGTGATCTTCCCGACCCCAGCGGTACTACCGCCCACATGAGCGGAACAACCGCTAAAGTACCAACCGGTACTACCGCCTTCACAAGCGGTACTACCAACCCACCCAGTTTCAGTTGAAACCATTTGGCATCTTTGCCTCCCCCACTTATACACCATCACCACTTCCGCATACCACCACCATTGTGCCCGTTTCGCACTCCGACACGTGTTGCCACTTCGAGGTTTCAGAATTTGAGTTGCGGTACCGTATCCTTTTGTGTTTCGGCTATTTAGGTATGGTTCGACATCGACATCACCACCGCTCATCTTCGCCACGGACGCTTCATCAACAATGACAACTTCGACTACAACTTGGTATTGGTGCCACCATTTTGACACCTTACCGAAGCAAGAACGGTAAATTCATCTTGGTATTGTGATACATCATTCTTGCCATTACTTTGATAGCCATCATAGCCTTACTCCTCTACGTTGCTTACCCATCGAGACTAGCCATTGAGTATTGCCGGCAACGAGACTTGTGCACGTTAGTGATCATACTCCCCATAGCATACATACATCATTGTTGCATATATTGGTATCATCTCTTGTGTCACAAAGTTGTCATCGCATACTCACTTGCTATCTTGGTTCGTCAAGCATTGCGTGAGAAAAGAGCTCAAACATCAAAGAGCCAAACAAGCTTTTAAGCAAAGAGAAAAGATAAGCAAAGAGCTTTTAAGCAAGAACCATAGCATCTTACAACATTAAGATTGTCATACTCAATCATCTTGGATCATATCATAGCAACACCTTGCATAGAACATATTTGGGATAGAAGTCGTTGCATTTTTGCTAAGTAGGTTGTGCACAAGTTCTTGTATCCGGCTATTGTGCAATCATGCTAGCGTCACTCTAGTGTTGTGCAACAAGAGCATTTTTGTGGATTCCACATTTTGGCTCACCCTTGGTTGCACAACCCCACTTATCTTTTTGCGTGTGTGTTTCCGTGTACCTTATATGCTTGGTCTACTTGTTACATTGTATCTTGCGAATCTTTTCTAACATTATTGAAGCTCACTTACAATTGCATCAAATTTTTGTGCCACCATCCTAACCAAGCTCCACCATAAGATTTTACTTGTGTAGGTGTGAGAAACCGACAAGAGCTAGTACCAATTGTGCTATTTCCTTGTCCTACATTGGAGTGATCATCGATCCACTTTCAACTTCGGTCAAGGTACATTTGGTATTCGTTCTTCTCTTTCTACCACTCACATTTGTCTTGGAATGATGGATACTCCAAGTACTTCTACCAACCCACTCATCATGGAGCAAGACGACGACATGAACTCTTTCGTCACCAAGAGTCACCTTTTGGTGCACAACGTGCTTTGCATCAAGAGCAACAATCCATGAGTGACCGCATCGACAACCTCGCCACCGACTTCCGACTCTCCGAGCAACGTACAAGGGACTACTTCGACCACAAGCTCGACGATCACAAGCAAGAGAATAACGCAAGGATGGACGAGATTCGCGCTTTGTTGCTCAACCGCTCTTCTTCCACTTCAAGAAGGAGCCGTTAAAGTCGCCAATCCGACTTCACTCTCTCCGGCTCAGGTACACCGACATCAAACACTCTTCGCCATGCCACATGCAACGAGCATCAAGCAAGCCTCAATCCTGTACATGACACCGACTCGCAACAGCACTGACGACGTCAAAACCAAGAGGCCTTTGCGCTAGCACGAGAACGACAATGACAACGCCAACATGAAGAGGAAGAACGAGGGCGTTTTCACCAAAATGAACAAGATGCCGAGGCACAACGTCAAGAACAACAACTCCGTGACGCTCAAGCACTTGCGGCGCAACAAGCTATACGCGATTCAAGTCGAGCCGTAGCCGACCGAGGCCGACAAGCTCGTGAACATGCAGAAGCACTTCACAAAGAAGTTCGCGAGAGGATTTATCAAGCTCGCGTGCATCGTCAAGTTCCTCCTCGAGCTCGACAAGCTCCTACACAAGCACGTCAAGAACAACAAGTTCATCAAGAGCATGAAGACAACAGAGATCCTCCACGACAAGAGCAACATGAGGATTACAACCCTCCACGCCAAGAGCACCACGAGTTGAACAATCATCAACAATATGGGCGTCATCATCCCCGACCCCAACACAATGAAGAGCAACGCTACGATAAACTCAAGTTCACCATGCCCAAGTTCAATGGAAGCAACGATCCCGAAGAGTACCTATCATGGGCATTGAAGGTCGACGAAATCTTCCGTTTGCACAACTATGAAGAAGAGAAGAAAATCGCGATGGCATCCCTTGAGTTCCAAGAGTATGTCCTCATTTGGTGGGAACAAGTCATCGAGCGCCGTGAGGCAAGAGGTGAACCACCCATCACTACTTGGGCACAAATGAAGGATGTCATGAGAGCATGCTTCATGCCTACCAACTACAACCGCGACCTCTTCAAGAAACTCCAACTCCTCAAGCAAGGAACCAAGAGCGTTGAAGAGTACTACAAGGAGATGGAGATTGCCATGATACGAGCCAATGTCATGGAAGTTGATGAACAAACAATGGCATGTTTCTTGAATGGACTCAATCATCACATCAAGAAGATCACCGACTTCCAACCATACTCGAACCTCATCAAGCTAGTCCACCAAGCTACCAAAGCGGAACACCAAGTGCAAGATGATTTCAAGTATGCCAAGTTCTCATCCAAGTCATACGGCTTATCCAACAACCAAACTTCAACGACTCCAACACCGACTACCAAGCCTTCTACTAGCACCATCGACAAGTCGAGTTCCAAGAAAGCTTCGTCAACTCCAAGTCATCCTCCTACTACAAGCAACTTCAAGCCGAGAGCTTCATCATCATCAACTCCAACTGATGAGACCGTCAAAACGAGTTCCTTCACGTGTTTCACTTGCGGAGGCCGAGGCCACAAGTCCTACGAGTGCACCAACAAGCGGACCATGATCCTCAACAACGACGGCACTTACGACTCAATGAGTGAAGAAGAAGAAATGGACGCCATCGAGCAAGTCACCATGCACCGGCAAGTGAACGATGAAGAGGAACAAGTCTTTTTCGATGAAGATTCAAGTCAGGCCCTTGCAGTCTCCAAGGTCTTGACTCTCCAGCATCATCAAGAAAAAGACCAAAGGTGACATATCTTTCATACCAAGGCCGACATCAATGGACGATCTGTCAAGGTCATCATCGATGGAGGAAGTTGTCATAATCTCGCAAGCGAAGAACTTTGCTCCAAGCTCCAATTGCCCAAGACGAAGCATCCCCATCCATACAAAGTGCATTGTCTTAGCGACTTCGGCACCATCCAAGTCGAGCACCGAGTACAAGTCTCCTTCAAAATTGGCGCCTACGAAGACACCTTGGTGGGCGGCATTGTTCCAATGACCGTTTGCCATCTTCTCCTAGGTTTCCCATGGCAATTTGATAGAGGAGTCATCCATAACGGCCGAACGAACCACTACATATTCAAGATGAAGGGCAAGGAGTATGTACTTCATCCCATGTCTCCAAGTCAAGTGATCGCCGACAAGCAAGCCACCCATCATGGAGAGAATAGTGAGAGAGCGAGCTAGCAAAAAGAGAGTGAGCGCCACAAGCCCAAATCGAACACCTCCACGATGAGCGAAAAGAAGAACCTAGTTCTATTTGCCACCAAACGTGAGATAAGAGAAGTGTGTGAGAACCCATCTAGTGTGATACACTATGTCCTCTTGTGCAAGGACAACGCATCAAAAGCTAACATCTCTCACACTATACCTTTAGTCTTGTCTTCCCTTTTGCAGGAATTCAAAGATGTCTTTCCCGATGAGCTACCTCCGGGTCTACCTCCCCTACGAGGCATTGAGCACCGAATCGACCTCATCCCCGGAGCACCTCTTCTGAACAAAGCACCTTACCGCATCAACCCCGAAGAAACCAAAGAAATACAAAGGCAAGTAAAACATCTCATAGACCATGGACATGTGCGTGAAAGTTTGAGCCCTTGTGCCGTCCCGGTCATTCTTGTGCCAAAACGTGATGGTAGCTTTCGCATGTGCTCCGATTGTAGACCTATCAATGCTATCACCGTTCTGATGCGGAGCATCCCAAGATCATCCCCATGGAGGCACCTACACCTCCAACGACACCACTTGGACCAATGACACGAGCCCGAGCCAAGGCTATCGAAGATAAGGTGAACTCACTCATCTCCGAACTTTCACTTTGTATGCATGAGACATGGCTACTACCTAAGTCCGAGGTGTTGTGCATGATTAGGCACCAAGAGGACCCTCCCAAAGATGCGCATGAAGATGTACAAGTCCCCAAGTCCAAGGACGAGGAGAACCAATGGAAGGTGCCAAGAACATCTCCCAGGCCCCGGACATCCGGCCATGACCCCGGACATCCGGCCCCTGGAGCGTCATCCACTACAGCAGCACAGCCGCCAGAAGCTACAGGCCCCAGACATTCGGCCGCGACAGCCCGGACATCCGGCCTCTCCCGAGCCCCCGGACATCCGGCCACCAGCCCAGAAATCCAGCCCCTCCGAACCCGAGAGCAACAAATGCCACCACTCCAGCCTGGACATGCAGCCTCCCCAGCCTGGACATCCGGCGTCGCCTGAAAGCTCGGACATCTGGCCCGACCAACCCGGACATCCGTCCTCCTTTGTCTGCACACAGTGAAGGGCCGAGGCCCGTGTATCCCTTCTCCCCCCTAGACTATATATACTCCCCCTCGCCCAACTTTCTAGGGTTAGCAAAGGTTTAGCTCATGTTTGTGTGAGAGTTTTGCTCATCCACTTGGTTACCTTCTCGACGGAGATTCGGGCCTCCACCGGAGAAGATCCCCCAAGCGGATTCAAGACCCCTTTTAGGGAAGAACTCAAGACCTCCTCACGGAGAAGACCGTTACCATTGTATCGTCCCTAGTTGATTGTGTACCGTGTATCATTCCATGTAACCGAGGATCTAGCACATGTGTGACTTATTCATGTTGTTTTGAGCGTTCCTCTTCGTTTCCCCTTGTGTTTCTCTCGTTTTTCCCTTTGTGTTCCTAATGTTATTCGTGGGATTCCGCTCCTTTCGTGAAAGATCGGCCGAGTAGGGTTCTACTCTACATCATCTTGGTATCAAGAGCCACGTTGATCACGATTTCGGAGCCTCCACGTTGTGTTTCTAGCCTTGTTTTGTTGTTTTTTGTCCTAATTCGAAAATTCCCCACCAAAAATAGCCCCCAATTTTTTTTATTTGTTGGTGTGTTGAGATTTCATTGGTTTGGATCCGTGGATTTCCTTTGTTTTGAGTGGATCTAGCTTCCGATCAATTTCCTCCCAATTTCCATCCACAAATTCCTCCGAATTCGTACGGATTTGACCTCTCCACGCGGTGTTCATCCCATTCATCCCCGGATCCAGAGCCCGGACATCCGGCCTTCCACCCGGACATCTGACTCCTGGCAGCAATATCTCCATCCACCGCCCCGTTTTCCATCCATTTTTCACCAAATTTTGTTCCGGTACCCACCATATACCACATATACTTCCGCATACCTCAACCACTTCCGCATAACCCAACCATTTTGGACCGTTTCGTTCTTCGACACATTTGCTACTTCGAGGTTTGAGAATTTGAGTTGCGGTACCGTATCCTTTTGTGTTTCGGCTATCTAGGGACGGTTCGACATCGACATCACCACCGCTCATCTTCGCCATGGACGCATCCTACATCATCACCGCCGTCCTACATCATCATCAACAATGACCACCTCGACTACACCTTGGTATTCATGCCACCATTTTGACACCATACCGGAAGCAAGACTGGTAAGCTCATCTTGGTATTGGACATATCACTCTTGCCATTACATTGATAGCCATTATAGCCTTACTCCTTTGCGTTGCTTACCCATCGAGACTAGCCATTGAGTATTGCCGGCAACGAGACTTGTGCACATTAGTGATCATACTTCTCATATCATACATATATCATTGTTGCATATATTGGTATAATCGCTTGTGTCACAAAGTTGTCATCACATACTCACTTGCTATATCGGTTCGTCAAGCATTGCATGAGAAAAGAGCTCAAACATCAAAGAGCCAAACAAGCTTTTAAGCAAAGAGGAAAGATAAGCAAAGAGCTTTTAAGCAAGAACCATAACATCTTACAACATTAAGATTGTCATACTCGATCATCTTGGATCATATCATAGCAACACCTTGCATAGAGCATATTTAGGATAGAAGTCGTTGCATTTTTGCTAAGTAGATTGTGCACAAGTTCTTGTATCCGCCTATTGTGCAATCGTGCTAGCGCTCTCTAGTGTTGTGCAACAAGAGCATTTTTGTGGTTTCCACATTTTGGCTCACCCTTGGTTGCACGACCCCACTTATCTTTTTGCGTGTGTGTTTCCGTGTACCTTATATACTTGGTCTACTTGTTACATTGCATCTTGCGAATCTTTTCCAACATTATTGAAGCTTACTTACAATTGCATCAAATTTTGTGCCACCATCCTAACCAAGCTCCACCAAAAGCTTTTACTTGTGTAGGTGTGATAAACCGATAAGATCTAGTACCAATTGTGCTATTTCCTTGTCCTACATTGGAGTGATCCTCGATCCACTTTCAACTTCGGTCAAGGTACATTTGGTACTCGTTCTTACCTTTCTACCACTCACATTTGTCTTGAAATGATGGATAGGCCAAGTACTTCTACCAACTCACTCTTCATGGAGCAAGACGATGACATGAACTCCTTCGTCACCAAGAGTCACCTCTTTGGTGCACAACATGCTTTGCATCAAGAGCAACAAGCTATGAGTGAACGCATCGACAACCTTGCCGCCGACTTGAGACTTTCCGAGAAACGTACAAGGGACTACTTCGACCACAAGCTCGATGACTGCAAGCAAGAGAATGACGTAAGGATGGACGAGATTCGCGCTTTGTTGCTCAACCGCTCTTCTTCCACTTCAAGAAGGAGCCGTTCAAGCCGCCACTCTGACTTCACCCTCTCCGGCTCAAGTACACCAACATCGAACACTCTTCACCGAGCCGCGCGCAACGATTGTCCGGCAAGCCTCAATCCCCTACGCGACACTGACTCTCAAGAGCGCAGACAGCGTCAAACTCAAGAGGCCTTTGCGCTAGCTCGAGAACAACAACGACAACGACAACATGGAGAGGAAGAGCGAGCGCGTCTACACCAAAATGCTCAAGATGCCGAGGCACAACGTCAAGAACAACAACTCCGTGACGCTCAAGCACTTGAGGCACAACAAGCTCTACGAGATTCAAGTTGAGCCGTAGCCGACCGAGGCCGACAAGATCGTGAACATGCCGAAGCACTTCGCGAAGAAGTCCGAGAGAGGATTTATCAAGCTCGTGTGCACCATAAAGTTCCTCCTCGATCTCGACAAGCTCTTTCACAAGCACGTCAAGAACAACAAGTTCCGCAAGATCATGAAGACAATGGAGATCCTCCACGACAAGAGAAACAAGAGGTTGACAACCCTCCGCGCCAAGAGCACCATGAGTTAAACAATCATCAACAACATGGGCGTCATCATCGCCGACCTCAACACAATGAAGAGTAACGCTATGGCAAGCTCAAGTTCACCATGCTCAAGTTCAACGGAAGCAACGATCCCGAAGAGTACCTTTCATGGGCATTGAAAGTTTACAAGATCTTCCATTTGCACAATTATGAAGAAGAGAAGAAGATCGTGATGGCATCCCTTGAGTTCCAAGACTATGTGCTCATTTGGTGGGAACAAGTTATCGAGCACCGAGAGGCACGAGGTGAACCACCCATCACTACTTGGGCGCAAATGAAGGATGTCATGAGAGCACGCTTCGTACCTACCTACTACAACCGCGACCTCTTCAAGAAACTCCAACAACTCAAGCAAGGAACCAAGAGCGTTGAAGAGTACTACAAGGAGATGGAGATTGCAATGATACGAGCCAATGTCACGGAAGATGAGCAAACAATGGCACGTTTCTTGAATGGACTCAATCATCCCATCAAGAAGATCGCCGACTTCTAACCATACTCAAATCTCAACGAGCTAGTGCACCAAGCTACCAAAGCGGAACGCCAAGTGCAAGATGATTTCAAGTATGCCAAGTTCTCATCCAAGTCCTACGGCTTCTCCAACAACCAAGCTTCAACGACTCCAACACCGACTACAAAGCCTTCTACTACCAACATCGACAAGTCGAGTTCCAAGAAAGCTTCGTCAACTACAAGCCATCCCACTATGAGCAACTTCAAGCCTAGAGCTTCTTCATCATCAACCCCAACCGATGAGACCGTCAAGACGAGTTCCTTCAAGTGTTTCACTTACGGAGGTCGAGGCTACAAGTCCTATGAGTGCACTAACAAGCGAACCATGGTCTTCAACGACGATCGCACTTGTGACTCCATGAGTGAAAGCGAAATGGAAGCCCTTGAGCAAGTCACCATGCACCGCCAAGTGAACAATGAAGAAGAACAAGTCTTTTGCGATGAAGACTCAACTCCTGCACTTGTTGTCTCCAAAGTCTTGACTCTCCAACATCACCAAGAAGAAGACCAACGATGCCACATATTCCACACCAAGGCCGGCATCAATGGATGATCCGTCAAGGTCATCATCGATGGAGGGAGTTGTCATAATCTCGCAAGTGAAGAACTTTGCTCCAAGCTCCAATTGCCCAAGATGAAGCATCCACATCCATACAAAGTGCAATGGCTTAGTGACTCCGGCACCATCCAAGTCGAGCACTAAGTACAAGTCTCCTTTAAAATCAACGCCTACGAAGACACCTTGGAGTGCAACGTTGTTCCAATGACTGTTTGTCATCTTCTCCTTAGACGGCCATGGCAATTCGATAGTGGAGTCGTCCACAATGGCCGAACGAACCACTACATCTTCAAGATGAAGGGCAAGGAGTACGTCCTCCGTCCAATGTCGCCAAGTCAAGTGATCGCCGACAAGCAAGCCACCCATCATGGATATCATAGTGAGAGAGCGAGCCACCAAAAAGAGAGTGAGCGCCATAAGCCCAAATCGAGTGCCTCCATGATGAGCGAAAACAAGAACCTAGTTCTATTTGCCACGAAACGTGAGATAAGAGAAGTGTGTGAGAACCCATCTATTGTCCTACACTACATCCTCGTGTGCAAGGACAATGCACCACAAACTAACACTTCTCACACTCTTCCTCTAGTCTTGTCTTCTCTTTTGCAGGAATTTCAAGATGTTTCCCCTGATGAGCTACCTCCGAGTCTACCTCCTCTACGAGGCATTGAGCACCGAATCGACCTCATCCCGGGAGCACCTCTTCCGAACAAAGCTCCATACCGCGTCAACCCTGAAGAAACCAAAGAAATACAAAGGCAAGTAAAGCATCTCATAGACCATGGAAATGTGCGTGAAAGTTTGACCCTTGTGCCGTCCCGGTCATTCTTGTGCCAAAACGTGACGGTAGCTTTCGCATGTGCTACGATCGTAGACCTATCAATGCTATCACCGTTCGCTATAGATATCCCATTCCACGCCTAGATGATATGCTAGATGAACTTACTGGTGCCACTATCTTTTCCAAAATTGATCTTAAGAGTGGTTACTATCAAATCCGCATACAAGAAGGCGATGAATGGAAAACCACATTCAAAACCAAGTTTGGTTTGTATGAGTGGTTAGTCATGCCTATGGGTCTCTCGGAAGCACCGGGCACTTTTATGCGCCTTATGAATCATGCCTTTCGCCCTTACATTGGTATATTTGTTGTGGTTTACTTCGATGACATTCTTGTGTTTAGCAAATCTATCAAAGAGCATGTCACCCATGTCTGCACCGTTTTGCAAACTCTTAGAAAAGAGCGCCTCTATGCTAATATGGAGAAATGCCTTTTTGGTGTTGATAAGCTCGTTTTCTTGGGTTTTGTTGTTTCTTCTAAGGGTGTTCATGTAGATGAGTCCAAGATCAATGCTATTAAGACTTGGTCGCAATAAACCAACTTGCATCAAGTGCATAGTTTCCTTGGTCTTGTGGGTTTCTATCGTCGCTTTGTCAAGGATTTTAGCACCATTGCTTCGCCTTTGCATGCTTTGAGCAAGAAGAATGCGCCTTTTGTTTGGGGACCATCCCAAGATAGCGCTTTCAATGAGCTTAAGAACTTGCTTACTCATGCTACCGTGCTTGCCTTACCCAACTTTGACAAACCTTTTGAAATTCATTGCAATGCTAGTGGTAATGGCATAGGGGGTGTGTTAACGCAAGAAAAGTGCCCCATAGCTTACTTTAGTGAGAAACTTTCCGGAGCGCAACTCAATTACCCCATCTATGACAAAGACTTATATGCTTTAGTCCGCATTTTGCATGAATGGGAACATTACCTTCGTCCCCATGAGTTTATCATTCATACTGATCATGAGACCCTCAAGTATCTTAAGGGTCAAACTAAGTTGAACAAGCATCATGCTAAATGGAGTGAATTTATTGAGTCTTTTCCCTATGTCATCAAGTACATCAAGGGTAAAGAAAACATCGTAGCGGATGCTCTTTCCCGCATATGCATGCTTGTCACGCAACTTGAGTTAGATGTCATTGGCTTCGAGCATATCAAAGACTTGTATGAGCATGATGCAACTTTTGCTACTCCTTATGCCAAGTGTTTGTCGAATACATCTTGGGAACGCTATTACATCAAAGATGGCTATCTTATGAGATCTAACAAACTTTGCATCCCCTAGTCGTCCCTTCGTTTGTTGCTTTTGCAGGAATCGCATGGAGGAGGCTTAATGGGACATTTCGGACGCGACAAGACGTTTGCCATGCTCTCGAAGAGCTACTTTTGGACCAAGATGTTTAGGGACGTCAATCGTTTCACCAACCGATGTTTGACATGCCGCAAAGCTAAGTACAAAGCTCAATCTCATGGCCTCTATATGCCTCTACCAATTCCATACCAACCATGGGAAGACATTAGCATGGACTTTGTACTTGGTTTGCCTAGGACTCGCAATGGGAAAGATTCCATATTTGTCGTTGTGGACCGTTTCTCAAAAATGGCACATTTTATTCCTTGTAACAAGATAGACGATGCTTGACATGTCGCTAATCTCTTTTGTAGGGAAATATTGCGTCTACATGGTGTGCCAAAGACTATCATCTCGGACCGTGACGTCAAGTTCTTGAGTTACTTTTGGATGACCTTATGCGCCAAGCTCGGAATCAAGCTTCTATTCTCCACGACCTATCATCCACAAACCGACGGCCAAACGGAGGTGACAAACCGCATGCTCTCCACCATTCTTCACGTGCTAATCAAGAAGAACATCAAGGAGTGGGAGGAGTGCTTACCCATCGCCGAGTACGCCTACAACCACGCAAGACATTCGAGTACCGACAAGTCCCCCTTCGAGGTTGTTTACGGTTTCAACCTGTTGTCCCCATTGGACATTCTACCTCTACCACTCCACGAGCGCACAAACATGGACACGAGTGATCGAGTCAACCACCTCAAGACGATGCATGCAAATACATGGCACACCATTGAGCTCCAAGTACAACGACTCGCGACCAAGCTCAATGTCAACAAGAATCACATGATATTCAACATTGGAGATCTTGTGTGGCTACACCTTCGCAAGGAACGCTTCCCCAACGAATGCAAGTCCAAGCTACTACCACGAGCCGATGGACCATTCAAGGTGCTTACACGCTACAATAACAACGCATACAAGATTGACATCCCACGTGACAAGTACTCCGTGAGCGACATCTTCAACGTCAAAGATCTCTCCCCGTACCATGGTGATGAGGATTTCGATCCGAGGTCGGATCTTTCCCAAGGGAGGGGAGATGATGCGGAGCATCCCAAGGTCATCCCCATGGACCTACCGTCGTCTCATCAAGTGCCTAGTGGACCCATGACTCGATCACGTGCAAGATCTCTCGAAACCAAGGTGACATCTCTCCTCTCACAATTCCACTTCAATGATCTTAAGACATGGCTACTACCTCAAACGGAGACATTGTGCATACTCAGGTATCAAGGAGTTAGCCATGGAGACGCCAAGGAGCGAGGAGAATCCGAAGAGGAAGATGGACGTGAAGACGGAGAAGAAAAAGGGCTAAGTCAGCAGAAGCCCGGACGATCTGGACCGTCGTCCGGACGATCCGGACTCTGGCCCGGACGATCTGGATAATGTGGCCAGAGACACCCGAGAAGGCATCATGAAGATGGGCCATCCGGACCCAGGCCCGGATCATCTGGCCATACCCGGACGTCCGGACCAGGTCTCGGACATCCGGCCCTCCCGTAGCTGCTCCAGCACAGCGGGACGATCCGGACGCCAACCCAGATCATCGGACCCCCGAAGCCCGGATCATCCGGACCAACCCCGGATCATCCGGCTGCCGCCTATGTGCGTGACTTGGGCCGAGGACCATGTACCCGTTTCGTTCCCCCACTTACCTATTCGCCCCTAGGGCTATAAAAAGACCTTCTACTCCCCATTTTTAGGGTCAGCAAATGTTTAGCTCATATTTGTGAGAGAGCTTTGCTCATCCACTTGGTAGTGTTCTCTACAGAGATTCGAGCCTCCACCGGAGAATATCCCCCAAGCGGATTCAAGACCCCTCTTGAGGGAAGAACATCAAGACCTCTTCACGGAGAAGACCGGTTACCTTGTATCGTCCTTAGTTGTCCGTGGATTCGTATATCTCTCCCTATGTACTCGAGGATCTAGCCCATGTGTGACTTATTCATGTCGTTTTAGTGATTCCTCTCGTGTTTCTTGTTGTGTTTTCTCTCCGTTCTTCCCCGTGTTCTTCGTGATTTCCCTGGGATCCGCTCCTTTCGTGAAAGATCGGGCGATTAGGGTCTCTACCCTACATCACATGTCCTGGTAAAGTTTCAACTCAATTGAAGCAATATAAAATATAGTTGCTTCACAAACTGAAAATCTGACCAAAAACTAAGATTTGGGGCTGGGCTCACATAGTCGAGTTACATGAGCTCATATTTGGTGGAGAGTCATGATTTGATCATATGAAGGACCTTGAAAAATTTCAACTCATTTGGATATGCCTAGCTTGTACTTCCTTCACAATCACTTCCCTCAGACAGGAACTTTGAAAAATTGCTCCAGAATATTTACTAGGAAAATTGAGTTGAGTTTTGGCATGAGGCGGTTATTTGGACAGGAAAATATGGCCAAGAAGTTTGGGTTGAATTGGGCAAAGATAAATGGCACTTACTTCACAAACTGCCATTCAGGACAGAATAGAAAAGGAATTAATTGAGCATGATGGGAAACATGGCCAATGATATATTTTGCCATATTTGTCGTAGATATGACCCAAAAAATTTATGAAAATTATTTGGTAATTTTAGGAGTGAAAGAAATATAGGTTGCTTCACAACCAAGGGTTTTAAGGGTTATTCCTTTATCAGAAAAGGAATATTCCCAACAAAAGAATTTTGGGTTAGGTCAAGGATGGAAATGACATGATCTTGGGATGATGATGAGGGTGACAAGACACTATAAAACCTAGGAAGACATGATCTTCCCAAGTTTCAGAACCACATAGCCACGGAAAAGCAACTCAAAATAGGAAGTCCAAGAAAATCAAAGGAAAAAGGAAAGGGCTAAAATCCAGGCTGTTACAAACCTTCACCCCTTAAAGAAATCTCATCCTCGAGATTTGGTTGCTCAGGGTTAAATAATTTTTCTAACTTGAAGAAACTGTTTCCAACTCAGGTTATGAGGACATCAATACCTTTTTTACACCCACAACCCCTACTGCTATACATACTGGACCAATTACTAGAGCTCGCGCACGCCAATTGAATTATCAGGTACTTTTGTTTCTTGGTAACGATTCTAATGTTCATGAGAATATGATGCTGCCTAAATTGGATACATTTGTTTTGCTTACAAATGAAGGGCCTAGCTTGGACAAGAAAGATGAACCTTGGAACGAGTTCAATCATGGAGATGATGGCATGCGCAAGGGGATCAAGAATTTGAGATTTGCTTGACGGATTTGTGACATCATCCACCACCACTTGTTAGTAGTCTGTAGGATCATATTCTTGTGTGTTTCTAGTGCTACTAACATGGCAGGATCACAAGCCGACGAGACTGACTGGGAGAACATGACGAATAAGGAGTTGCATGATAAATGTTAGCAAATGATGAGTGGACAGGTGCAAGATGTGCTAAATAGATTTGAAGAGGCCATGGAGAAGATAGATGGCATGGAGACGACATTCGAAACAAAGCTCGATAACAAGTTTAATGAATTGCTCGCGTGTCTTCCACCACCACCACCGGCTGCCCCTAACGCACCTCTCCAACAACAATAACAACAACAACAACAACAACATCGCTTTCCAAATCAAGTGGGACAAGCACAACGCGTTCCCATTGACCCTGGGCAAAATTCTGTGTCGCTCCTGCTGCTACTGCAGAGGTGGAGGACCATTACGAGGATGAGGTTGACCAAAATCAGAACTACGTGCAACCACCAGCACCACCACCACCAGGTCGTCCTCATGCATATCATCGCAACGGTAGGGCTACACCACCACCTGAGGTACATGACCATCTTCCTAAACTAAAATTGAATATTTCACCATTTGAGGGTAGATATGTTCCTGATATATATCTTACTTGGGAGTTAGAAACTAAACAACGATTTAAATGTTTACAATATCCTGAGGAGAGACGTGTTCCTGCTGCTGTTTGTGCTTTCACTAGCTTTGCATGTGTTTGGTGGTCTGAACATTGTAGATTATATCCTATTCCAGCTACTTGGGCTGCTTTGAAAACTGCTATGCGTACTCATTGGGTTCCACCATATTATCAACATGAATTACTTCAAAAATTGTAGCGTTTAAGACAAGGAAAAAGTTCTGTAGAAGAATATTATCAGGAATTACAAACTGGCATGATTAGATGTGGTATTGTTGAGGAGAATGAAGCTATGCTTGCACGTTTTATGGGTGGATTAAATAGAGAGATTCATACCATTCTAGATTATAAGGAGTATACTAATATCACTCGTTTATTCCATCTTGCTTGTAAAGCTGAACGTGAAGTGCATGATCGACAGGCATTGGCGCGAACTAACTTTTCTGCAGGTCGATCTTCATCATGGACACCATGTGCATCCCCTACTTCCACTCCACCAGCACCTCCATCAGGTGCCACCTCCAGCCGTGATACAAGAAAGCAGGCACAACCACCATTATCTGCCAAGAGCACCCCTGTCGGACCTGCGCAGAGCTCTTCTTCTTCAATGGCATCAACAGGGCACACAAGTGATATTATTTGTCGTCGTTGTAAGGGAAGAGGACATTTTGCGAGAGAATTCCAATCTCAGCGTGTGATTATTACTACTGAGGATGGTGGGTATGAGTCCGCTAGTGACTATGATGAGGAGACTTTGACTCTTATTACACATGAAGAACACGGTGGAGAGGATTCTGATCATGAGACGCAATACATGGCTGATGAAGATGCTGACAGGTATGAATGTTTAGTTGCTCAACATGTTTTGAGTGTGCAGGTTACACAAGCTGAGAAAAATCAGAGGCATAATTTGTTCCATACAAAGGGAGTTGTGAAGGAACGTTCTGTTCGCGTCATCATAGATGGAGGGAGCTGCAATAACTTGGCTAGCATGGAGATGGTGGAGAAGCTATCTCTCACCACAAGACCACATCCACATCCTTACTACATCCAATGGTTCAACAACAGCGGCAAGGTTAAGGTAAGACATACTGTTCGTGTGCATTTTAGTATCTCTACATATGCTGATTATGTTGATTGTGATGTGGTACCTATGCAAGCATGATCTTTATTACTTGCTAGACCATGGCAATTTGATAAAAAATGTGTACACCATGGTAGAAACAATCAGTATACTCTTGTTCATAAGGATAAAAATATTACTTTGCTTCCGATGACTCCTGATTCCATTTTGAAAGATGATATTAATAGAGCTAATAAAGCAAAATAGGAGAAAAACAAAAGCGAAAATCAGATTATGGCAAAAGAATTTGAGCAACAAATGCAGCCTAATAATAAACCATCTAGTGTTGCTTCTGAAATTAAATTGAAAAGTGCATGTTTACTTGCCACCAAATCTGATATTGATGATTTAGATTTTAGCAAATCTGTTTGCTATGCTTTTGTGTGCAAAGAGGCATTATTTTCATTCGAGCACGTGCCTTCCTCTTTGCCTCCTGCTGTCACTAACATTTTGCAGGAGTTCGCTGACGTCTTTCCACAAGACGTGCCACCAGGATTACCACCTATTCGAGGGATTGAGCATCAAATTGACTTATTTCCCGGTGCATCATTACCCAACCGTGCACCATACCGTACCAATCCAGAGGAGACGAAGGAGATTATGCGTCAAGTACAAGAACCGCTCGACAAAGGTTATATACATGAATCCCTTAGTCCTTGTGCTGTTCCTATCATTTTAGTGCCGAAAAAGGATGGTACATCGCGTATGTGCGTTGATTGTAGAGGCATTAATAATATTACTATTCATTATCATCATCCTATTCCTAGGCTAGATGATATGCTTGATGAATTGAGTGACTCTACAATATTCTCCAAAGTTGATTTGCATAGTGGATACCATCAAATTCGTATGAAATTGGGAGATGAATGGAAAGCAACATTTAAAACTAAGTTTGGATTATATGAGTGGTTAGTCATGCCTTTTGGGTTAACTAATGCACCTAGTACTTTCATGAGGTTAATGAACAAAGTTTTACGTGCTTTCATTGGACGATATGTGGTAGTTTACTTTGATGACATATTGATTTATAGCAAATCTTTGGAGGAACATTTAGAACATTTACGTGTTGTTTTTATTGCTCTACGTGATGCACGTTTGTTTGGTAACCTTGGAAAGTGCACCTTTTGCACCGACCGAGTACCTTTTCTTGGCTATGTTGTTACTCCACAGGGAATTGAAGTTGATAAAGCCAAGATTGAAGCTATTGAGAGTTGGCCGCAGCCCAAAACGGTCACACAAGTGAGGAGTTTCCTTGGCCTCGCTGGTTTTTATAGGCGTTTTGTGAGAGATTTCAGCACCATTGATGCACCTCTCAACGAGCTTACAAAGAAGGATGTGCCTTTTTTTTGGGGTACCGCACAGGAAGAAGCCTTCATGGTATTGAAAGATAAGTTGACACATGCTCCTTTACTCCAACTTACTGATTTTAATAAGACTTTTGAGCTTGAATGTGATGCTACTGGAATTGGATTAGGAGGTGTGTTATTACAAGATGGCAAACCTGTTGCATACTTTTCTAAAAAATTGAGTGGGCCTAGTCTGAACTATTCTACTTATGATAAAGAATTATATGCTCTTGTTCGGACCTTAGAAACATGGCAACATTATTTAAGGCCCAAGGAATTTGTTATACATTCTGATCATGAATCACTGAAACACATTAAATGTCAAGCAAAACTGAACCGTAGACATGCTAAATGGGTTGAATTCATTGAGACTTTCCCTTATGTCATTAAACACAAGAAGGGTAAGGAAAATGTTATTGCTGATGCATTGTCTCGTCGTTATACTATGCTTTCACAACTTGACTTTAAAATATTTGGTTTGGAGACCATCAAAGATCAATATGTGCATGATGCTGAATTTAAAGATGTATTGCAGAATTGTAAGGAAGGGAGAACTTGGAACAAGTTCGTTCTTAACGATGGATTTGTGTTTCATGCTAACAAGCTATGCATTCCAGCTAGCTCCGTTCGTCTTTTGTTGTTGCAGGAGGCGCATGGAGGAGGATTAATGGGACACTTTGGCGTCAAGAAGGAGGATATACTTGCTACACATTTTTTTGGCCAAAGATGAGACGGGATGTTGAGTGTTTTGTTGCTCGCTGCACTACATGTCAAAAGGCTAAGTCATGACTCAATCCTCATGGTTTATATATGCCTTTGCCTGTACCTAGTGTTCCTTGGGAGGATATATCTATGGACTTTGTTTTAGGTTTACCTCGAACAAAAGAAGGGGAGGGATAGCATATTTGTTGTCGTGGATAGGTTCTCGAAAATGGCACACTTTATACCATGTCATAAAAGCGATGATGCTGTTAATGTTGCTGATCTGTTCTTTCGTGAAATTATTCGCTTGCATGGTGTGCCAAATACTATTGTTTCTGATCGTGATACTAAATTTCTTAGCCACTTTTGGAGATGTTTATGGGCTAAGTTGGGGACTATACTGCTTTTCAGTACTACTTGTCACCCCCAAACTGATGGACAAACTGAAGTAGTCAATAGAACATTGTCTACTATGCTTAGGGCTGTTTCGAAGAATAACAAGAAAATGTGGGAAGAATGCTTGCCTCATATTGAATTTGCTTATAATCGTTCATTGCATTATACTTCTAAGATGTGCCCTTTTGAAATTGTGTATGGTTTCCTACCTCGTGCACCTATTGATTTGTTGCCTCTTCCATCTTCGAAGAAGGCTAATTTTGATGCTAAAGAATGTGCTGAATTGATTTTAAAAATGCATGAGTTAACTAAGGAAAACATTGAGCGTATGCATGCTAAATATAAACTTGCTGGAGATAAGGGTAGAAAACATGTTGTGTTTGCACCTGGAGATCTTGTTTGGTTACATTTGCATAAGGATAGATTTCCTAATTTGCGCAAATCAAAGCTAATGCCACGTGCTGATGGTCCTTTTAAGGTGTTAGAGAAAATAAATGATAATGCACACAAACTTGAGTTGCGTGCATATTTTGGGGCTAGTCCCACTTTTAACATTGCAGATTTGAAGCCTTATTTGGGTGAGGACGATGAACTTTCGTCGAGGACAACTTCATTTCAAGAAGGGGAGGATGATGAGGACATCATTACACCCACAACCCCTGCTGCTATACATACTGGACCAATTACTAGAGCTCGCGCATGCCAATTGAATTATCAGGTACTTTTGTTTCTTGGTAACGATTCTAATGTTCATGAAAATATGATGCTGCCTAAATTGGATACATTTGTTTTGCTTACAAATGAAGGGCCTAGCTTGGACAAGAAAGATGAACCTTGGAACGAGTTCAAGCATGGAGATGATGGCATGCGCAAGGGGATCAAGAACGGAGTTGCAAGTGATGATTTCAGGACTTTGAAGCCACCATAAGGAGTGCATGAAGCCTGGGAGGAAATATACAAGATGCCACTTCATAAATTTCGTTCAAAAGCTATTTTAGTTGTTGTGTCACCTTATTATTGGGCCAGCCCCATGTATTTTCGGAATACTTAAGTATAGGCTGTTTTTAGAGTCCGTATTTGTGGGGAAACAAGAGTTAGGGTTGGTTTCAGACCCCTCCTCCAAGGTCCACGAAATTCCCCCCTCTTCCTCCATATATATAGCCCTTAGGGCGTCGTTTAGACTTTGGGTTTTGTTTAGATTAAAAGTTCACCATAGCTGCAACTTCTCGTACTTCGTTTGTGTCCAACGACTAGACCAAGACGTCACAGAACCCCACCTTGATCAATAAAGCTTTCATCTTATATTTGTAATATCCACATTGCAATCTCAGTTTCTTGCTTGTTCTTCGTTTCCTCGCAGGTAACAGACCCTCGTGGTCAGGTTGATCGTGCTCCAACGCGGTCAATAACCCCTCGAAAGTTGGTTTAGCGATTGCTAAGGCCGACGTCTCGCACGTTCATAGTCGGATCGTCAAGGTCGACTCCCACAGAAACGGAAGCCACCATCTCATCGAAAAATCAGGACACCTTCGCCTCTATCATCAGGTTTCTTTTATTCATTCTTATATAATATTTCCACTGAATTGGATCTGACTGACTGTCTTGATCTATGGTGGTTTGCTTTGCCGTATCTGACATTCTGAAAGGATGTACCTCATATGTTCCTGTTTATCCTGACTCAAATTTTTCTTTCATATATGTTGGCTGAGTTGGGGTCCGAAAGATCTTCTAACACATGTGTCCTTCTCGATATTGATCCTTGCTGGAAATGGTATTCTTGTATCGAGTACCGAGAATATTCCATGGAGTTGGGGAACACATTTTCCCATGGAACAAAGAATCTCTTCTATCCAGGCACCGGGTTCCTTGAATATATGCATGCCTTTTGGGTTCAAAACAGTGATGTGGATCATATCTGTTTTGTTAGCGGGTGCTGACATCTTGTAGGTGTTTCTGACTTATCTTGACTGGCTTCATGTCTTGAGCCTTGGTATATTTATCCGGCCCACGTGTGGTTATACAGATCTCAATACTGTTGTTGATTCTATCAGATAGGGCCAGGGTTAATAATATCACCTTGCAGGGCTGATTTTGATAATCACTACCAAGACTATTGCACAATGTTGTTTTTCCGTGAATTCTTCCTTATGCGAGAGACTTGCATGGACGTGGCAGCATACTCATTGAATGAACAAATATCTGATTCTCGAGGCATACCTTTGTTCTAACTGATTTTTGTTTCAGACCAAATTGTCCCAGATCTGCCACTTGGAAAACACTGTCATATGTTGACAATTCATAACTTAATGTCTTGTATTAGTGCTGCACAGAAGAAAATTGGGCAGCTTGCATTTGGAAACAACCGGGGTATCGTGCTGAGGAAGGCTGGGCGTCTTGCACTTGAAGCCTTCGGTGGATATCTTCTTGAGGAAAACGTGGTACCGTACCTCATAAGCTTCCCCCCTTAAAGAATTTTCTAGGGCAGACTCGGTACCTTATGCCAGAAGCTTTTGCAGTATTTTATTGAGAAGACTGAATATCTTGCATGGGAACCCATTCATTCCCTACCGATGCAGACTGGGAACCTTATCTTTGTGCAGTTCGTCAATAAATTGTGGAGATGTACGGAACTGATTTTCTTGCTGAATGGAATGACATATATATATATTCTTGTCATTCCGGTAGCTGATTATTGGTATGGCAAGAATGGTCTGACTGTCCTTACTGAATTCATTGTGCATTTGGATTGACTTCTGGGCGTCACAATGTTTTGGTTTGACTTATGTCAGATTCAATCATTGTGCACAGACCATACCTTTGACTTGAAATGCACTGTTGATCCAATTTTGTTCTCTTGCTGATATAATCATTGCTGCTATAAAGTGTATCCCTGACGGATACTTGTTACTGAAAGTCTGATCAGAATACAATTTGTACCCAGACGGATGTCTGCAATACCATGTTGTCAGCTGAAAACCTCATTGCTTTTGACTGAATTCCTTGGTGTATATCTGTACTGCTTACGGCTGCTTCTGATCCGGTGTCGGTCGAGGAATAATTTCCATAAGGGGTAACACCAAGGATTCAAAGCAAAGAAGCACGAGAAAACAATTTATTGCAACCAGGCACACAACAAACAAGCTACAAAGCTGCTTCACACAAGCACACACAAGCATGATACTACAACAGATGCACATGCACTACACGAAGGACTACACCCTGCGCTTGAGCAAATGCTAACGCACTAACGAGGAAGCTAATGGAGTAGCGAGTGGAACTGCTGACTCCGAATCTCCAGATGGACGAGGTGGAAGATTTGGAGAAGCTGGCGGAGACTGAGGTATAGTGACACCAAGCAATCTCCTGGCTCGAATGGCGTCTCTGACTAACTCAGAAATAAGTAGACACTCGGCTGTCATGTAACGAGACATGGCGAGGATAGCTGGGTCATCTTGAGGGTTGACAGAGGGAAATTGGATCCGCCTAGGATCCTCGACGATGGTGGGATAATATTGATAAGCACGGTTCTCTTACACGATGCTCTCTTGATGATGAAGACCAGTGACTCCTGCCATTGCTGCAAGCTGAACGGCACGCTCGGGAGTAGCGCCGTAACCACCATGGAAACTGTAGGTGCGCTTACTGACATGAATTGGGGCTGATAGATGAACATGAGCAACATATTCCCGAATTCTTCCTCCAGCAAAAAACTAGAGTACTTGATAATGAGGTGGATCTTCGAGTGGATAAATGCTACACCACATGTCACCAAGGAGGGCGACAAAGCTGAGAGGTGCAAGAGTGGGACTAAACTCAATAGGAACAACACCGGGAGCTATGGGGAGGGCACTGAACTCATGGAAGTTGACCGCCGTCTGCGCATGAAACATTAGTTAGGCTAACCGAAATAAGATTATATGCAACAAACAAATGCAACAACCAAATGCAGCAAGCAAGGGCAACAACCAGACCCTATACTACCGTTTTCTAACATTCCAGTGGACTAGGATGCTCTATAGCCAGATCTACTCTGATACCAAGCCTATGGCACCCCGGCTCATAGAAAACCGGAACGCCCCGTACTCCAGCCCAGAGATCAAGGTGAAGTCTTCTAGAATACATCACTGCTTAGTATAGAACAAACCAGCTCTCTATTACAACACGAATATGAATACAAGGGTTCCGATATTACAATGAATAACATCGGCACGATGACACTACGCCAACCACGCTTGCTCTATACAAGCAGCATAACAACTCGAAGCAGCAGAACAACTACTGGCAGCGGAACAACGAACGGCGATGATGGACTCCAATCCGCAGGGACTCTGGCTGGAACGTTTATCCTAGCTCGCAAACATAGGAACAACACCAAACAAGCAAGCAATCCAGGCACGACCTGCAAGTTGGCATGACACGCCAGGTCAGTACATTGAATGTACTTGCAAGCTCACAATAACCAGAAGCATTCAAGACAAACAATAGCATGGCAATTACAGGTTAAGCAGGAATTATCATGAGATCATCAGGATAACATGGAATGAACAACATGAACATAATACTGCTAGAACAATATGAGCATGACATGTACATATAAATCAGACGATACTAGCATGCAACATGATGACACTATATGAACCATTTATTCTGCTCGGGTTACCTCGTAACCAAACGGTGATCTTTCCGGCGATCACAACCATGGCCAACACTTGGTCTCAAACGGTGATATTTCCGGCGATCACAACCAACTTATCTCATCATCGAACCATGGCTATTATTAAGCACATTATTATCATTACTGTTGACTCATAGTGTGACCGACACGAACTGGGCCCTTATCCGCGGGCACGGCTATCGATAGATTTAATATACACTCTGCAGAGGTTAGTACACTATACCCACACCACTGAACCCACGGCCTCGCACTCCCATTCGGGTGGACCAACGGCGTTCCGACAAAACCGTCCTATTGCCATGACACTCTCCCGGCCAATCCGACCAACTCCCCTCCGGGCCAAGTCATGGGTGGCCCCGTGCCTACCAACGGCACCAACGGCCACCGTCATGGCAAAACGGTCCCAAATGGGGACAAAAGCGCTTATCATCCAACTACGGGCACACAAGGTTATGTCTGCTTACCGGGCCAGGGTACCGCACGCCCATAACCTTCCCTCGTTGGAGGCACCGGCGAGAGGCACGACAATAGACCCAGTTAGGACCTTTCCATAAAGGTAAGCGTGGTTGCACTGGTCAGCTCGATATGGTGGCACCATGACTCAGCCAACAGTTGTTCAAGTTCAATTTAATTCGGTTAAACTTGAATGCAATATGCTGAGCCATGATAAAATAAGATGATGCAATTACAATGCATTAGCATGATATCAACATAATCATGAGGGTACAACATAACTATCCTCCATATCAACAATTAATCATATCCAACTGAGCATGGCATACTGACTAGCATGAACATCACAAGCACATACTTCTAAAAAACATAGCATGACCACTAGCATCAACAATAAATACCATGCAAGAACATATCAACAATGCCATCATGCAAGCATTTAACCAACTGGATGCAATGGAACATGCATAACAACGGTACTCGGGACAGATGGCAGTCATGCACCAAAGACCATTACCAACATCAACATGTACTACTGGCAAGCATAAGCATATGAAAGGAATACTAGCAACTAGCAGGGCATGATAACCAGGTGCATAACAACATAGCAAGAAAGTAAGCACTAACCAAGAATCATTACTGAAACAACGATAACCATATTTTAAACAAGCACACAGTTAATAAATATTCAAGTTGAAAACCATGGCTACTTCATGACTATCATGCAAGTGGGTATTGTGGCTTGCGTGGGGGTGACGGAGACTTTGGGAAGAAGTGCGGTGAAGCCGCAGAACGAAACGTCGGACGATTCTTTCTCGGAGGGGCTGATTAGAGGCAAGGGCAAAATGGTCATTTTCACTGTGATACCACCTAGTGAAAATCTTACCAAAATATAGAGCTCGACGAGATGAAGAAGTGAGCGCTGGTTTCACCTCGATCGGAGTTACGGTTGAAAAGTTGTGAGCTGTAGAAGATCAGGGACTTTTCTATAAAAAGAATATTCACAGGCAGGTCCCTGAGTGGATAAGGCAAAGGCGCAGAATTAGGAATATGCTTTTTGACTTAGAAAACATATTCTGTGCTGAAGCAGAAGTAATGTACGCTTTCAGGAAAGAGGAAACATACTCTGGGAAAACCGTCTCCACTTGCCACGTGGATAGAGGTGGCTGGGCCACTAACGCGTGGGGATCACCAGCAGGGGGGCCAATCGATCGTCGTCTTCCTCCTCCCGTGCTCGCTCGCGACAGGGAACTAGGGAGGGAGGGAGAGGCGTTGTCGGCGATGTGGCAGTTGGCTCAGGCCAGCTCCGCCCCGGCCGAGCACACCGGTGGGTGCGCGGGGCCACGCCACACCTGCTCGAAGAGAGAAGAGGCGTTGGGGAGGCCTGGAGCTGCGGTGGTGGTTGGCAACAGAGAAGAACATGGGTGGGCGCCGGCGATGGAGCTGACTGCTCCGGCCACCTCAAACCAAGGCGCGGGCACCGACGGCTTCAGGGCGGAGCACTGCACCCATTCAGAGGCAAAGGAGGCGCCGGAGAGTGGTGGAGAGGCGGTGAGACGCGGCGACCGGGGAGGCTACAAAGAGCTCGGGCGGTGGAGGTACTCGGCGAAGCAGGGGCTCCAGCGAGGGGGCAAGTGGGTGGGGAGGCTGAGTGGAATGAGGGGGACTCGGTGGACGTGGTGGGAGGAGGAGAGGAGGCTCGGGTTGGCCAGAATCATGCCGAGGCTGAGGTAGCCATGGTGGACAGAGGTGAACTCCGGCGAGATGGGGCGATCCTGGTGACCAAATGAGGCGAGGGGGTGAGCTGCGGGAGGGTTCGGGGGTCCTATATATAGGCCCGAGGGAGGCTGTGGATCTCATGGACGAGCTCCTGACCAAGCTTTCACTACAAAATAAAGACACATCCATGACATTTTGGGCGGAACAATTTTTTTCTGTCATACTTATGACACTTCTATGACGATAATTGTGTCAAAACCCGGTATCATCATAGATGTGGTGCGCTCCTACTTCTATGACAAAAAATCATGACAGAAAATGGGCTTTTCGTCCTGGGTGGGCCGGAGACGCAGCTGCATGAGATTCTTTGGGCTGTCCATGAGGGAAAAAACCGTGGTAGAAGACAGGGCGAGGAAAATATCGGGGTGTTCCCGGTTATGGTGGGTGGTCGTGGCCGAGCGATGCACGTTTCTGTCGTACACACACGTGCGTGTGTGCGAGGCGTTCGGCTCTAACAGAACACGAGCGAGGCATTGGGCTCTAACTGAACCTGAGCGATTGCACTGCAGGCTACGTGTTACTGAACCCGGGCGATTGATCGATGACTGTTAACTGAACCCGATTGAGCGATTCCTTCGCTACTGCTGCTAACTGATACGTCTCCAACGTATCTTTAATTTTTGATTGCTCCATGCTATATTATCTACTGTTTTGAATGTTTATGGGCTTTATTATACACTTTTATACCATTTTTGGGACTAACCTATTAACCCAGAGCCCAGTGTCAGTTTCTGTTTTTACCCTGTTTTAGGGTTTTGAAGAAAAGGAAAATCAAACGGAGTCCAATTGACCTGAAACTTCACGGAACTCATTTTTGGAAGGAAAGAATCCCAGAAGTCTTGGAGTGCACGTCGAGGGATCTGCGAGGAGGTCACGAGGTAGGGGGCGCGCCCCCCCCCCCCCCCCCCCGGGCGCGCCCTCCACCCTCGTGAGCCCCACGTGGCCCCCCTGATGTATTTCTTCCGCCTATATATCTCCATATACCCAAAAACTTCCGAGGAGCACAATAGATCGGGAGTTCCGCCGCCAGAAGCCTCTGTAGCCACCGAAAGCCAATCTAGACCCGTTCCGGCACCCTGCCGGAGGGGGAATCCCTCTCCGGTGGCCATCTTCATCATCCCGGTGCTCTCCATGACGAGGAGGGAGTAGTTCTCCCTCGGGACTGAGGGTATGTACCAGTAGCTATGTGTTTGATCTCTCTCTCTCTCGCGCGTTCTTGAGATGATACGATCTTGATGTATCACGAGCTTTGCTATTATATTTTGATCCTATGATGTTTCTTCCCCCATCTACTCTTTTGTAATGGATTGAGTTTCCCCTTTGAAGTTATCTTATCGGATTGAGTCTTTAAAGATTTGAGAACACTTGATGTATGTCTTGTCGTGCGTACCTGTGGTGACAATGGGATACCACGTGATTCACTTGATGTATGTTTTGGTGATCAACTTGCGGGTTCCGCCCATGAACCTATGCATAGGGGTTGGCACACGTTTTCGTCGGGATTCTCCGGTAGAAACTTTGGGGCAATCTATGAGGTTCCATGTGTTGGTTGAATAGATGAATCTGAGATTGTGTGACGCATATCGTATAATCATACCCATGGATACTTGAGTTGACATTGGAGTATCTAGGTGACATTAGGGTTTTGGTTGATTTGTGTCCTAAGGTGTTATTCTAGTACGAACTCTAGGGCTGTTTTTGACACTTATAGGAATAGCCCAACGGATTGATTGGAAAGAATAACTTTGAGGTGGTTTCGTACCCTACCATAATCTCTTTGTTCGTTCTTCGCTATTAGTGACTTTGGAGTGACTCTTTGTTGCATGTTGAGGGATAGTTATGTGATCCAATTATGTTATTACTGTTGAGAGGACTTATACTAGTGAAAGTATGAACCCTAGGCCTTGTTTCAACGCATTGCAATACCGTTTATGCTCACTTTTATCATTAGTTACCTTGCTGCTTTTATAATTTCAGATTACAAATACCCATATCTACTATCCATATGCCACTTGTATCACCATCTCTTCACCGAACTAGTGCACCTATACAATTTACCATTGTATTGGGTCTGTTGGGGACACAAGAGACTCTTTGTTATTTGGTTGCAGGGTTGCTTGAGAGAGACCATCTTCATCATACACCTCGTACGGATTGATAAACCTTAGGTCATCCACTTGAGGGAAATTTGCTACTGTCCTACAAACCTCCGCACTTGGAGGCCCAACAACGTCTACAAGAAGAAGGTTGTGTAGTAGACATCAAGCTCTTTTCTGGCGCCGTTGCCGGGGAGGTGAGTGTTTGAAGGTATATCTTTAGATCTTGCAACCGAGTCTTTTAGTTTCTTGTTTTATCACTAGTTTAGTTTATAAAAAGAAAACTATAAGAAAAATGGAATTGAGTTTGTCTCATATGCTTCACCTTTTTAATATCTTCCGTGGGTATGATGGAAAGGATAATTGTGCTCAAGTGCTAGAAGAAGAAATCTATAAAATGTTTGGCACTAAATATTTGAATGATGAGCATGATTGCAGTGTTGTTAGTATGAATTCCTTGAATATCCATGATGCTAATGATATGCAAAGCCACAAGCTTGGGGAAGCTATGTTTGATGAAGATGATATTTTTTGTCCCCCAAGTTTTGATGAGCAAATTTATTATGATAAAATCATGCCTCCTATCTATCATGATTATCGTGATGACACACATGCTTTAAAGAATAATGATAACCATGAAATTTGTCATCTTGATCTTAATTTTCAATCACATGATAGTTATTTTGTTGAGTTTGCTCCCACTATTATTCATGAGAAGAATTTTGCTTATGTGGAGAGTAATAAAATTTGCATGCTGGTAGATCATGAAAAGAATGATTTAGGTGCTGGTTATATTGTTGAATTCATTCATGATTCTACTGAAAATTATTATGAGGGAGGAATATATGCTTGTAGGAATTGCAATAATATCAAGTTTCCTCTCTATGTGCTTAAAGTCTTAAAGTTATGCTTGCTTTACCTTCCTATGCAAGTTGATTCATGTTCCCATAACTTGTTTGCTCACAAAATCCCTATGCATAGGAAGTATGTTAGACTTAAATGTGCTAGTCATATTCTTCATGATGCTCTCTTTATATTTCAATTATTATCCTTTATGTGAGCATCATTGAAATCATCATGCCTAGCTAGGGCCGTTAAACGATAGCGCTTGTTGGGAGGAAACCCAATTTTATTTTTTTTCCTTACTTTTTGCTCCTGTTTAGTAATAAATAATTCATCTAGCCTCTGTTTAGCTGTGGTTTTATGCTTTTAATTAGTGTTTGTGCCAAGTAGAACCTTTGGTAAGACTTGGGGAAAGTCTTGTTGATCATGCTGTCAAAAACAGAAACTTTAGCGCTCACGAGAACTGCTGCCATTTTTATTTGGAAAGTGCTATTTAGTTAATTATTTTTCAGATGATTAATAGATAAATTCCGCAGGTCCAGCAATTTATTTTAGAATTTTATGAGTTCCAGAAGTATACGTTTGATCCAGATTACTACAGACTGTTCTGTTTTTGACAGATTTTGTTTCTCATGTGTTGTTTACTTATTCTTATGAATCTATGGCTAGTAAAATAGTTTGTAAACCATAGACAAGTTTTAATACAGTAGGTTTAACACCAATATAAATAAAGAATGAGTTCATTACAGTACCTTGAAGTAGTGTTTTGTTTTCTTATACTAACGGAGCTTACGAGTTTTTTGTTAAGTTTTGTGTTGTGAAGTTTTCATGTTTTGGGTAAGGATTCGATGGACTACGGAATAAGGAGTGGCAATAGCCTAAGCTTGGGGATGCCCAAGGCACCCCAAGGTAATATTCACGGATAGCCAAGAGACTAAGCTTGGGGATGCCCCGGAAGGCATCCCCTCTTTCGTCTTTGTTCATCGGTAACTTTACTTGGAGCTATATTTTTATTCACCACATGATATGTGTTTTGCTTGGAGCATCAATTTATTTTGTTAAGATTTGCTTGCTGTTATTTATAAAAATGTTTTGCATCTTTTATTTCAATAAAAGTGGCATTGATAGCCTTTACTATGCATATTTTAGAAGTCCACATGTTGCTATTTGAAAACAGAAAGTTTACCGCTGTTGCAATAATTCCCTAGAAAAGTCAGAATGTGATAAAATGTTGAAACCTTTTGCATATTAAGCTCTGATAAATTTACTACAGTGGGAATTTTCTTTCAGAACTTTTGGAGCTAGGGAAGTATGGATGTTGCAGCATTCTTTACAGACTATCCTGTTTAGGCAGATTGCTGTTATGTTTGCATTGTTTGCATATGTTTGCTTCTTTAATGATTCTATTTGAGGATAGGACTATTAAATATTCAGAGGCATTTAGTATGAAATGTTGAATAATAATTTTAGCGATTTGCTACAGTAGAGTATGATAAGGTTTTTGCACTAGTTTATACTAACTTATCTCACAAGTCCTTGTTGAGTTTTGTGTGGATGAAGCTTTTGAGATTTAGGGAGACCGTGATATGAGAGGAATTAAGGAGACACAAAAGATCAAGCTTGGGGATGCCCAAGGCATCCCAATATAATATTTCAAGAAGTCTCAAGCGTCTAAGCTTGAGGATGCCCCGGTTGGCATCTCACCTTTCTTCTTCAACAATTATCGGTTAGTTTCGGTTGATCCTAAGTTTTTGCTTCTTCACATGATGTTTGCCATTCTTAGAATGTCATTTTATTTTGCTTTGCTTGCTGTTTTAATAGAATACCAAGATCTGAAATTATTAAATGTTAGAGAGTCTTCACATAGTTGCATAATTATTCGACTACTCATTGATCTTCACTTAAATCTTTCAGAGTAGTTTGTCATTTGCTCTAGTGCTTCACTTATATCTTTTAGAGCATGGTGGTAGTTTTATTTTGAAGAAATAGATGAACTCTCATGCTTCACTTAGATTATTTTGAGTGTCTTAAATAGCATGGTAATTTGCTTAAAATCCTAATATGCTAGGTATTCAAGAATAATAAAATTCTCTTATGAGTGTGTTGAATACTAAGAGAAGTTTGATACTTGATGATTGTTTTGAGATATGATGATGGTAATATTAGAGTCATGCTAGTTGAGTAGTTGTGAATTTGAGAAATACTTGTGTTGAAGTTTGTGACTCCTGTAGCATGCACGTATGGTGAACCGTTATGTGATGAAGTCGGAGCATGATTTATTTATTGATTGCCTTTCTTATGAGTGGCGGTCGGGGATGAGCGATGGCCTTTTCCTACCAATCTATCCCCCTAGGAGCATGCGCGTAGTACTTTGTTTTGATAACTAATAGATTTTTGCAATAAGTATGTGAGTTCTTTATGACTAATGTTGAGTCCATGGATTATACGCAATCTCACCCTTCCACCATTGCTAGCCTCTCTAGTACCGCGCAACTTTCGCCGGTACCTTAAACCCACCATATACCTTCCTCAAAACAGCCACCATACCTACCTATCATGGCATTTCCATAGCTGTTCCGAGATATATTGCCATGCAACTTTCCATCGTTCTGTTTATTATGACAGGCTCCATCATTGTCATATTGCTAGCATGATCATGTAGTTGACATCGTATTTGTGGCAAAGCCACCGTTCATAATTCTTTCATACATGTCACTCTTGATTCATTGCATATCCTGGTACACTGCCAGAGGCATTCATATAGAGTCATATCTTGTTCTAAGTATCGAGTTGTAATTCTTGAGTTGTAAGTAAATAAAAGAGTGATGATCATCATTATTAGAGCATTGTCCCAGTGAGGAAAGGATGATGGAGACCATGATTCCCCCACAAGTCGGGATGAGACTCCGGATGAAAAAAGAGAGGCCAAAGAAGCCCAAATAAAAAAAGAGAAAAAAAAGAGGCCATAAAAAAGAGAAAGGCCCAAATAAAAAAATTAACAAAAATGAGAGAAAAAGAGAGAAGGGGCAATGCTACTATCCTTTTACCACACTTGTGCTTCAAAGTAGCACCATGATCTTCATGATAGAGAGTCTCCTATGTTGTCACTTTCATATACTAGTGGGAATCTTTCATTATAGAACTTGGCTTGTATATTCCAATGATGGGATTCCTCAAAATGCCCTAGGTCTTCGTGAGCAAGCAAGTTGGATGCACACCCGCTAGTTTATTTTGTTGAGATTTCATACATTTATAGCTCTAGTGCATCCGTAGCATGGTAATCCCTACTCACTCACATTGATATCTATTGATGGGCATCTCCATAGCCCGTTGATACGCCTAGTTGATGTGAGACCATCTTCCCCTTTTTGTGTTCTCCACAACCACCATTCTATTCCACCTATAGTGCTATGTCCATGGCTCACGCTCATGTATTGCGTGAAGATTGAAAAAGTTTGAGAACATCAAAAGTATGAAACAATTTCTTGGCTTGTCATCGGGGTTGTGCAAGATTTAAATATTTTGTGTGGTGAAGATGGAGCATAGCCAGACTATATGATGTTGTAGGGATAGCTTTCTTTGGCCATGTTATTTTGAGAAGACATAATTGCTTAGTTAGTATGCTTGAATTATTATTGTTTTCATGTCAATATGAACTTTTATCTTGAATCTTTCGAATCTGAATATTCATGCCACAATTCAGAAGAATTACATTAAAATTATGCCAAGTAGCACTCTGCATCAAAAATTCTGTTTTTATCATTTACCTACTCGAGGATGAGCAGGAATTAAGCTTGGGGATGCTGATACGTCTCCAACGTATCTATAATTTTTTATTGCTCCATGCTATATTATCTACTATTTTGAATGTTTATGGGCTTTATTATACACTTTTATATCATTTTTGGGACTAACCTATTAACCCAGAGCCCAGTGCCAGTTTCTATTTTTACCCTGTTTAGGGCAAGAAAAGGAAAATCAAATGGAGTCCAATTGACCTGAAACTTCACGGAACTCATTTTTGGAAGGAAAGAAGCCCACAAGTCTTGGAGTGCACGTCGGGGGATCTGCGAGGAGGTCACGAGGCAGGGGGGCGCGCCCACCCCCCTGGGCGCGCCCTCCACTCTCGTGAGCTCCTCGTGGCTCCCCTGACGTATTTCTTCCGCCTATATATCTCCATATACCCAAAAACTTCCGAGGAGCACAATAGATTGGGAGTTCCGCCGCCACAAGCCTCCGTAGCCACCGAAAGCCAATCTAGACCCGTTCCGGCACCCTGCCGGAGGGGGAATCCCTCTCCGGTGGCCATCTTCATCATCCGGTGCTCTCCATGACGAGGAGGGAGTAGTTCTCCCTCGGGGCTGAGGGTATGTACCAGTAGCTATGTCTTTGATCTCTCTCTCTCTCTCGTGTTCTTGAGATGATACGATCTTGATGTATCATGAGCTTTGCTGTTATATTCGGATCCTATGATGTTTCTTCCCCCCTCTACTCTCTTGTAATGGATTGATTTTCCCCTTTGAAGTTATCTTATCGGACTGAGTCATTAAAGATTTGAGAACACTTGATGTATGTCTTGCCGTGCGTATCTGTGGTGACAATGGGATACCACGTGATTCACTTGATGTATGTTTTGGTGATTAACTTGCGGGTTCCGCCCATGAACCTATGCATAGGGGTTGGCACATGTTTTCGTCGTGATTCTCTGGTAGAAACTTTGGGGCACTCTATGAGCTTCTATGTGTTGGTTGAATAGATGAATCTGAGATCGTGTGACGTATATCGTATAGTCATACCCACGGATACTTGAGGTGACATTGGAGTATCTAGGTGACATTAGGGTTTTGGTTGATTTGTGTCTTAAGGTGTTATTCTAGTACGAACTCTAGGGTTGTTTGTGACACTTATAGGAATAGCCCGACGGATTGATTGGAAAGAATAACTTTGAGGTGGTTTCGTACCCTACCATAATCTCTTCGTTCGTTCTCTGCTATTAGTGACTTTGGAGTGACTCTTTGTTGCATGTTGAGGGATAGTTATGTGATCCAATTATGTTATTATTGTTGAGAGGACATACACTAGTGAAAGTATGAACCCTAGGCCTTGTTTCAACGCATTGCAATACCGTTTACGCTCACTTTTATCATTAGTTACCTTGCTGTTTTTATAATTTCAGATTACAAATACCCATATCTACTATCCATATACCACTTGTATCACCATCTCTTCGCCGAACTAGTGAACCTATACAATTTACCATTGTATTGGGTGTGTTGGGGACACAAGAGACTCTTTGTTATTTGGTTGTAGGGTTGCTTGAGAGAGACCATCTTCATCCTACGCCTCCTACGGATTGATAAACCTTAGGTCATCCACTTGAGGGTAATTTGCTACTGTCCTACAAACCTCTGCACTTGGAGTCCCAACAACGTCTACAAGAAGAAGGTTGTGTAGTAGACATCATAGCGCGCGGTGGAGGCTGGATGTACAGTAGCCCGTGGATGAACAGTCGCTGGTGGAGGCTGGAGGAGGTCGAGGTGGATGAACAGTAGCCCGTGGAGGCTGGAGGGGGTCGACGGTGGAGATGAACAATATCCCGTTGGGTCCCATTTTGTGGTATGCCACACCCCTCCCGATGAACAGGACCCCCGTTTCGACCGTAGCACTCCAACACAAGTCCGTTTCCTCTGTTTTGCGGTACGCCACACCCCTCCCAATCAACAGGACCCCCGTTTCGACCGTAGGAGGTCCGTTTCCTCTGTTTTGCTGTACGCCAAACCCCTCCCGATGAACAGGATCCCGTTTCGAGCATGGCAGGTAAAACACAAGGCTGTTTCCTCCGTTCTGCGGTACGCCAGGCCTTGTTTCCATCGGCTGTTCTGTCCAAGCCCTCCTGATGAACACGACGACGCATTCCGTTCTGACCCAGCCGGGTGGCTCCCCATGAACACGAGGACGACGCAGTTTCTCCGTTCCGACCCAGCCATGTACATGAGCCCTCGCTATACGTATGCGCGAGTAGGCGTTCGAGACCCTGCCCGTATGTACATACGTGGCCGTATTTTCTTTCTTGCACATTGGCCACTGTACATACGTGTACATGCTACGTGCGCTCCTCTACTACGACACATGCGTGCCTCTACATCGACCAATATGTATGTACACGTTCACGACCAGAATAACAATGCTACGCAGACCTTCCTTGCGTGCGAAGATGTAGCTGGTGGGTCCCAGCAGTTAGGGGGGCGAATCTTTTTTTTTGCCCGGACGCACTTCCTTGCGTGCGAAGATGTAGCTGGTGGGTCCCAGCAGTCAGGGGGAAACGTTTTTTCGTGAAATACGGTGGCCCGTCCGGTGGGTCCCCGCTGTTAGATGGAGGAATAATTATTTTGCGCGTAATAAGGAGGCACTTCCTTGCTGTGGCCTTGGACCCAGCTGTCAGCCTCTCCACGTACAGTCCACGTCCGATGGAAGCCGTTCCTTGACCATGTTGACCACATCGCGCCGAGAGCACCCGGGCGATGGACGACGGCGAGGCCTAGGAAGGGGATGACGCGGAGTCAGGGAAGACGCGGCAGTGGAAGCCCGCGCGGAGAGGAGTCCGAGGGTTCACTGGTTCGGCTGCGGTGTGAGGCTGCCGCCGCCGCAGGGCCTGGCCAGCGGTGGGATTAGTAGGGGCGGTGAGGCCTCCGCGGCAGCACAACTGGCCACGGGAGGCAGGAGCATGTGGCACAACAGGCGCTGCTTTGGGCGGCTGGAGCAACAAGACCAGAGGTTGAAGAAGCACTACGGCCGTTGGATGGACATTGTACGGTCACTGGAGTTAGAATCGTTCATATTGACTGAGTTGACAAAGCACTCCGTCCCCGTCAACTTATTAGGCCCACAAGTCAGCCTCCCACTAAGGTGGGTCCCAACCAGCAGGGGGAGTATTCATTTTTTTGTGCGTAATAAGGAGGCACTTCCGGTGGGTCAGAGCTGACCGCGGGGGAACGTTTTTGTTCATGCAATACGGTGGCCCGTCCGGTGGGTCCCAACAGTCAGGGGGCAAACATTTTTTTCGTGAAATACGGTGGCCCGTCCGGTGGGTCCCTGCTGTCAGGTGGAGGAATCATTATTTTCCGCGTAATAAGGAGGCACTTCCTTGCTACCATCATGGACCCAGCTGTCAGCCTCTCCACGTACAGTCCACGTCCGATGGAAGCCGTTCCTTGACCACATTGACCACGCCGCACTGAGAGCACTAGAGCGGTGTACGACGGCAAGGCCTAGGAAGGGGACGACGCGGAGCCGGGGAAGACGCGATAGTGGAAGCCCGTGCGGGGAGGAGTACGAGGGTTCACGGGTTTGGCTGCGGTGTGAGGCTGCCATCGCCGCGGAATAACAGGGGGTGTGGGTGAGTAGAGGGATGGCCTGACCAGCGGTGGGAGTAGTAGGGGGCGGTGAGGCCTCTGCGGCATCATAGCCGGCCACGGGAGGCAAGAGCACGCGGCACGTCCGGCGCTGCTTTGGGCGGCTGGACCAAGAAGACCAGAGGTTGAAGGAGCACTACGGCCGTTGGATGGACATCATACGGTCACTGTAGCTGGAATCGTTCATATTGACTAAGTTGACAAAGCCCTTGGTACGTGTCAACTTAGTAGGCCCACAGGTCAGCTTCCGAAATGGTGCGCCCTAGATGTCAGGGGCAGGAATCATTTTTTGGGTGGGTGAAGCTAGAATATCCGAGATTGTAGAAGAAGCACGGCATCCGTTGGATAGACATCCAACGGCCACTGCTGCTAGAACCGTGTGTTGACTATAGTAAGTTCACAAAGCCTTGCATACGCGTCAACTTCTTTTTTAGGGGACGCGTCAACTTAGTAGGCCCACAAGTGTGTGGGAGACAACTTGTAGCCCATTTGCGATTTGTAAGAATGTATATTCCATTTTTGAATTCTAATGGAATTTACTACAGCCCATTTACAGTTTGTTAAGAGTACAACCCATTTTCTATCTAGGACAACCATTAATAATTTCAACCAACCGTTCAAGACATAACTCAATAAAATTTCCCACATTTTGATGGGATCAGAAATATTTTTATCCCAAAATTTCTAGTCATATTAAATATAAATTTGTATTACGTAAAAAACTAACGAAATATTGCGCGCGCAACAATTAAAAATTAAGATTTTCGAAATCCATAAATAATATTTTATAAACTAATTCCGTCCTTGGTGCATTTTTTATAGTTACTGGCTAGTTTTTATAATTACATCCCATTTATTATTTTTTAAAGCCCATTTTACTATTAAACCTAATGCATCCCTCCTAGGAAAGATTTGCAGCCCAGCGGGGCGGAGAATAACAAGTTGACCTTGCCTGGGTATTCCTCAAAAAGGCGTATAGCCGGGCTAGCCATTTTCATCTTGAAAAAAATAATATCTGGGTTGGATATCTGTCATGGGCTAGACGGGCCACAGCCCGCCCAGTTAATACCCTGCTCTCCTCTCAACAACAACGAAAACATCGCCAAGAAAAACTCTGCAGTGCTCATGACTCAAAAGCACAAATACTGCTCGAGCTGCTTGGTCCCAGTTGTCGGCCGCACCTTGTGCAATTCTCTCGTTTATTGACTACATAGGTTGACAATGGTGTGGGACCGTGATGTCAGGAAACCAGGAGGAAGCAAAAAAAATAGTTGTACAAAATAAGGAGGCACTTGCATACGTACGGCTATGGCCCTAGTGGGTCCCTACTGTCAACCAGTCAAAATAAAGTCATCTCCTGAATCCTCATGTTCATTGACCATGTTAACAATGCTCGGCGCCACGGCGAGCGCAACAACTCGAACGACGATGGAGAGGGCCTCGCAGACCCTATGGATGGTCTGATATAGCGCCCGCTGCTCATTCAGGAAGCCAGGATCATTGGACACCTATGAGCACCTTCGAGAGACTGAGACGGCATGAGACGGTAAGGCCGCGCTTGGGAGCTCTGGTTTATTTCACAACTGTATTAAGATACAAGTGTAATTTACTCGTCATCAGAAACAACACGCAAAATACAGGCGTAATGAAATCGTGGGCCCGAGGTCTGTAAGTAAAACCGGCGGGTTACGCGTGTAATTTGAGAGACCAGTGTATATTTTACTAGTCGAAATCGACCAACCAAATGCTTCGCCCGAGACCATTTGCTTTTATTTACAAGCGTCAGATTTACAAACGGTTTTGGTTGGAAAACGACGATCCAATCACGACCTAAGATGATGAGTTGGTCGGAAGATCATATGGTTGCACGTCTAACCTACTCGACTTGTCATATAGGCTATGAATGAAACATAAGACGATGAACTTCTTAAGCACAGAAACAACAGAAGAGGATGATCTTCCTAACAAGAAAATCACTGGAATTAGATCGACATGCAAAACAATACGAAGCATTATTATCAGGAGGCATGGTGAACAGCTCGTGATGCCGCCTGCCACAACATTCCAAGCTCAACTTTGCAATCAAACACAAGGCCTGACATTACATAGACAATATTCAAAACAAACTCTTAAAATATCCTACATAAGTCAACATTCATGTGACTATGCATCTCAGCAGAGTAAATATTTACTTCTGAACTGAAGATAGGAATAGGAAAAAACAATCGACGTTGTTCACAACAAAGGGCGTCCCACTCAAAAATATCAAATGCATGTCTTCTGGCTAACATCAATCAGCAAAAATTGACAAGGTTTTCCAATTCCAATATATTAAACTAATGTCAACTTTGACAAGCTTTTCCCATTCAAAATATGTAATGCCTATGATTGTGGAACGGGCAGGGTTTGTCATCAGTTTGTCATCTGATAGTCTGGTGGCTCAAGGTGATGATGAATGATTAGAGAACCATTCGATGTATTGTGCATGATGAAGTATTATTATGGAGGCCACGAACCATCTAAACATTTTGTGCAGTTCCACTAAAATCAAGCTGAGCATCCCTGTGAATTTCGTATTTATATGCTGCCAGAAAACAAAGACACATCAGCACACACATGAATATTGGCCCCAGTGTCAACCCACCAATCGGTGCACTAACAAACTGAAAGTACGGTAAACAGATTACCATACCCAGATGCCCCATCATTGTAGCTTAGAGTGACATTGACAAACTTGAAGTCCTGTCCTGGCTTCTTGGTACTTGTTTGGGCACTTGTTTGCCCAGTGTTGCTCCGAACCACAAGTAAAGCAGCCATCTTTGCAGACTAGTCATGTCACCAGCGTCTACTAATACTCTGTAAATCTTCTCGATCATTCCTTGTGTAATGTATCGCAAATAGTGACTGCTTCTTTCTGCAAAGTGGTGAGACCAACTGGACCCACTAATGCAGCAGTTTGCCTTAGACACATTGGCTCCTTTTGTGCAGTTCAACTAAAATCAAAGTTGGAATAAAACCGAGCTTTAATTTTGAGATCCCTGTAAGCAACAAAAGGTATAAGGGAAACAATTACTGAGAAATAATGGTTGATGACTTGTACTCCCAGAAGAAAAACATCTACTGATCTACCTTATCTTAATGGGAAACAAAGCATGAGAGTAGTAATTCTCAATCAGTGTGATTCATTCATATTAACTGAGACATTATCTTAACAATGCCTTGTTTCAACATGTATAAAGAACAACAAAGCAGAAAAGTATCATTCCTGAAACAATGCGACTGATTCATTTTAACAGAGACATTATCTTAACAATACCTTGGTTAAACATGTAGAAAGAACTACAAAGCAGGATAGTACCATTTGTAAAACACTCTGATATATAATAACAGAGACATTATCTGAACAATACATTTCTTAAACATGTACCCCGGCCGATCCCTAACAGAAATGGTACTCCCGCCGATCCCTAACAAGTGTTGCAGTTTTGAACTAAGATTCAGTAGTTAATTCTGAGGAAAGTAGGTACTGACCTTTCAAGACCAAGATTTGAAACAACGCCTGAGGTGGATCTAAAAGAGATCTCAACACATATATGGAAATCCAGTCTCATTTTGTGCAGTTCCACCAAAATTAAGCAAAGCAAAATGTCTCAATAGCAACAAGTTGAATAGATATCCCTATTTTAACAGAGGCAAAAAAGGAATCAATTACTGGCCAATAAAGTTGGATGAAACATGCGGCCACAAAAATGGTAATCCCGCCAATCCCTAACAAGTGTTGCAATTTTGAAATAAGATTCAGTAGTTAATTCTGAGAGTGGCATTGCTTAATTTTACCAGCGGCATTAGATTAACAAAAAACATAAATAGTTCCAGGGGAGAGTGGGCGTAATAACAACATGTGCTTCCATCTACTTATAAAGGGGGTGATGTAGAGTTTGTTGTAACAAAGCAACAAGCATAATGTCTGGGTTGGTCCCATTTTTGTTCACTACTTAATGGGAAAAGACAGCAATACAATAGCTTCAATTCGACATTTATTTAAAACAGTACCAATACAAGTAGCACAACATCTCAAAACACACTGCACGATCATGTGGATGAAGGCAAGTACCAACCTGTCATGATGCACACAAGATCACGTACGAATCTGCCAACACGAATAGGAAATCCAATCTCGTTTTTTGCAGTTACTATGAAATCAAGTAAAGTCACCGGTGAGACATTTAAGTTTGCTATAGCAACAAGTTGAATAGATATCCCTGATTTAACAGAGGAAAAAGGAAACAATTACTGCCAATAAAGGAGGATGAAACATGCGGCCACAAAAAGAAGCATCTACCTTATCTTGATGGAAAACAAAGTATAGGACAGTAGCATTTCTAAAACGGTTGCTTTGATTCATATTAACAAAGAAATTCTCTTAAAATAGTTCAGTAGTTAATTCTGAGAGTGGCATTGCTCAAAATACAATAGCTTCAATTCAACATTTATTTGAAACAATACCAATACAAGTAGCACAACATCTCAAAACACATTGCACGATCATGTGGATGGGACATGGGACATGCCAGCACCATGTGCGTCCACATGTATAAATGGGTGATGCAGAGTATGTAGCCAAGCAGCATATCTGCGTTGGTCCCATATTTGTTCTCTTTGAAACTTTTTTCGATGTGAGGGCAGCAAATCTAGTCGTGCAGAAATTACCCGACCCTCCAGTTTCTTTCCCTTTTCAACAAAGAGTTGGGTTCCTTACAGATGTGTGTACTGGGTTACCCCCTTTTCCCCCTTTCTACCAACAAAGCGGCTGTATAGCTAATCTATACTACTTTCCCTCCCTCCTTTCCTCATTGAACCACGTCCTAGATTCATGCTCCACCCCACCGCCCCTTCTTTCCTCTTTGAACCAAGACATAGATTCGACTACAGAATTGAAAAAGATGATGTGGCAAGGCATGTGGCGGGAGGTTGGATCTTCCCACACTACGTGCGACGGTGAGGAAGAAGGGGTCAGTGGCCCTCCCGCACAAGCACTGGGTGAAAGAGAAAAGCGCAGCCGGCAGTGGATTGCCTCCTGATACGTCTCCAACGTATCTATATTTTTTGATTGTTGAATGCTATTATATTATATGTTTTGGATGTTATGGGCTTTATTATACACTTTTATATTATTTTTGGGACTAACCTATTAACCCAGAGCCCAGTGCCAGTTTTTTCCTTGCTTTAGAGTATCGTAGAAAAGGAAAATCAAACGAAGTCCAATTGACCTGAAACTACATGGAACTTATTTTTGGACCAGAAGAAGCCCACAGAGTATCGGAGATGGACCAAGAGAGTCCCGGGCTGCCCACGAGGGTGGGGGCGCGCCCCCCTGCCTCGTGGACAGCCCAGAGATCCACCGACGTACTTCTTCCTCCTATATATACCCATATACCCTAAAAACTTCGAGGAGCACAATAGATCGGGAGTTCCACCGCCAGAAGCCTCCGTAGCCACCGAAAACCAATCTAGGCCCGTTCCGGCACCCTGCCGGAGGGGACAATCCCTCATCGGTGGCCATATTCATCATCCCGGCACTCTCCATGACTCGGAGGGAGTGGTTCTCCCTCGGGGCTGAGGGTATGTACCAGTAGCTATGTGTTTGATCTCTCTCTCTCTCTCTCTCGTGTTCTTGAGGTGGTACGATCTTGATGTATCGCGAGCTTTGCTATTATAGTTGGATCTTATGATGTTTCTCCCCCTCTACTCTCTTGTAATGGATTGAGTTTTCCCTGTGAAGTTATCTTATCGGATTGAGTCTTTAAGGATTTGAGAACACTTGATGTATGTCTTGCATGGAATACCCGTGGTGACAATGGGGTATTCTATTGATCCACTTGATGTATGTTTTGGTGATCAACTTGCGGGTTCCGCCCATGAACCTATGCATAGGGGTTGGCACACATTTTCGTCTTGACTCTCCGGTAGAAACTTTGGGGCACTCTTTGAAGTAGTTTGCGTTGGTTGAATAGATGAATCTGAGATTGTGTGATGCATATCGTATAATCATACCCGCGGATACTTGAGGTGACATTGGAGTATCTAGGTGACATTAGGGTTTTGGTTGATTTGTGTCTTAAGGTGTTATTCTAGTACAAACTCTAGGGTTGTTTGTGACACTTATAGGAATAGCCCAACAGATTGATTGGAATGAATAACTTTGAGGTGGTTTCATACCCTACCATAATCTCTTCGTTTGTTCCCCGCTATTAGTGACTTTGAAGTGACTCTTCGTTGCATGTTGAGGGATATTTATGTGATCCAATTATGTTATTATTGTTGAGAGAACTTGCACTAGTGAAAGTATGAACCCTAGGCCTTGTTTCAACGCATTGCAATACCGTTTGTGCTCACTTTTATCATTAGTTACCTTGTTGTTTTTATATTTTCAGATTACAAAAACCTTTATCTACCATCCATATACCACTTGTATCACCATCTCTTCGTCGAACTAGTGCACCTATACAATTTACCATTGTATTGGGTGCGTTGGGGACAAAAGAGACTCTTTGTTATTTGGTTGCAGGGTTGCTTGAGAGAGACCATCTTCGTCCTATGCCTCCTACGGATTGATAAATGTTAGGTCATCCACTTGAGGGAAATTTGCTACTGTCCTAAAACCTCTGCACTTGGAGGCCCAACAACGTCTACAAGAAGAAGGTTGTGTAGTAGACATCACCTCCCTCACCGAAGACGATAGAGTGAACGTTGCAACTCCTTCCCTTCCCGGTGTGACGGGATCCAGACGCCTCCTTCGCTAGCTGTCTATGAGGGGGTGAGAGAGACAGAGGCCACACCGTAGTCTTGTTTAGATCTGGTGAAGAGGGTGAGAGATAGTGAATATAGCAAACCCTAGCAAAGGAACGCTAAGCCTCCAGCGTGTATATATATATGTAGTGCGGCGAGAGTGTGGAGAGTGCAAACCCTAGCGAACAAGCGCTGAGGCTCCAACTTATATAGATACTGTAGTACGGACTGAGCCCCGGTGCCTTAACTGCACCTGTGTTTGGCTGTATGACAGGTGGGACAGCCACATTTTGGGCCCACCTGTCATTAACCCAAAGGCAGGTGCACTAAAGTCAATGAAGTTGCGTCCATATAGTACTCGTGTATACAACTAATATATAGTGGAGCGGTTTTCTTATTCTCTCCATAACAATCGTTTTAAATTTTGTAAGTACGAAACGAAACTCTTTATTTAATGTACCAGTGAAGAAAACTACTACTCCCTATGTTCCTAAATGTTTGTCTTTCTAGAGATTTCAACAAATGACTACATACGGAGCAAAATGAGCTGGAGACAAAGTTGTGAGAAGGCTTAGAAATCAATACAAAACTTATGCTCTTAGTACCAATGTCGATCCTTCTTCGAGGAAACATTTGGTTCATAGCCAATTGTGTGATAAAATTGCACCAACGTGAAAGACGACTGCGTCTCCAATGCAACCAAGCTGAATTGACAAAGGATATCATCTTTGTGGGTAACAAGCAAAGAGCATTGATGGAAGACATCTTGTTTTTCATTGAAAATCGATCAGCTTCACCAGCCGACGCAACCATGAGGCACAACCATGAGCATCGATAGGTCATCGTGGTGATGCATCATCCATTTGGCATCAAGTTTGGGTGAGGCACCTATGAAGTTCGACAAATCCTCACTGTGGTCTGTTTCTTCTCAGTAGTAAAGCTCGAGGAAGGAAGAACCACATGGCAGAGGATAGTGAGGCGGAACAATGATGGCCATACAATTTTGTGCAGTTCCACTAAAATTGAGGAAGACATGCCCAGGTATGGAGATATGTATCGCTGTTTCCAAAAATATAAAAAAGGGATATAGTGTTGTTACTTTGTTTTACAAGATTAACAACGACATCTCAATTGTCAATAAGAATTATGAAAAGTACACCAACAAACAGAAGCATCATGATTATCTTGATGGGAACTAAACCAGGATACCCGAGAAAAAAAGCATTTCTTCATTTAACCAATGATAGTATTAGATTAGTAGTAGCAATAGGAGCATATGGACAATGACCGCACAACCACCATGTACTTTTTGTCGAAACAAAATGTATACCTCCACCGAGGCATAAATCAGGACAACTTTTCGAGTGGCATTTCCTCTATAATAGTAGGAGATGTTGGACCAGCCGACGAACCCTAGCTACTATACATGAGGAGCCGGGGAGTAGTCGCATAGAAGAAAACCCGCATGCAGTGACCTGGGGAGCTGGACCAGTACAAGAAGTTATACCTCAGGTGGGCGAGATGTCGCTTAGGCAGGTGGGATGGATCTGCCCACACGACGGCAGCGAACAAGGGCGCAGAGGACCTTCGTCCGCGCCAGCGCCGGCTCCAAGAGTACGGTGCGCATCGGCTTCCTCCATCGCTGACGGCGACAACGTCAACGCCGCACCTCCTCAGCTCCTGCAGCGGACGGGATTTGGCCGGATCTCTGACCACCGGTTAGGAGATAGATAGTGTGGACACTGTAATCTTGTTTTCATATGGAGAGGGTGAGAGAGCGAGACGCGAGAAACTCTATCAAACAAGAGGCTATAATGGAGTAAAACAATCTCTCCATAGCAGTGGTTTTAAATAGAATACGCGCATTCCCGGAAAAAAGAAATGAAAACTGGCGGACAATTTTTTAACGTACCAAGAAAGAAAGCTCGATCAAAAACACGCCCCCGCTTCCAGGTCACGAGAGTCGTCGCGCACACACACATAGACATAGACATGCATATCCGTGTTTACGTAAAATTCCATTTCCATCTCCATCTCCAATCATATTTGTCCAACTAACACATTATTTACGTTGTTAATTATATACGCGGCAATATTAACGTACATCATCTCTTGTTTGCGGGCGTCCGGACAGCTGCCACGGCCGCTCCTGACCAACCCGAACCCTCTTCATCACCCGCGCCTGCTTCCTGCCTGAAACGGTCAGTTCCGCATTCATGCCCGGCCAGAGCAGACGCGACCTCTCACTGGTGCCGGCATTGAAGCGGCGCACCGGCCGAGAGAGCGTTGCCCGCGCCGCTTCCAGGTGCACGCGATCGCTATGCGTTCAAAGGTCACAATAGCCGGCCACAACATGCATGTAAAAAGTTCTTGGGAGTCCGTGCTACACTGTCCTCCCCAACTCGTCAATCTCTTCTAGTAGTACTAGTACTCCATGGCGCGATCGCGTGTCATGCCGAGCGACCGTGTGGGGTCGAGCCCTGGAGGAGGGTGAAACACAAACACGACAAACGTGATTTAAACATTGGTTTTGCTCGATGGCGCCATCCAACGAAACGAAACGTTGGTTTACCTCTGTTTCCATTTTTTCTCTAGAAAAACGGAAACTTTCCACTCCATTTTCATTCCTACTCCAAGGTTGCCCATTACAACATTCCATCAAATACCAAGGAAAACTAACACGCAAGCTGATGCATCTCAATGATTCACAGATCATAGCCAATATTTACTTCACAACTAAAGACAAAAGTTGTGAGAGCATATATGAAAGAAAAACTACTGATGGGGTCACTACGACTTAAACCCTAAACCCTAAACAGGATTTAATTTCCTGGCCAGGTAGAACCTGTCGAAGGAAAGATGGCTGGCACCCTCAGATCATACGATGCTTTTGTGCAGTTCCACTAAAATCGAGCTGAGCATCACTGATGGCAAAGATATTGAAGAAGTGTGATTAGAATAATAGTACTGGCACTAGTTCATGAGACATAAACTCATCGCGAGTAGAAGCCGGTAGAAGTAGAGAAAGATCAACATGGAGATGGAGCTACATGGGGAGCTGCGGCAGTGGAGCAAGCCAGCTCCAAAAGGAAGATGGACTACCTGGGATGTCGGGCTGTAGCTAGAAGGGCGGTTGGGACGCGGCATCGACCCATACCGCGGTGACCCCCGATTGGGATGCACCGACTTGGATTTTCTCCCTCACCGATGTCGACCGCGTCTACGCAAAACATTGTTCCCTTCCCAAGCTGCGGGATCAGGCCGGATATGTGACCAGCGGTGTGGCCACCATCGTTCTATGGTTGTGAAGAGAGCAACCCAAGCAAGCAGGCTTGTAGCTTAGGCTCCTGCTAGTGTATATATAGTGGTTTTCTTTTTCTCTCCATATCAACCATTTTATATTGTGCACATGTCATTGAAGAGTGAAATGATGGTTGCTTCTTCTGACTAACTTACTGTGTGATTTGACTGCTCCTTTAGTGGCTCCTACACGTACCCCCCCTACGTGTATGCAACAGTCACACATACACATGGATGCAAAAACACGCGCGACGCCCTAATGCATGCATGTCCGAGCACATGACGGAACACACATGGTCACGCTCAAGTGCTCAACCTACACGTGCATGCACACACATACTCGGCCAGGGTGAGCTAGTGACCGTATAAACACCGGAAAATGTATATATTGAGCGCAATGAGCGTATTATGAAGTCCACTGACCGTATGTTTACAAATATACAGTGACAAACAGTGTATTTATCTCGTTTTAAATTAAGCCATTTTAACCGGAGAGGGGGCATTATGGACTAGCATTACTTTGATGTGTCCCGTCAACTTCCCGAACCAGGAGAAGCTTGCAGGACGGGAGAAGCTTGCGCAGTGGCTCGCAGGACAAGGAGAAACATTTGACTAATGCAAGCTGTCCTTTGCTCAGGCGGTGGACGTGCAACAGTTAATTCAGTGTTAGATTGCTAGAAGCATACACTATACTAGTAGTACTATTCGTGTTGCACTTCCCGAAGAGGCGAACAGCCAATCGCAAAGTTTACTAGTACTAGTACTACTACTATAGTCTATAGAGGTAGTACTAGGAACCGGATGGAGGAGTGTCTACACCCTTATTATATTTTCAAAATGTGATAAAGCAATCTTCAACACATTTGGTTCTCTTCGAGGGTTATCGCATGTGATAATGGAAGTTGATTTGTAACACCCCGGATGTAACTTAAAATATTTGTATTCCAACTCTTGCCATTCTCGGCTCTAAGTTATGAGATTCGTGGTTGGGTTCTTGCCTTTGTTTTGCATTTTGTCCATGTTCAGGTCATCATGTGCATCGCATTTGCATATGTGTTCATCTCATGCATTCGAGCATTTTCCCCGTTGTCCGTTTTGCAACCCGACACTCCTACGTCCTCCGGCGCCCCCTTTCGTCTCTTTTCGTGAGAGGGTGTTAAACGTTCTTGGAATGGACCGAGATTTGCCGAGCGGCCTTGGTATACCACCAGTAGACCTCCTGTCAAGTTTCGTTCCATTTGGAGTCCGTTTGATACTCCAATGGTTAACCGGGGAACTGTAAAGGCCTCGTGTGTGTTGCAGCCCAACACCCCTCCAAGACAGCCCACAAACCCATCCAAACCCCCTCCATCCTCTCGGTCGTTCGATCACGATCGCGTGGCCGAAAACCGCACCTCATTTGGACTCTCCTAGCTCCCTCTACCTATTAATTGATGCCTCCCCCCGAAATCCCGCAGTCCAAAACCCTAAAATTCCCCTCCGCGCCGCCGGACACGTCCGAGCGATGTCGGACAAAGTCACCACCGCCCCGCACCAACCGGTGTCCGCCACGTGGCAGCGCCACCGCCCCTGCATCGCCGGCCCGTGGCCGGCTCCGCGAGGCCCATCCGCCCGCCGTCCGTCGGCCGCACCACCTTGCCGCCCCTCACCGCGCAGTCGCGCCTCTCCACCGCACCTCACCGCCTCCGCGGAGCGCCGCCGCCGCCGCAAGCTCTGGTGAGCCCGTCTGCCGCCCAGTCCCTCTCCTCCTTCTCCTTCCTCTCCTCCTCCCTCACCCGAGTTCCCTCTCTGCCCAGGTGCTCCGGCCACCGTGGGACGAACTCCGCCGCCGTCCCCTCCATATCTAGCGAGATCTAGGTCAACCTCGTCATCCGCGCCGTCCCAGATCCAGATCCGGAAAACCCTAAGGTTGACCCCGAAATTTCTTCTAAGTCCTCAAAATCTGCATTCTTAAGCCCTGTTCAACATGCCATAACTCCTCATCCGTAGATCTGTTTTGCATGCATGATATATCAAAATGTTCATCATGATGTGCTCTTCATTTTGTTCCATTGTGTATTGCTTGTTTGAGTCCCTCTTGATTCCCAAATGACTGATGCAAGAGTACTATAAAATGTTAGGTTCTGATTCTTAGCAGAGTATGAGCATTTGTCATTTTTGCTACAATTGTTGTGTGCTGCCTATGGGCATGAGCTCTACATGTGTTTTGAGCTATGCCATGCCATATTTACATGGGTGTATGCCATGTATTTTTGTGATCTTTATGGTGACTAGCACATGCATGCAAAGTAGCTCTCGTGATACTGCTGATTTCAGAGACTTAGAATTTCACCAAGTCATTGCTCTACTGTTATTTTTATGCCATGTATTCATGATGCTACAGAGTGATCCATGCTTGTTTTGAGTATCTTCAGTAAGGATGATTTTGACATATGGTTGTGCTCTATCCATCCATGTCCCTGTTTGCAATTATGGAGTGCCCTAGCATGTTTAAATCTTGCTCTACTTTTGCTATAAAATGTTCCTGGCAGATTGTTTACGTGTTAATCAATTTTTACAAGGATGTTATAGTTGATCCATGCATGCTATGAGCTTGTTCTTGCTTTGGTTAGTTTCATGATCATGTCTTATTGCTGGTAGTATGCTTAGTTTGCCATGCAAGGCTTTGGGATGAGTGAATCGAGCTCGCAAAGAGGCCTTCATAATTCTGTTTTTGCCATGCCCAATTTTTTGCTAAGTCTGAATCTGTTAATGAAACTTGCTATGTTTACATGGGTTCCATCATATATTCTGAATATGGTGGAACCCAACGAGTACACATAGCAGTTTTCAAAGCAGCCCAACTAGCTGGAATAGGATATAATCTACAATGTTCAGACCACCAAACACATGCAAAGCTAGTGAAAGCACAAACAGCAGCAAGAACACATCTCTCCTCAGGATATTGTAAACATGTAAAACGTTGTTCAGTTTCTAACTCCCAAGTAAGATATATATCAGGAACATATCTACCCTCAAATGGTGGAATATTCAATTTCAGTTTAGGAAGATGGTCATGATCTCGTATCTCATATGGTTGTGCAGCCCTACCGTTGCGATGATATACCTAAGGACGACCTGGTGGTGGTGGTGGTGCTGGTGGTTGCACGTAGTTCTGATTTTCATCAACCTCATCCTCGTAATGGTCCTCCACCTCTGCAGTAGCAGCAGGAGCTACAGAAGCATCAACAGCGGCACCCGAATTTTGCCACCGGTCAATGGGAACATGCTATGCTCGTCCCACTTGATTTGGAAGGCGACGTTGTTGTTGTTGTTGTTGTTGTAGAGGTGCATTAGGTGCACCCGGTGGTGGTGGTGGAAAATGTGCGAGCAATTCATTAAACTTGTTATCGAGCTTTGTTTCGAATGTCTTCTCCATGCCATCTATCTTCTCCATGGCCTCTTCAAATCTGTTTAGCACATCTTGCTTCTGTCCACTCATCATTTGCTGAAATTTATCATGCAACTCCTTATTCGTCATGTTCTCCCTGTCAGTCTCGTCGGCTTGTGATCCTGCCATGGTTAGCAGCAATAGAAACACACAAGAATATGATCCTACAGACTACTAACAAGAGGTGGTGGTGGGTGCCACAAATCCGTCAAGCAAATCTCAAATTCTTACCAGTTCTTACCCAGCGTCAGGCGGTGATCGGCAACCGTCGTAGTCAAAACTCTCAAAGCTTGGATAGAGGGATTACCAGGGAGAGTCAAAAGCACGACGTAGATGTATGTGGAGCTAGAAAGGCTTATAATATGGCAGCAAAAGGGTCAACAATAATCAATTCAGAGATGCAAAGTTGAATAAACGCTCAACGACGGTTCTGTGCTGGTCCTAGGCTAGACCGTACTAGAGACGCGAGCCTAGAACACGAACAAAATCACAGCGCGGCACGTAAACAAGGGAGGAGCGCTCTCTGAATTTTTTTCTTTTTTCCTCTTTTTTTTGCTCCGCAACATTTTTTTTTTCGAAAAAGTCTACAAATGGTCTAAATACTACCTAGCCAGTTTTTTTTGAGTTTGGAACTATTTTTCTTCTATGGGTAGCACGAAAGTTCGGGAGTCCTACTCTGTCATGACTCGGAGTATCGCGTGATCTAGAAAGCCAAAATAGAGTAAGAAAATACTGGACTCGGACTAGGACTGGTGGCGGAGATGAATGTGGTGGAACTCGGACTGGTGGTTGTGTATGGCAACGGTATATCTGGACTCGAATTGGTGGTGGTATATGGCGATGGTATATGCGGACTCGGATTGGTGGTTGTATATGGCGATGTTATATGTGGACTCGGATTGGTGGTTGTATATGGCAGCGGCGATGTATATGGTGGGGTGGTGGTATAATGCAATGACGATGACGATGGTGCGGCGGCGGCGTGACAACCTATGAACAGAACTCGAAACTCTAAGGGACTAGATGCTAAGACCAGCAACTCAACACGATGATGCAACTGCAAATTCAACAAAGCAAAACTCTAAAAAGACTATGCAAAGGCTCAGATTGGTTCGGATATGATGACCTAACCCTAATTTTTTTTGGCTTTTTCGTGGCCTATAGGTATGAAGAATAGACTCGACCTAAACTACGAAAAACTGTAAAATCTCGCCGAGCAACCTGGAAATCTGATACCACTTGATAGAGGCAAAGGTGTCCCGTCTTTTGATGTGATGGTGGCTATCGTTTTAGAGGAAGTCGACTTTGACGATCCGACTACGAACGTGCGAGGACATCGCGCCTTAGCAATCGCTAAACCAACTCCGAGGGGTTATTGACCACGCCGGAGCATGATCAACTTGACCACGAGGGCCTGTTTACTGCGAGCAAACAAAGAACAAGCAAGAAACTGAGATTGCAATCTGGATATTCCGAATATATGATGAAAGCTTTATTAATCAAGGTGGGGTTCTGTGACATCTTGGTCTGGTTGCTGGACACAAACAAAGTACGCAAAGTTGCAGCTATGGCGAACTTTTAATCTAAACAAAACCCAAAGTCTAAACGACGCCCTAAGGGCTGTATATATCGAATAAGAGGGGGGATTTCGTGGCCCTTGGAGAAGGGGTCCAAAACCAACCCTAACTCTTGTTTCCCCACACATACGGACTCTAAAAACAGCCTATATTTAAGTATTTCGAAAATACATGGGCCTGGCCGAATAATAAGGTGACACAACACCTAAAATAGCCTCTGGACGAAATTTATGAGGTGACATCTTGTATATTTCATCCAAGGCTTCATGCACTCCTTATAGTGGCTTCAAAATCTTGAAATCATCACTTGTAACTCCGTTCTTGATCCCCTTGCGCATGCCATCATCTCCATACTTGAACTTGCTCCAAGGTTCATCTTTCTTGTCCAAGCTAGGCCCTTCATTTGTAAGCAAAACAAATGTATCCAATTTAGGCAGCATCATATTCTCATGAACATTAGAATCGTTACCAAGAAACGAAAGTACCTGATAATTCAATTGGCGTGCGCGAGCTCTAGTAATTGGTCGAGTATGTATAGCAGAAGGGGCTGTGGGTGTAACAATGGTATTGATGTCCTCATCATATGAATAAAGCTCTCTCATTTACCCGCAAAAAAGATTAAGCCATATTAACCGGAAAGGAGGGAGTATGGACTAGCACTACTTGTTGGTGTGTCCCGTCAACTTGCAGAACGAGGAGAAGCTTGCAGGACAAGGTGAAGCTCGCTTACGCCTTTTGACTAATGCAACGTACCCTTGCCCAGGCGGTGGACATGCATTAGTTCATTCGGTGTCAGATTTCCAGAGGCATACACTGTAGTACCGAGCATGCGGAGTACCATCATTGTTCGACTTCACGAAGAGGCGAAGAGCCAAGCGCAAGGTTTAGTAGTACGATTAGTACTACTACTAGAACCGCATGGTGGAGCCTTTGTACTCTTATTTTTTTAATCTCTGATAAAGTATGCATTTATTCCGAAGAAGGGCGGAAAACGGCAACCCAACATGTAATGATGATATTGATCAACCATGCTTGAATATATCTTGGCCTCCGTGCAAGCCCGTCTGTGTATTCTCGCTCCTCGTCTCTCTCAAGGAACGGCGGGTTGGCCATTTTGCCATCAATTGAGATCGGTTTGTTCACACTCCGGTCCCACATGTCAGTGATATGCCAAGAGGAGGTGCGTTGACCGACTGGCCATACGCGTACTTGGTTTTGCACCTTCATACTACTCCTCCCTCCATCACAGTTTACAGGGCGCGCTTCATTATGATGCATTTCTCTCAATGCATTTACACCACCAGAGGGACTTTAGACGCGTTTGGTTTAATGCTCAATTAATTAGCGCGTGGTAACCGCAATTTTCTCTCGATGTAGTACTAAGGAGTGGAGTACGTGCATGCATGTGTGTACCCGGGGTGGAAGCACTGCATGCATGTGTGTACGCATTATTTCCTCTAGTAATAGATGCCGTGCTATAACTACCAATGCTATTTTTCAGGCCGATCGCTAGTCGCCTTGGTCCCAGAGATTTTCTCTTTTTCTGAAGCGCGCTCTACAAACAGTGATGGATGGAGTAGTATGAGTAGATTCAAAGAAGAGCGTATTGATGGTTGCTTCTTCCGAGCAAATTACAGTGGGAAAGGTGGGGCTTATGATTTGACTGCTCATTACTCACTATTAATGCGACGCAACGACCGGTCTGAGTATCCCATGCGGCTGTGCACTACCCCCTTGGTTCTTAAATATACTCCGAAGTATTTGTCTTTCTAGAGATTTCAACGAGTGACTACTCAAATATTTGTCTTTTTAGAGATTCAAATGGACTACTACATACAGATGTATATAGACATATTTTAGAGTGTAGATTCACTCATTTTGCTCCGTATGTAGTCACTTGTTGAAATCTCTAGAAAGACAAAATTTAGGAACGGAGGGAGTACACATACGAAGCAAAATGAGTGAATCTACACTCTAAAATATGCCCATTTGAAATTTGTAAAAAGACAAATATTTAGGAACGAAGCAGTATAATTTTGTGCATGGCACATGGACCCGCATGTCGAAGAGGCTTCTGGCAATGCTATCAAGCTTCCAACATTTGTTTACATAATTGACGTACTATACAAATAATTTTCCAGCGACATGAAATTGTACAATCGTGTGAGCTTTCAGCTTCTATTTCGTGTGTCTTGCCATCAATGCTCTTTCGGAAACAACAAAAAACTAACTTCGTTGCTAATCAGAGCTAATATTTACATCACAACTGAAGACAAAGTTGTGAGAAGGTGTTAGATTAAAATTGATCTATGCTTTCATTGGCAACAACGTCCCCCTAGCTCTGTCTAAATCAACAAGGCATGTTGGGAAAAAAGTAGCTGTCTGGAGCATGCAACATTCCGATCATTTTCTGTAGTTCCACTAAAATAGAGCTGGGCGTCCCTGTTCCAAAGATTACGATAACAGAGGGCTGCTTATGAAACAATAAACACACAAATAGAAGTCGGTCACCTTTGCAGTCTCTATTAAGACTAACTAGTTGGAGAAGATTAGGCTCGGAGTTGGATGAGGAGGATAGAGCAAAACCAATCTCCCTTTGTGTAGTCGCAATGAAATGTAGAGACGTTGCCCGTGTGACATTTTGGCAGAACTGCACAAAACACTCTTAAGAAAAAAGTGATTTTTGCAGTCCAGCAAAAGGTCGCAATAGCAAAGAGGTGAAATGGATAGCCCTGTTTGTAAAAAAGAGGTAGAAAGGAAACAATTACTGGCCAATAACAATTGATGACACATGCGACGACAAAAAAGAAGCATATTCCTTGTCCTAAGGGAAGATAACAACACGGTTGTGTTTGTCTAAAACTGTGTGAGGACGAGATTGCAATATGGAAAGTACGCCGAACGAGCTACGTTTTGGGCAAATAACTATGAAAGATCCACATGCGGCGACATGGGAAGACGGGCAGTGGAGCAAGGCCGGAGGGGATACCTGGAGGTCGTCGGGATGTAACTAGGTGAACGGCGGCGGGCGGAATCTGCCCATACTGCGACAGCGAGCAGGTGGCGTAGGCCCTACCACGCCGGAGCTTGGTCAGAGAGAACAACGTGTACTGCAGATCGGGACGTGCTGCCTCGGTGCCGTCGAACGGAGAAATGATGCACGTCCTCCCTTTCTGCCAGCGGACGGGATGTGGCCGGATCAGTGACCAACGGTGAGAGAGAGAGAGAGAGAGAGGCCACCGCAGCCTTGTGTGAGATACTTTGAAGAGAGACAAACCAGGCAGGGAGGCTCCATTGTATATAGTGGAGCGGACTACCTTTTTCTCCATAAAAAGCATTTTATATTCTGTGTACGTGCCATTGAGCGATATAACTTTATTTAAAAATAACGCGCCAATGCATCAAGTTGAACTTTGTTTCGTGCACGCGTGGTACACGACCTCCGTAGGTAAACAACCGCTACACGCATTCAAATTAGCACGTGGGCTGCCATTTCATACAAAAATGAGCTCCACCGTGTACCCGCGCGGGTGTGGCTAGGCACGAAGCGTGAGTACGTGCATGGTGCACCTATTCTCTTCTTGTATACATACACCACCTACATGGGGTTGTGTGAGAGGGATAAAAACGTAGAGAGATATAGTGTGTGGGTTCATGAGAGTTTTTTTGGGGTGGTGGGGTCAATCAAAAAATGTAACATATGCAATGTGTGTGAAATAGAGTCCTGGATATATCATATATATAGAGGGGGCGATCCACCAGAAGAGAGTGGAGGTATCATCTGCTTGAGGTGTCCATAGAATCGAAGGGAGGGATGATGTGTGTGTGTGCGCGCGCGATCGATAAAGAGTGCCATCGAATTTTTGTGTGCCCACGTCAAAGATATAGAGTGGCTGGCCTACTGGAACGTGAGAGGGGACAGGTGCAGTTTGTCTCTGTGGCATGGATACCTACCTACAGCGCTCGACTATCGGTGTGTGGTGGGGGGGGGAGGGAGGCCTAATTAACTATAGAGGTACAATGGTGGTATATGTGTGGAGGAGGAGAGAGGCCTACCTCATGTATTAAGGGAGATCGATCTACCTCATGTATTAAGGGAGATCGATCGGCATCCATGCATATGTGTCGAAGAGGAATAAGGTTGGGAGAGAGACAAAGCTAGAGTGTCGGAGGGGGTGGTAGTGGAGTTGCTTCTAACAAATGGTGGGATAGGCTTGCTAGGCAACCGAAGGGCACGCTTGCAATATCAATAAGAGAGGGGATGGCTGCTTGTCTGTGCACGTGCGTGTGAGAGATGGGTCAGGAGGCATGCACAAATGATGAGGGGGGCAATATGGATGTGGTAAGCACACATAACTACATAGGAAGATCAATCGTCCTTTGTCAGAGAAAGGAGAGACATAACTTGTGAGGTACGTCAATCGATGGGGGGGAGGAATAGTTAAAGTCGACCTAGGTATATGTTGGGAGATCGATCGATATACATGCATGTGTGTGTTAGAAACAAATGAGGCACGGGGGGAAGGATAGAGAGAGAGGGATGCATCTAGGAGGTGGTGCGAGAGTCATACTATATCGAGGGGGGAGAAGTGTGCGAGTATGAGATCGATGAAAAGAGTGGTGTGAGTGAGGCATGGATGGTGATAAGAGAAGAGGGGAAGCTTCTGTTTTGTGCTAGGCACACCTGGCTAGAGAGGCATATCGATTGATGTGTGCTGTAAAGAAGGAGCTGCGAGGCCTACACACACCGTGGGTGAACGACCTAAAGTGAAAACACGAATTTGCGCGATGGATCTAGAGAATGTTGAGGGAGGGTTAGAGGGATGCGAGCGTCTACATGCATGAGAGAAAGTTAGCGCTAGCTAGCTACAAAGATAAGAGGATTGTATGGGTGTAAAAGACGGATAGAGGATCATACTTCATTATAAAAAGAGAATTTGGATATTTGAAGAAATTATCATAGTGTTTTATACCGACGCATGTGTGAATATATATAACGGTGATACACATGGTGTGGTTATGAACATGTTATACTACATATAATATATTTTGTCTCTACTCTTATAAAAAACGGAGTTGTTGATGATGGTGCCATCCTGCAATATAGGCCGTCGATTTATATCTGACGGATAGGAAGGAAGCTATGGCAATTTTGAAAAAAGATACCTACACCCCTCTCCATATTTGCAAATTAGGCCTCCCCTTGATAATGTTGATGTTCTCTGGAACACATGGGCATCTTGCTAGTACTATGTATAACATATAGAACATTGATCATAATTTGGGCTACTGTGTGGCTTTTGCAGCTCAGGTCTAAATACTTGTCATAATGTAGGGGGCGGGGCACTATACTATGTGTGATAAACACGGTGTACACGTATGGAACATGGTTTAGATTATGAATATATAGTTAGTACATCAAATGTACTATTATTTGGAATCAACATCAAGTGTATTCAAAAAATAGAATTCGAGTTCATGTAGTACACATAGTTCATATCTATCTCTATAGTAATCATGTGGTGTGTTATTAAGGTAATACACGAATGATGGTTGAAGTTGGCAGCAATCATGATTGTAGATTGTTATTGAAATAGAGAAACGAATTCAAATTCAGTTTGAATTACAGCGGTAGTATAGACATTTGGAATGCACTAAAATGTTGGTATGAGTAGGTTACATGCATTATACAACAAGGGAAAAATTTAATTGGACATAACATGTATTCATACTACCGAATAGCATTTAATTGCACTAAATTGTTGGTATAAGTAGCTTTAAATATCATATTTATAGTAAAACGGGGCAAGACTCTCTCTTTGTGTGGTGTGAATAGTTTTATTTTTTTTCGTTTTCTTTTTGGTTGAGGGAAGTGCGAATTGATTTGGTACGTACAAGTACAATATTACACGTTAGGCTTGTCCCTAAAATTCCACCCGCGCCTTGTTATATCCCGAAAATTCAGATATCGTTCTCCCAAAACTGGCACCTTCACAACCCGCGCCTTGCTATCCTGAAATTACAACGCGCGCGAAAACTCCCTCCAGCTGCCAAATCCCAACACGCGAAATCCCCCTTCTAACCCTGAGCCAAAAGGGCCGCTAGTTCAAATCGGTGTTGGGTACTTTTGTAACACACCCTACATTTTGGACAAGTGCGTCCCTAAGTCATGGTTCACCCCCTCCCATCGCCTCCTTTTTGCCATTCGAAATCCCAGGCCGCCATAACCTCTCCGCTCCAGCCGTGAAACCCCACCCTCCTCCGTCCGCCACCTCACCGCTGCCCAGCCGGAGCCTCTTCCCCGACGACGTCGTCCACCGCAACAGCTCGACGTCCCTCGTCCGCCTCCCCAGATGAGGATCCGTCGTCCATCTTGTCGTCCCCCCGGTTCAGCCGCCCCGTCCTCCACCTCCAAGGAGCTTCTCCGACGATCGCCTCATCTATCGCGGCTGCTCCATCCCCACAGCACCGCCTTAACCTGCTCCACCGGAACCGCAGCATCCTCACCGACTCCTCGGACGAAGCTGAGGCCTACTCGGCACCACCAAAGAGGTTGCACACTCATCGCATCGCACCTGCTCCTTAGCTCGACCTCCCGGCGCCGGCGGTGCTCCATCCCGCAACCCCATGGAGTGGCTACCTTGAAGCCGGCGCCGCGGGCGACATCTCCACGGCGGCTCTCGCCCAGTGCGAGGCCCCTTCGGCGGCGGCGTCAATACCAACCGGATCTACTACTGCTGCTCTGGCTCTCGCTCGCTCGCTCGCGCTGCTGCTGCTCCGGCTCTCGCTCGATCGCTCGCTCGCGCTGCTGCTGCTCCGGCTCTCGCTCGATCGCTCGCTCGCCTAGCTGCTGCTGCTGCGGCTCTCGCTCACTCGCTCGCTCGCGCTGCTGCTGCTGCTGCTCTCCCCCTCGCTTGTGATGCTGCTCTACTCTGATTTAGGTACACTTTAGTCGACTGAATTGACTTTTGGGTCAGTCGATTTTCAGGGGGTGGGGGGCTCACCGGATTTAAGGAAGAACCACCCGCAGTGGGGACGGGGGCTCGCCGGAGAGGTACCCCATTATATATATTAGGGTTCAGGGTGGGGACGGGGGGCCTATAGGGCTGGCCGGGGCAGCGGCGGACCGACGGTGGGGAGTTGTTTCGGGGCCGCGAGGCGGCGCTGGGGCCGGCGGTAGCTGGCGGCTCAGGGGGGTGCAGGTTGAAGATGAACTGCAGGCCCTCCCTAAACTACATGTCAAGTGCCTCTCTGCTACCATTGCGTTCAGTTTCGACAGTAACATTCAGATTCCACAGTCAATTTCAGTTTCGACAGTTAAGTTCGGAGTCAACAGTTTTTACCTCATCTGTTGTAGTCAGGTGGTTTTTGGTGATGTAAATTTTACATCTATTTTACATCATCTATTGGAGATGCTATTAGAACCCCACTTGAGATTGACGACGTATGTCTTGTGCTGCTTCAGCCTTGATGTCTTACAGCTCACCGGGGCTGCTCCAACGACAGAACGATCCATCACAACAGAGCAGTGCCCTGGACGTCGTCTACAGATTCCTCAGATCTTTCTCCACACCTCCGACAGCCTCCTCTTCCGCAACTGCTTCAGCGACCAACCCAATGATGCTGAGGTCGACACGGCTACAGCAAAGAGGGTGTACACTTGTTGCATCACTTATTACTATACATTCATGTCGATCCATTAGGGCTATTTTGGTTCAACGGAAAAACATAGCAATAGGGAATTTTCCAATGGCACTCTACTATTCAATTATTCATGCATTTTGTTGAAAGGAATGAAGCAAAACATCCACCTGGACCTACTTTTCAAAATCCTATGCATGAAAACAAGACCAAGTGCATTAGTGGCAGAATAACATTCTAACTGTACACGCTTTGATATGGTTTCACTTTATTTTGGCCATGTTTCTTTGCATTCCTCTGCTCTTCCAATTCCTATAAACCAAACACTCAAGTTGACCGAAATCCAGTGTTTACAAATGCTCTGTTTACCATGTGCATTCCTATCCTATTCCGGTGTTTTTCCTATCCCTGCGTTTTTAGAATCATGAAAGCCAAATGAGCCCTTACAGAATTACTTCAGTTACAGGTAGGTGTCGAAGGGAACTTTGTGTGGTTTGTCCTGCTCCTGCCGCGACGTCGTCCACCTCAACCGAGCTGCTCCATCGACAGAAACATCCACCAAACCAGACATCATGACTCCTAACCGTCTTTCGCCGCCTCAGATCTCCTTCCTTGCCGCCGGCACCCACCGCAACGGCATCACCATCATCGACTCAGCAGATGAACCTGATGAGTACACGGGTCCACAAGAGAGGTCGCACTCTTTTGTTTCTGCTTATGTTATGCATTGCTTAAAATTACCTGCTACTTTATCGTCCTGTTCACCTCTTGGACTCCAAGTCAGGTCCAAATTAATGTTCAAACTTGAGTTCTAAATTAGTTGTGGGGCACATATCGAGGAAGCAATGAGTAGTATCTCTGTCTAATATCTGGTTCACCTAGGGTATGCCTATGTTGTTCATCTTGGGTGGGAAACAAATAGTAAAGCAATCATCATCTGTCTTTTTATTAAATTAAAGCAATCATCAGCCTGCTATCATTATTTTTGGATCCATCCACTGGTTGTTACCATCACTCTAAATTTCTGCATGCTCTCCTTACATAATCTCACCATATTTTTTCGTATGCATGTCAGATATTGTACACAGTCATGCTGAACATGTAGAGAAAAAGAGAAGAGTTTTGCGCGGCAATACAATGTCATGCAGACATCGCTCCATGGTGGGTTCAATGGCAAACCCTCCCCACCCCTCTCCAGATTGTAATCCAGAGGAAGATATCTGTTCTGAGGCGGATTCAGACGCCGCTGACCACTCCTATTTACCCCCCAAGGTGTTTGCTCTACCTTGGCATGATGATGTTAGTCATATCATGCATATGTTGCCTTGCAGTGCCTACTTTTGACATCATATATGTCATCTGCTTAGTTTAGACATGTTCTGTAATGCCACCTGTTTAGTTTCTATATCATATATGGGAATTGTGCAGTCTCATGTCTTTTAGCCAGCCATAATATACGTGAAATGTGCAATGCCATCCTGTTTAACCAGGCATCATATATTTGAATGATATCTTGCCCATCCTTTTCTTCATTACATTTCCATTTGTCGACAATGTTTGTACATTAAACTACTCTTCCTGTGAATCAGCCATTTGGGTGGGAGATTGAAAAATCTGGAGTGAAAACAAGGCCTTCAGCGCAGACAGTGCTACCTGTCGAAGCAGATCTCTTGTTGGGTCCCGATAGCTCCTCAGAGATGGATTCAGAGACAGATGACCAGTCCTATTCCCCCACCGAGGTGTATGCTCTAACTTGGCACGGTTATACTGCTCATATCATGCATATGGTGTCTTGCATTGCATAGATTAGACATCATATACACAATATTCAACACCATGTTCTTAGTTCAGACATCATATCTAATGCCCTCTGTTTAGCATATAAATCACATATGTGAATTAAATGATGCGATCCTGATTACTTAGATAACATGTAGGTGAATTATGTCATGCGATCCTGTTTAGTTATTCATCATATCTTTGAATTATGTTATGCTATGCTATCCAGTTTAGATAGACATCATATATGTGAAATTATGTCATGCTATCCGTTTTAGTTAAACAATATACATGTCAACTATTTCATGCCCTCTTTTTTCCACACTATCTATTGCATCTGTCTCTCATACAATGTCTGTACATTCAACTATGTTTCCTGTTTATCAGCCATTTGAATTGGAGCGGGTGATGCCAGCATCTAGCGGACTAAAAACACGGTCTTCAAATAAAACAGTGCTACCTCTTGGTGGAGATAGCACCCCGGTTGTACATGCACGAGAACCAGCCCTACCACACATAACCCAAACTCTCGCAGATTGTACCCCTACTGCGATGGACAGAGAACCAGCTTCACCCAATCTAACCCCAACCCCAGCAGATAGTAACCCAGTTCCTGTTGACACAGCACCATCTCCACCACAGAGCTCCCAAACAAGAGCAGTTAGTAAGGCAGCTCCAGTGCCCAAAGGGCCAGTACTACCACGGCGAACCCCAACTCCACCAGTTAGTACGCCTATTCCTGTGGAGGAAGCACAACCAGCTAGTCGTAGTTTAGCATCTATCGCATTTGATGTTGTTAAATCGTATGTGCGTATCTTCCCATCTTGGAAATATTATACTGAAGATGAAGGAAAATGCCAGTTGCAGGTGTTTGTCCAGGAGTTATGTGTAAGTAATGTTATTCATGGCAATTACTTTGCTTTGTCCCATACATCCTACCTCCATGATGGTTATAATACAACAAATTTTCCCATTTTTCTCTATAGAGAAGGACCGATTTGGAAACTCAGGATGAGGTAACCTGTGCTAATACCTCTGCTATCTTCAAGAATGCTTGGTGGCAGTATCGGAATTACCTGAAGAAAACGTACTTCACCGGCAAAGAAACTCATCAAATTCCCTTACGTTCTCCTGAGACACATTTACTGGATGGGAACGCCTTGTTCTGTACTGGTCCCGAACCAAGAATGTGGTAAGGTCTATGAGCTCATTTTCTATTTTAAGTACTATATTCTTGCATCTTACTGTACTCTGTTCATGTAGAACAAGTGCCTAAACCTGAAGAACAATTGTTCTAATTTAAGATTCCATTGCTATCATAGTTCAAAAAAGCGCTAGGCGTTAATTGTGCGTTTTGCCACCGCCTTGCGCTTTACTGACCAAAGCGCATGCTTATGCGCAGTTATGCACAGATTAAGCGTAGTTATGTGCAATGCGTTTCGCCAACGCCTAGAGCCTAGGCGCGCTTAAGCGCTCGCTTAGGCGCGCCTTTTTTAACTATGATTGCTATCGTGCATACTGCTTTGCTCTTGTATCACTGTATTTACTCATACAAACTTATTTTTAAATTGAAGGATCCAATCGAAACTTCAATGGCACAGCAGGTATGTTCACGCATGTTTCTTTAACAGGCTTGCTCTTATCATAGCTCTGTTGATTTCAATTTCAATTGTGTATACAGTTGACTTCTCATATCATGCACATTACTAGCATCACAACAGAGCCAATAGTGTTGTTGTACATGTAGACCCGTGGTACCCATCTGAAATCTTGTTGTGCCGTGTAGTTTCCCACGCTTTGTATTCTTTCACTGCTGCTTTGTCTTGAACTGATATGATTTGAACCGTGTCTCTATTTTGATTTGGCAAGACAATGCAGTGACCATAGGACATAGATATATGTTTGTTTGATGCTTTTATTATGTACCAGTACTTGGCAATAGAAGACTTGGTAGTTTAATCCTGTCCACCTTACTAATGAACTGGTTCACCGAAATGAGTTTCATATACTAGTACATGCTAAACTATTATGTGTCTGCTGGTTTCTTCTTTTAGAATGCTGACAGAATATTGGGGAAGAGTGCCTTATTAAGCAATGGTAAAGGAAGTAATGCAGACAAGGTTCAGGATAGTGACACATCCTTGTTGGTCTCCAACAAAGCTGATAAAACAACTAAGGAAGACTATCTTGAAGACAGTGAGACAACCTCAAAGTCCAGTCTTGGTTTAGTGTTGGAGTTACTGTCCACTACTGCTTGCACAAGCTATTCAAACTCAATGTCTGAATCAGTTCAGTTTCTTGAGTCTCAACTACAAGCTAAAAGACATCGATCAGCTGTGCTGTGACAAGAAGCGGAAGGACTGCGAAAGTCCCTAGAGCATTCAGATGCATATTTTCTGGTGCAACAACAAGTGTTGGAGGATTTTAGCGCCAAACAGGACAAAGCTAATAAGCTTGCTAAGCTTATTGCCAGCATGGTGGACACCATGTTTCTTGAGCTCTTCTGAAGTTGTTTGAGTTATGCTCTTGTTTTACTACCGCGTTTATTTGCACTGGTGGCCAATTTTGACGGCCAGTTTATGTAATATGCTGTTTTGTTTCCTATATTTGCACTGGTGGCGAACTTTGATGACCAGTGGATGTAATATGTGTAATAGCGGTAATAGGCTAGCGTTAATTGCTTGCTTATTTATTTCTTTATTGTCTTGTTTAGTTGTTTGCTTGTAGTCACTACAGTTCTTTTTTCTGTGTTTCTCTAGTGGCTATAATAACCTATTTTTGGAAACTAGGCCAAAATAATCATGGCAAGACACGGATTGTTGTAACCATGGGCCTCCTGCGGGCTGTATGATCCATGGGCCTTCTACGGGCCATAGGATCCATTGGCCTTCTATACGGGCCGTAGGATCCATGGGCCTTCTACGGGCCATACGATCCATTGGCCTTTTACGGGCCGTAGGATCCATGGGCCTTCTACGGGGTGTATCGTCATTTTGCCAATCATGGGTCATACTATTCGTGGACAATAGCAGGCCGTTTATTGGTCGTATTTGATAACTCTATGAAAAAAGCCCAACGAGTTTTTTCGACATGAAAATGGCCCAACGTATTAATGGGCCACAAACGGGCCGACTGTAACAACGGGCTGAATTTGGCCCACAAGCAGAAAATGACAGTAACGAGCCGTAAGTAACCGAATGCTGGAAATGAGCCCAAGAATAAATGGGCCCTGAGAAGGCCGAAAAATATCATGAGCCGGAAACGGCCCAACGGAATAATGGGCCGTTAATGGGTACAAAGTGATACACTGTTCATTACGGGCCAGTTTTACCACGGGCCGTTAAGGGGCCGAGGGTTACTAAGGGCCTCATATGGGCCGAAAGACGTCATGGGCCATACATGGGCCAGAAGTTAAAACAGGCTGGAATTATATTGGACGGCCCAGATGACGCTACTGAGCCTAATTCGGATAGGCCATAAACGGGCCCTGGGATAGCGGGCTGTAAATGGGCTATATGCGAACAGGCCGTTAACAGGCTTGTCGCGGGCTGGCCCGCCACCTTTTGACCAAGTCAAATGGGCTGGCCTTTTCACAAGAATGGGCCTCTGTTGGGTCGTGCCACCTGTCGGCGTATCATAGGCGCTTTGGGTCCAATGAGTGGATGACATCTGTCCCAACGGTGAGCCGACACATGTTTCCTCCAGCCAATGATGATTTTACACGTGGAAAATCCCCACTGGTCCGGGCTGTTAACGGGTTATCGGATCCAAAACCAGACCCGATAGCTTAACAGCGTTTCGTTACGATGGATGCCACATGTCGGTCACCCTTGACGAAAGCAGTTCTGTGATGCGTTATTTATCATCATGCAAGTGGGCACTTCCATGATGATAATTTTGGTAATGTCATGGAACACTTCTACAACAGCACATGTATGACTATCTTGATTCTGTCATAAATTTGTCATGGATATACATGCATGACTAAAAACGTGACTGATAGAGGCGAAGGTGTCCCGATGTTTCGATGAGATTATAACTATCGATTTGGTGGAGACGACTTTGACAATCCGACTACAAATGTGCACGACGTTGCGCCTTAGCAATCGCTACACCAACTCCGAGGGGTTATTGACCACGCCGGAGCACGATCAACCTGACCACGAGGGTCTGTTTCCTGTGAGCAAACAAAGAACAAGCAAGAAACTGAGATTGCAATCTGGATATTGCGAATATAAGATTAAAGCTTTATTGATCAACGTGGGGTTATGTGACATCCGTGTCTGGTCGCTGGACACAGACGAAGTACGCGAAGTTGCAGCTATGGCGAACTTTTAATCTAAACAAAACCCAAAGTCTAAACAACGCCCTAAGGGCTGTATATATGGAGGAAGAGGGGGGGGGGATTTCGTGGCCCATGGAGGAGGGGTCCGAAACCAACCCTAACTCTTGTTTCCCCACACATACGTACTCTAAAAACAGCCTATACTTATGTATTTCGAAAATACATGGGCCTGGCCCAATAATAAGGTGATGCAGCACCTAAAATAGCCTCTGGACGAAATTTCTGAAGTGGCAACTTGTATATTTCGTCCAAGGCTTCATGCACTCCTTATGGTGTCTTCAAAGTCCTGAAATCATCACTTGTAACTCCGTTCTTGATCCCCTTGCGCATGCCATCATCTCCATGCTTGAACTTGCTCCAAGGTTCATCTTTCTTGTCCAAGCTAGGCCCTTCATTTGTAAGCAGAACAAATGTATCCAATTTAGGCAGCATCATATTCTCATGAACATTAGAATCGTTACCAAGAAACGCAAGTACCTCGTAATTCAATTGGCGTGCGCGAGCTCTAGTAATTGGTCCAGTATGTATAGCAGCAGGGGCTGTGGGTGTAACAATGGTATTGATGTCCTCATCATCCTCCCCTTCTTGAAATGAAGTCGTCCTCGACGGAAGCTCATCTTCCTCACCCAAATAAGGCTTCAAATCTGCAATGTTAAAAATGGGACGAACCCCAAAATCTGCAGGCAGCTCAAGTTTATATGCATTATCATTTATTTTCTCTAACACCTTAAAAGGACCATCAACACGTGGCATTAGCTTTGATTTGCGCAAATCAGGAAATCTATCCTTACGCAAATGTAACCAAACAAGATCTCTAGGTGCAAACACTACATGTTTTCTACCCTTATCTCCAGCAAGTTTATGTTTAGCAGTCATACGCTCAATGTTTTCCTTAGTTAAATCATGCATTTTTAAAATCAATTCAACATGTTCTTTAGCATCAAAATTAACCTTCTCCGAAGATGGAAGAGACAACAAATCAATAGGTGCACGAGGTAGGAAACCATACACAATTTCAAAAGGGCACATCTTAGTAGTAGAATGCAATGAACGGTTATAAGCAAATTCAATATGAGGCAATCATTCTTCCCACATTTTCTTGTTATTCTTCAAAACAGCCCTAAGCATAGTAGAGAATGTTCTATTGACTACTTCAGTTTGTCCATCAGTTTGGGGGTGACAAGTAGTACAAAAAAGCAGTTTAGTCCCCAACTTAGCCCATAAACATCTCGAAAAGTGGCTAAGAAATTTAGTATCATGATCTGAAACAATAGTATTTGGCACACCATGCAAGCGAATAATTTCACGAAAGAACAAATCAGCAACATTAACAGCATCATCACTTTTATGACATGGTATAAAGTGTGCCATTTTCGAGAATCTATCCACGACAACAAATATGCTATTCCTCCCCTTCTTTGTTTGAGGTAAATCTAAAACAAAGTCCATAGATATATCCTCCCAATGAACACTAGGTACAGGCAAAGGCATATATAAACCATGAGGATTGAGTCATGACTTAGCTTTTTGACATGTAGCGCAGCGAGCAACAAGACGCTCAACATACCGTCTCATCTTTGGCCAAAAGAAATGTGTAGCAAGTATATCCTCTGTCTTCTTGACACCAAAGTGTCCCATTAATCCTCCTCCATGCGCCTCCTGCAACAACAAAAGACGAACAGAGCTAGCTGGAATGCATAGCTTGTTAGCACGAAACACAAATCCAACGTTAAGAATGAACTTGTTCCAAATTCTCCCTTCCTTACAATTATGTAATACATCTTTAAATTCAGCATCATGCACATATTGATCTCTGATGGTCTCCAAACCAAATATTTTAAAGTCAATTTGTGAAAGCATATTATGACGATGAGACAATGCATCGGCAATAACATTTTCTATACCCTTCTTGTGTTTAATGACATAAGGGAAAGTCTCAATGAATTCAACCCATTTAGCATGTCTACAGTTCAGTTTTGCTTGACTTTTAATGTGTTTCAAAGATTCATGATCAGAATGTATAACAAATTCCTTGGGCCATAAATAATGTTGCCATGTTTCTAAGGTCACAACAAGAGCAAATAATTCTTTATCATAAGTAGAATAGATCAGACTAGGCCCACTCAATTTTTCAGAAAAGTATGCAACAAATTTGCCATCTTGTAATAACACACCTCCTAATCCAATTCCACTAGCATCACATTCAAGCTCAAAAGTCTTATTAAAATCAGGAAGTTGGAGTAAAGGAGCATGTGTCAACTTATCTTTTAATACCGTGAAGGCTTCTTCCTATCCGGTACGCCAAAGAAAAGGCGCATCCTTCTTTGTAAGCTCGTTGAGAGGTGCAGCAATGGTGCTGAAATCTCTCACAAAACGCCTATAGAAACCAGCAAGGCCAAGGAAACTCCTCACTTGTGTGACCGTTTTGGGCTGCGGCCAACTCTCAATAGCTTCAATCTTAACTTTATCAACTTCAATTCCCTGTGGAGTAACAACATAGCCAAGAAAAGATACTCAGTCGGTGCAAAAGGTGCACTTTCCAAGGTTACCAAACAAACGTGCATCACGTAGAGCAATAAAACAGCACGTAAATGTTCCAAATGTTCCTCCAAAGATTTGCTATAAATGAATATGTCATCAAAGTAAACTACCACAAATCGTCCAATGAAAGCACGTAAAACTTCGTTCATTAATCTCATGAAAGTACTAGGTGCATTAGTTAACCCAAAAGGCATGACTAACCACTCATATAATCCAAACTTAGTTTTAAATGCTGTTTTCCATTCATCTCCCAATTTCATACGAATTTAATGGTATCCACTACGCAAATCAACTTTGGAGAATATTGTAGAGCCACTCAATTCATTAAACATGTCGTCTAGCCTAGGAATAGGATGACGATAACAAATAGTAATATTATTAATGCATCTACAATCAACACACATACGCGACGTACCATCCTTTTTCGGCACTAAAATGATAGGAACAGCACAAGTTCTAAGGGATTCACGTATATAACCTTTATCGAGTAGCTCATGTACTTGACGCATAATCTCCTTCGTCTCCTCTGGATTGGTACGGTATGGCGCACGGTTGGGTAATGATGCACCAGGAATTAAGTCAATTTGATGCTCAATCCCTCGAATAGGTGGTAATACCGGTGGCACGTCTTGTGGAAAGACGTCAGCGAACTCCTGCAAAATGTTAGTGATAGCAGGAGGCAAAGAGGAAGGCACGTCCTCGAATGAAAATAATGCCTCTTTGCACACAAAAGCATAGCAAACAGATTTGCTAAAATCTAGATCATCAATATCAGATTTGGTGGCAAGTAAACATGCACTTTTCAATTTAATTTCAGAAGCAACACTAGATGGTTTATTATTAGGCTTCATTTGTTGCTCAAATTCTTTTGCCACAATCTGATTTTCACTCTTATTTTTCTCCTGTTTTGCTTTATTAGCTCTATTAATATCATCTTTCAAAATGGAATCATGAGTCATAGGAAGCAAAGTAATATTATTATCATTATGAACAAGAGTATATTGATTGTTTCTACCATGGTGTACATAATTTTTATCATATTGCCATGGTCTTCCCTCAAAAAAAGATTTGCCATGGTCTACAAAGTAATAAGGAACATGCTTGCATAGGTACCACATCACAATCAACATAATCAGCATATGTAGAGATACTAAAATGCACACGAACAATACATGTTACCTTAACCTTGCCGCTGTTGTTGAACCATTGGATGGAGTAAGTATGTGGATGTGGTCTTGTGGTGAGAGATACCTTCTCCACCATCTCCATGCTAGCCAAGTTATTGCAGCTCCCTCCATCTATGATGACGTGAACAGAACGTTCCTTCACCACTCCCTTCATATGGAACAAATTATTCCTCTGATTTTGCTTAGCTTGTGTAACCTGCACACTCAAAACACGTTGAGCAACTAAACATTCATACCTGTCAGCATCTTCAGGAGCCATGTATTGCATCTCATGATCAGAATCCTCTCCACCGTGTTCTTCATGTGTAATAAGAGCCAAAGTCTCCTCATCATAGTCACTAGCGGACTCATACCCACCATCCTGATGAGGACATCAATACAATTGTTACACCCACAGCCCCTGCTGCTATACATACTGGACCAATTACTAGAGCTCGTGCACGCCAACTAAATTACCAGGTACTTTCGTTTCTTGGTAATGATTCTAATGTTCATGAGAATATGATGCTGCCTAAATTGGATACATTTGTTTTGCTTACAAATGAAGGGCCTAGCTTGGAGAAGGATGAGCATTGGAGCAAGAACAAGCATGGAGATGATGGCATGCGCAAGGGGAACAAGAACGGAGTTACAAGTGATGATTTCAGGACTTTGAAGCCACCATAATGGGTGCATGAAGCCTTGGACGAAATATACAAGATGCCACTTCATAAATTTCGTCCCGAGGCTATTTTAGGTGCTGCGTCACCTTATTATTGGGCCAGGCCCATGTAATTTCGAACTACATAAGTATAGGCTATTTTTAGAGTCCGTATGTGTGGGGAAACAAGAGATAGGGTTGATTTCGGACCCCTCCACCAAGGGCCACGAAATTCCCCCCTCTTCCTCCATATATACAGCCCTTAGGGCATCGTTTAGACATTGGGTTTTGTTTAGATTAAAAGTTCGCCATAGCTGCAACTTCGCGTACTTCGTTTGTGTTCAACGACCAGACAAAGGCGTCACAGAACCCCACCTTGATCAATAAAGCTTTCATCTTATATTCGCAATATCCAGATTGCAATCTTAGTTTCTTGCTTGTTCTTCGTTTGCTCGCAGGAAACAGACCCTCGTGGTCAGGTTGATCGTGCTCCGGCGTGGTCAATAACCTCTCGGAGTTGGTTTAGCGATTGCTAAGGCGCGACGTCCTCGCACGTTCGTAGTCGGATCGTCAAAGTCGACTTCCACCAAAGCGATATCCATCATCTCATCGAAAGATCGGGACCCTCGCCTCTATCAAGTGGTATTAGATTTCCAGGTTGCTCGGTGAGATTTTACAGTTTTTCGTAGTTTAGATCGAGTCTGTTCTTCATACCTATAGTCCACAAAAAAGCCAAAAAAAAATTAGGGTTAGTTCATCCCATCCGAACCAATCTGAGCCTTGCATAATCTTTTCTGTATTTGCTTTGTTGAATTTGCGGTTGCATCGTCGTGTTCAGTTGCTGGTCTTAGCGTCTAGTCTTTTAGAGTTTCGAGTTCTGTTCACAAGTTGTCACGCCGTCGCCGCACCATCATCATCGCCCCTGCCATCTACCACCACCGCTCCGAATCCGTATCCATATACCACCACCAATCCGTGTCCATATACCACCACCGATCCATATCCAAATACTACCACCGCTGCCATATACCACCACCATATATCCACCACCAATCCGAGTTCCTTGCTTATTAGGTTTGTTTTCGGGATCAATCTAGATTCCGATTCGTGTTTCCTTGCCGGAGTAGGTTTCGGAAAAAAAGAGTCGGGTAGCCACGCTCCGTTTAGGCCCAAATTTTTTCGAAAACGCATTTTTCGAAAAAATTTCTGGCTACCCTATTTTTAGGTGTTTCTGAGTGTTTTGAGACAGGTGCCATTATAGGAAGTTTTTTTTGACCCGTTTCCAGTTTTTGGGTCCGGGCAGTCGAAAAAAAAAAAATTGGTCGAAAAATTTCGTGCCCATCCTGTCAGTTTGAGCTAGGAAGAGTTTTGAGACACTCGCCATTATAGTGCTTTTTCGCAAAAAAAAACAGCGCAAAAAAAAGAGTGCAAAAAAAAGAGCGAAAAAAAAAATTCAGAGTGTGCTTTTCCCTTGTTTACGTGCCGCGCCGTGATTTTGTTGGTGTTCTAGGCTCGCGTCTCTAGCACAGTCTAGCCTAGGACCAGCACAGTACCGTCGTTGAGCGTTTATTCAACTTTGCATCTCTGAATTGATTATTGCTGACCCTTTTTGCTACCATACTATAAGCCTTCCTAGCTCCACATACATCTACGTCATGTGTTCGACTCTCCCTGGTAATCGCTCTATCCAAGCTTTGAGAGTTTTTGACTACAACGGTTGCCGATCACCACCTGCTGCTGGGTAAGAACTGGTAAGAATTTGAGATTTGCTTGACGGATTTGTGATACACCACCACCACTTCTTAGTAGTCTGTAGGATCATATTCTTGTGTGTTTCTATTGCTGCTAACCATGCCAGGATCACAAGCCGACGAGATTGACTGGGAGAACTTATCGAACAAGGAGCTTCATGATAAGTTTCAGCAAATGATGACTGAACAGGTACAAGATGTGCTGAACAATTTTGAAGAGGCCATGGAGAAGATCACTGGCCTTGAGAAGACGTTCGAAACAAAGCTCGATAACAGATTTAATGAACTGCTTGCGCGTCTTCCACCACCGGCTGCACCTGTCGCACCTCTGCAACAACAACAACTACGCCCCCTTCCGAATCAGTATGGACGAGCACAGCGTGTTCCTATTGAGACAGGACAAACTTCTGGTGCCGCTGCTACTGCTGTTGGTGCTTCTTTGGCTCCTGCTACTGCTCCTGCTGGTACCCAGGAGGATGATGAGTATGCGGGTGATTATGAGGATGAGGTTGATCAAAATCAGATCTACGAGCAGCCACCAGCACCACCACCAGCAGGTCGACCTCAGGTATATATTCGTCATGGTAGGCCTGCACCACCACCTCAGGTACGCGATGATGTCCATATTCCTAAAATGAAATTGAATATTCCACCATTTGAGGGTAGATATGTTCCAGATATATATCTTACTTGGGAGTTAGAAACTGAACAACGATTTACATGTTTACAATATCCTGAGGAGAGACGAGTTGCTGCTGCTGTTTGTGCTTTCACTAGTTTTGCATGTGTATGGTGGTCTGAACATTGTAGATTATATCCTATTCCAACTACTTGGGCTGCTTTGAAAACTGCTATGCGTACGCGTTGGGTTCCACCATATTATCAACGTGAATTGCTTCAAAAATTGCAGCGTTTAAGACAAGGGAAAAATTCTGTAGAAGAATATTATCAGGAATTACAAACTGGCATGATTAGATGTGGTATTGTTGAGGAGAATGAAGCTATGCTTGCACGTTTTCTGGGTGGATTAAATAGAGAGATTCAGACCATTTTAGACTATAAGGAGTATACTAATATCACTCGTTTATTCCATCTTGCTTGTAAAGCTGAACGTGAAGTGCAGGATCGACAAGCATTGGGGCGAACTAACTTTTCTGCAGGCCGACCTTCATCATGGACACCACGTGCATCTTCTACTTCAACTGCACCAGCACCTCCATCCGGTGCCACCTCCAGCCGTGATACAAGAAAACAGGCACAACCACCATTATCTGCCAAGAGCGCACCTGCGGGGCCTGCACAGCGTTCTTCTTCTTCCATGGCATCAACAGGGCACACAAGTGATATTATTTGTCGTCGTTGTAAGGGAGGAGGTCATTATGCGAGGGAATGCAAATCTCCGCGTGTGATGATTGCTACCGCGGATGGTGGATATGAGTCCGCTAGTGACTATGATGAGGAGACATTGGCTCTTATTACACGTGAAGAACATGGTGGAGATGATTCTGATCATGAGACGCAATACATGGCTCCTGAAGACGCTGACAGGTATGAATGTTTAGTTGCTCAACGTGTTTTCAGTGTGCAGGTCACACAAGCTGAGCAAAATCAGAGGCACAATTTGTTCCATACCAAGGGAGTTGTGAAGGAACGTTCTGTGCGCGTCATAATAGACGGAGGGAGCTGCAACAACTTGGCTAGCATGGAGATGGTGGAGAAGCTTTCTCTCACCACAAGACCACATCCACATCCTTACTACATCCAATGGTTCAACAACAGCGGCAAGGTTAAGGTAACACGTACTGTTCGTGTGCATTTTAGTATCTCTACATATGCTGATTATGTTGATTGTGATGTGGTACCTATGCAAGCATGTTCCTTATTACTGGGTAGACCATGGCAATTTGATAAAAATTCTGTACACCATGGTAGAAACAATCACTATACTCTTGTTCATAAGGATAAAAATATTACTTTGCTTCCTATGACTCCTGATTCCATTTTGAAAGATGATATTAATAGAGCTAATAAAGCACAACAGGAGAAGAATAAGAGTGAAAATCAGATTGTGGCAAAAGAATTTGAGCAACAAATGAAGCCTAATAATAAACCATCTAGTGTTGCTTCTGAAATTAAATTGAAAAGTGCATGTTTATTTGCCACCAAATCTGATATTGATGAGCTAGATTTCAGCAAATCTGTTTGCTATGCTTTTGTGTGCAAAGAGGCATTATTTTCATTCGAGGACGTGCCTTCCTCTTTGCCTCCTGCTGTCACTAACATTTTGCAGGAGTTCGCTGACGTTTTTCCACAAGACGTGCCACCGGGATTACCGCCTATTCGAGGGATTGAGCATCAGATTGACTTAATTCCCGGTGCTTCACTGCCAAACCGTGCACCATACCGTACCAATCCAGAGGAGACGAAGGAGATTATGCGTCAAGTACAAGAGCTTCTCGACAAAGGTTATATACGCGAATCCCTTAGTCCTTGTGCTGTTCCTATTATTCTAGTGCCGAAAAAGGATGGTACATCACGTATGTGTGTTGATTGTAGAGGCATTAATAATATTACTATTCGTTATCGTCATCCTATTCCTAGTCTAGATGATATGCTTGATGAATTGAGTGGCTCTACAATATTCTCCAAAGTTGATTTGCGTAGTGGCTACCATCAAATTCGTATGAAATTGGGAGATGAATGGAAAACAGCATTTAAAACTAAGTTTGGATTATATGAGTGGTTAGTCATGCCTTTTGGGTTAACTAATGCACCTAGTACTTTCATGAGATTAATGAACGAAGTTTTACGTGCTTTCATTGGACGATTTGTGGTAGTCTATTTTGATGATATACTGATTTATAGCAGATCTTTGGAAGAACATTTGGAACATTTACGTGCTGTTTTTATTGCTCTACGTGATGCACGTTTGTTTGGTAACCTTGGGAAGTGCACCTTTTGCACCGACCGAGTATCTTTTCTTGGCTATGTTGTTACTCCACAGGGAATTGAAGTTGACAAAGCCAAGATTGAAGCTATTGAGAGTTGGCCGCAGCCCAAAACGGTCACACAGGTGAGGAGTTTTCTTGGCCTCGCTGGATTCTATAGGCGTTTTGTGAGAGATTTCAGCACCATTGCTGCACCTCTCAACGAGCTTACAAAGAAGGATGTGCCTTTTGTTTGGGGTACCGCACAGGAAGAAGCCTTCACGGTATTGAAAGATAAGTTGACACATGCTCCTTTACTCCAACTTCCTGATTTTAATAAGACTTTTGAGCTTGAATGTGATGCTAGTGGAATTGGATTAGGAGGTGTGTTATTACAAGATGGCAAACCTGTTGCATACTTTTCTGAAAAATTGAGTGGGCCTAGTCTGAATTATTCTACTTATGATAAAGAATTATATGCTCTTGTTCGGACTTTAGAAACATGGCAACATTATTTATGGCCCAAAGAATTTGTTATACATTCTGATCATGAATCTTTGAAACATATTAAAAGTCAAGCTAAACTGAATCGTAGACATGCTAAATGGGTTGAATTCATTGAGACTTTCCCTTATGTCATTAAACACAAGAAGGGAAAAGAAAATGTTATTGCTGATGCATTGTCTCGTCGCTATACTATGCTTTCACAACTTGACTTCAAAATATTTGGTTTGGAGACCATCAAAGATCAATATGTGCATGATGCTGATTTTAAAGATGTAATGCAGAATTGTAAAGAAGGAAGAATGTGGAACAAGTTTGTCGTTAACGATGGATTTGTGTTTCGTGCTAACAAGCTATGCATTCCAGCTAGCTCCGTTCGTCTTTTGTTGTTGCAGGAGGCGCATGGAGGAGGATTAATGGGACACTTTGGCATGAAGAAGACGGAGGACGTACTTGCTACACATTTCTTTTGGCCAAAGATGAGACGGGATGTTGAGCGTTTTATTGCTCGATGCACTACATGTCAAAAAGCTAAGTCACGACTCAATCCTCATGGTTTATATATGCCTTTGCCTGTACCTAGTGTTCCTTGGGAGGATATATCTATGGACTTTGTTTTAGGTTTACCTCGAACAAAGAAGGGGAGGGATAGCATATTTGTTGTCGTGGATAGATTCTCGAAAATGGCACACTTTATACCATGTCATAAAAGCGATGATGCTGTTAATGTTGCTGATTTGTTCTTTCATGAAATTATTCGCTTGCATGGTGTGCCAAATACTATTGTTTCAGATCGTGATACTAAATTTCTTAGCCACTTTTGGAGATGTTTATGGGCTAAGTTGGGGACTAAACTGCTTTTTAGTACTACTTGTCACCCCCAAACTGATGGACAAACTGAAGTAGTCAATAGAACGTTGTCTACTATGCTTAGGGCTGTTTTGAAGAATAATAAGAAAATGTGGGAGGAATGCTTGCCTCATATTGAATTTGCTTATAATCGTTCATTGCATTCTACTACTAAGATGTGCCTTTTGAAGTTGTGTATGGTTTCCTACCTCGTGCACCTATTGATTTGTTGCCTCTTCCATCTTCGGAGAAGGTTAATTTTGATGCTAAACAACGTGCTGAATTGATTTTAAAAATGCATGAGTTAACTAAGGAAAACATTGAGCGTATGAATGCTAAATATAAACTTGCTGGAGATAAGGGTAGAAAACATGTTGTGTTTGCACCTGGAGATCTTGTTTGGTTACATTTGCGTAAGGATAGATTTCCTGATTTGCGCAAATCAAAGCTAATGCCACGTGCTGATGGTCCCTTAAGGTGTTAGAGAAAATAAATGATAATGCATATAAACTTGAGCTGCCTGCAGATTTTGGGGTTAGTCCCACTTTTAACATTGCAGATTTGAAGCCTTATTTGGGTGAGGAAGATGAACTTCCGTCGAGGACGACCTCATTTCAAGAAGGGGAGGATGATGAGGACATCAATACAATTGTTACACCCACAGCCCCTGCTGCTATACATACTGAACCAATTACTAGAGCTCGTGCACGCCAACTAAATTACCAGGTACTTTCGTTTCTTGGTAATGATTCTAATGTTCATGAGAATATGATGCTGCCTAAATTGGATACATTTGTTTTGCTTACAAATGAAGGGCCTAGCTTGGAGAAGGATGAGCATTGGAGCAAGAACAAGCATGGAGATGATGGCATGCGCAAGGGGAACAAGAACGGAGTTACAAGTGATGATTTCAGGACTTTGAAGCCACCATAATGGGTGCATGAAGCCTTGGACGAAATATACAAGATGCCACTTCATAAATTTCGTCCCGAGGCTATTTTAGGTGCTGCGTCACCTTATTATTGGGCCAGGCCCATGTAATTTCGAACTACATAAGTATAGGCTATTTTTAGAGTCCGTATGTGTGGGGAAACAAGAGATAGGGTTGATTTCGGACCCCTCCACCAAGGGCCACGAAATTCCCCCCTCTTCCTCCATATATACAGCCCTTAGGGCATCGTTTAGACTTTGGGTTTTGTTTAGATTAAAAGTTCGCCATAGCTGCAACTTCGCGTACTTCGTTTGTGTTCAACGACCAGACAAAGGCGTCACAGAACCCCACCTTGATCAATAAAGCTTTCATCTTATATTCGCAATATCCAGATTGCAATCTTAGTTTCTTGCTTGTTCTTCGTTTGCTCGCAGGAAACAGACCCTCGTGGTCAGGTTGATCGTGCTCCGGCGTGGTCAATAACCTCTCGGAGTTGGTTTAGCAATTGCTAAGGCGCGACGTCCTCGCACGTTCGTAGTCGGATCGTCAAAGTCGACTTCCACCAAAGCGATATCCATCATCTCATCGAAAGATCGGGACCCTCGCCTCTATCACATCCTCAGTAGCAATCATCATGCGCTGAGATTGGCATTCTCTCGCAAAATGTCTTCTTCCCTTAGAATGACGATAAATAATATCACTTGTGTGCCCTGTTGATGCCATGGAAGAAGAAGAGCTCTGCGTAGGCCTGGCAGTTGTGGTCTTGGCAGATAGTGGTGGTTGTTCCTACTTTCTTGTATCACGGCTGGAGGTGGCACCTGATGGAGGTGCTGGTGGAGTGGAATTAGAGGATGCACGTGGTGTCCATGTTGAAGATCGACCTGCAGAAAAGTTAGTTCGCGCCAATGCCTGTCGATCCCGCACTTCACGTTCAGCTTTACAAGCAAGATGGAATAAACGAGTGATATTAGTATACTCCTTATAATCTAGAATGGTCTGAAACTCTCTATTTAATCCACCCATAAAACGTGCAAGCATAGCTTCATTCTCCTCAACAATAACACATCTAATCATGCCAGTTTGTAATTCCTGATAATATTCTTATACAGAATTTTTTCCTTGTCTTAAGCGCTGCAATTTTTGAAGTAATTCATGTTGATAATATGGTGGAACCCAACGAGTACGCATAGCAGTTTTCAAAGTAGCCCAAGTAGCTGGAATTGGATATAATCTACAATGTTCAGACCACCAAACACATGCAAAGCTAGTGAAAGCACAAACAACAGCAAGAACACGTCTCTCCTCAGGATATTGTAAACATGTAAATTGTTGTTCAGTTTCTAACTCCCAAGTAAGATATATATCAGGAATATATCTACCCTCAAATGGTGGAATGTTCAATTTCAGTTTAGGGAGATGGTCATGTACCTCAGGTGGTGGTGCAGCCCTACCGTTGCGATGATATGCGTGAGGACGACCTGGTGGTGGTGGTGCTAGTGGTTGCACGTAGTTCTGATTTTGATCAACCTCATCCTCGTAATGGTCCTCCACCTCTGCAGTAGCAGCAGGAGCGACAGAAGCACCAACAGTAGGTACAGCAGCACCAGAAGTTTGACCAGGCTCAATGGGAACGCGTTGTGCTCGTCTCACTTGATTTGGAAGACGCGCAAGCAATTCATTAAACTTGTTATCGAGCTTTTTTCGAACGCCTTCTCAATGCCATCTATCTTCTCCATGGCCTCTTCAAATCTGTTTAGCACATCTTCCACATGTGCACTCATCATTTGCTGAAACTTATCATGTAACTCTTTGTTCGTCATGTTCTCCCAGTCAATCGCGTCGGGTTGTGATCCTGCCATGGTTAGCAGCAATAGAAACAAACAAGAATATGATCCTACAGACTACTAGAAAATGGCGGTGGTGGAGTGTCACAAATCCGTCAAGAAAATCTCAAATTCTTACCAGTTCTTACCCAGCAGCAGGCGGTGATCGGCGACCGTCGTAGTCAAAACACTCAAAGCTTGGATACATCAATTACCAGGGAGAGTCAAACGCATGACGTAGATGTATGTGGAGCTAGGAAGGCTTACAATATGGTAGAAAAAAGGGTCAGCAATAATCAATTCAGAGATGCAAAGTTGAATAAACGCTCAACGACGGTACTGTGCTGGTCCTAGGCTAGACCGTGCTAGAGACGCGAGCCTAGAACACTAACAAAATCACGGCACTCCACGTAATCAAGGGAGGAGCACGCTCTGAATTTGTTTTCACTTTTTTCCTATTTTTTTTGCTCCGCAACAATTTTTTTCGAAAAAGTCTACAAATGGTCTAAAAACTGCCTCCAACAGTAGCAGGAACACGTCTCTCCTTAGGATATTGTAAACATGTAAATCATTGTTCAGTTTCTAACTCTCAAGTAAGATATATATCAGGAACATATCTACCCTCAAATGGTGGAATGTTCAATTTCAGTTTAGGGAGATGGTCATGATCACGTATCTGAGGTGGTTGTGCAGCCCTACCATTGTGATGATATGCATGAGGACGACCTAGTGGCGGTGGTGCTCGTGGTTGCACATAGTTCTGATTTTGATCAACCTCATTCTCGTAATGGTCCTCCACCTCTGTCGTAGCAGTAGGAGCTACAGAAGCATCAACAACGGCACTAGAATTTTGACCAGACTCATGGGGAATGCATAGTGCCCTTCCCACTTGATTTGGAAGGCGATGTTGTTGTTGTTGTTGTTGTTGCTGTTGTTGTTTTTGTTGTTGTTGTTGTTGTAGAGGTGCGTTAGGTGCAGCCGGTGGTGGTGGTGGAAGACGCGCGAGCAATTCGTTAAACTTGTTATCGAGCTTTGTTTCAAACGTCTTCTCCATGCCATCTATCTTCTCCATGGCCTCATCTGTTTAGCACATCTTGCACATGTCCACTCATCATTTGCTGAAATTTATCATGTAGCTCTTTGTTCGTGATGTTCTCCCAATCTGTCTCATCGGCTTGTGATCCTGCCATGGTTAGCAGCAATAGAAACACACATGAATATGATCCTACAGACTACTAGGAAGTGGTCGTGGTGGTGGTGGTGGTGTATCACAAATTCGGCAAGCGAATCTCAAATTCTTACCAGTTCTTACCCAGCAGCCGGTGGTGATCGGCAACCGTCGTAGTCAAAACTCTCAAAGATTGGATAGAGCGATTGCCAGTTTGTGTCAAACGCACGATGTAGATGTATGTGGAGCTGGGAAGGCTTATGATATGGTAGCAAAAATGTCAGCAATAATCAATTCAGAGATGCAAAGTTGAATAAACGCTCAACGACGGTACTGTGCTGGTCCTAGGCTAGACCATGCTAGAGACGCGAGCCTAGAACACTAACAAAATCACTACGCTGCACGTAAACAAGGGAGGAGCACGCTCTGAATTTTTTTTCACTTTTTTTGTACTTTTTTCCTTTTTTTGCTCCGCAACAATTTTTTTTTTGAAAAAGTCTACCAATGGTCTAAAAACTGCCTAGCCAGAATTTTTTGAGTTTGGAACTATTTTTCTTTTGCGGGTCGCACGAATGTTCGGGAGTCCTACTCTGTCATGACTCAGAGTATTGCGTGATCTGGAAAGCCAAAACAGAGTAAGAAAATACTGGACTCGGACTAGGACTGGTGGCGGAGATGAATCCGGTGGAACTCGGACTGGTGGCGGCGATGAATCTGGTGGAACTCGGACTGGTGGTTGTATATGGCGATGGTATATCTGGACTCGGATTGGTTGTTGTATATGGCAGCGGCGATGTATATGGTGGGGTGGTGGTATAAGGCAATGATGATGACGATGGTGCGGTGGCGGCGTGACAACCTGTGAATAGAACTCGAAACTCTAAGGGACTAGACGCTAAGACCAGCAACTCGACACGATGATGCAACCGCAAATTCAACAAAGAAAAACTCTAAAAAGACTATGCAAAGGATCAAATTGGTTCGGATATGATGAACTAACCCGAATTTTTTTGGTTTTTTTTGGTGAACTGTTGGTATGAAGAACAGACTCGATCTAAACTATGAAAAACTGTAAAAATCTCACCGAGCAACCTGGAAATCTGATACCACTTGATAGAGGTGAAGGTGTCCCGATGTTTCTATGAGATGATAACTATCGATTTGGTGGAGACGACTTTGACGATCCGACTACAAACATGCACGACATTGCGCCTTAGCAATTGCTAAACCAACTCCAAGGGGTTATTCACCACGCCGGAGCACGATCAACCTGACCACGAGGGCCTGTGTCCTGCGAGCAAACGAAGAACAAGCAAGAAACTGAGATTGCAATCTGGATGTTGTGAATATAAGATGAAAGCTTTATTGATCAAGGTGGGGTTCTGTGACGTCTGGGTCTGGTCGCTGGACACAAACGAAGTACGCGAAGTTGCAGCTATGGCGAACTTTTAATCTAAACAAAACCCAAAGTCTAAACGATGCCCTAAGGGCTGTATATATGGAGGAAGAGGGGGGGATTTCATGGCCCTTGGAGGAGGGGGTCCAAAACCAACCCTAACTCTTGTTTCCCCACACATACGGACTCTAAAAACAGCCTATACTTAAGTATTTCGAAAATACATGGGCCTGGCCCAATAATAAGGTGACGCAGCACCTAAAATAGCCTATGGACGAAATTTCTAAAGTGGCATTTTGTATATTTTGTCCAAGGCTTCATGCACTCCTTATGGTGGCTTCAAAGTCCTGAAATCGTCACTTGTAACTCCATTCTTGATCCCCTTGCGCATGCCATCATCTCCATGCTTGAACTTGCTCCAAGGTTCATCTTTCTTGTCCAAGCTAGGCCCTTCATTTGTAAGCAAAACAAATGTATCCAATTTAGGCACCATCATATTCTCATGAACATTAGAATCGTTACCAAGAAACAAAAGTACCTGATAATTCAATTGGCGTGCGCAAGCTCTAGTAATTGGTCCAGTATGTATAACAGCAGGGGTTGTGGGTGTACCAATGGTATTGATGTCCTCATCAGTGACCTACTATGACAAACATGTATCATGACGGAAGTGTATTTTTTTGTAGTGTTTAATGGCGGGCAGAGGCTGGACGCGGCACAGGCGCGGCTCTAGCGGCGTATTGATGGCGAACGATGACGAAGTAATGACGCAGGGCGATGCAACCGAGCATAGGCGAGCTCCTGGACAACGTTTGAGCTGTAGATGAGGAGGGAGGAGACGAGAACGGTGGCTGGACCGAGCCAGAGCTTGCACTATGTGTGACGCCAGCGTGATCACCACGGGCACTGGTGCAAATGGTGCGTTCTGGCCGGGCCGACCATGTCTAGTAGATAAACCATCGTGCCCTTAGTCAAAATGAGGAAATAAATCGGTCCAGGGGCAAAGAAGAGATTTGCACTTAGATCCAAAGTAAATCAACAGGAAGGTGCTTGCAACTTGTTGTGGTTAAACCAGCTTGGTAACATGGTAAAGAGTTTGTCTGGTGATGATCACACACTAAGGTGATTTTGATCACCAAAAATCAGACTAAGAGGAGGAGTTTAGATGAGGGTTGCTGTAGAAAGTGCAAAACTGGCCAGAATTAGGGATTTGGATGATACACTCACATACTTGATTTTCATGAGCTGAAATTTGGCATAGAGGGGTTATATGATGATATGAAGCTGCTGTAAAGGTTTCATGCCATTTGGAAATACCAAAGTGGCACTTGCTTCACAAAGCTTCATTCTGGACAGAAACTTGGAAAAATTACACAGGGCAATTGGATTAACCAATTGAGGTAAAACTTGGTGGAAGGCGTCGATATAGGTAGAAGCATGTCTTGGTAAAGTTTCAGCTCAATTAAAGCAATATAAAATATAGTTGCTTCACAAACTAAAAATCTGACCAGAAACTAAGATTTGGGGCTGGGCTCACATAGATGAGTTACATGAGCTCATATTTGGTGGAGAGTCGTGATTTTATCATATGAAGGACCTTGAAAAATTTCAACTCATTTAGATATTCCTAGCTTGTACTATCTTCACAATCATTTCCCTTAGACAGGAACTTTAAAAAATTGCTTGGTAATATTTAATAGGAAAATTGAATTGAATTTTTGTATGAGTCAATTATTTGGACAGTAAAAGACGTCCAAGAAGTTTGGGTTGAATTGGGCAAAGATAAATGGCACTTGCTTCACAAACTGCCATTCAGGACAGAACATAAAAGGAATTAATTGAGCATGATGGGAAACATGGCCAATGACATATTTTGCCATATTTGTGGGGGATATGACCCAAAACATTTATGAGAATTATTTGGGAATTTTAGGAGTGACATAAATATAGGTTGCTTCACAACCTAGGGTTTTAAGGGTTATTCCTTTATCAGAAAAAGGAATATTCCCAACAAAAGAATTTTGGGTGAGTTCAAGGATGGAAATGACATGATCTTGGGATGATGACCACTATAAAACCTATGAATACATGATCTTCCCATGTTTCAGAACCACATAGCCACGGAAAGGCAACTCAAAACAGGAAGTCCAAGAAAATCAAAGGAAAAAAGAAAAGGGCTAAAATCCAAGCTGTTACAACCGGGTATTATCGTCGGTTCATTGACGGATTCTCCAAAATTGCCAAGCCAATGATATAACTCCTCAAGAAAGATAGTTTGAATGGACTGAGTATTGCGAGCAAAGATTTAACGAGCTAAAAACCAGATTGACATCAGCATCAGTACTGACTCTCCTAGACATTTACCGCAGCTTTGAGGTGTATTGCGACGCATCCAGAAAGGGCATTGGGTGTGTAGTTATGCAAGACAACAAGGTGTTATCTTACGCATCTCGCCAGCTACGACCTCATGAAGGAAACTATCCTACACATGATTTGGAACTGGCCATTGTTGTGCACGCTCTAAAGATTTGGAGACATTACCTCATTGGAAAGAGATGTCAAATATTTACCGACCACAAGAGTCTCAAATATATATTCACCCAGCCAAACATAAACCTTCGACAATGAAGATGGCTCGAGTTTGTGAAAGACTATGATCTAGAAATGAATTACCATCCGGGAAAAGCCAACGTGGTTGTTGATGCCCTCAATTGCAAGCCTGCCAACTTAAATGCTGTTGGGGATATGATTACTGGAGGTAAACCGGATAGGAGTGGCCGGGTCAGCTCCATGAAGATATAAGCCCATGAAGACGTGAAGATGGTGGCGCTTTACAAAGGCCCAAGGCCCAAAGGCGGGTTAAAGCCTGTAGATATAAAATGACTTTGTCATGAAACTTGTATTGTAAGCTAGAGGAATAGAGACCGAGCCGGACACATCTATGATCCGGCCTCGGGACTCAGTAAACTAGCGGGCGTCAACCTATGTATATAAAGGGACGACCCGGCCGCGGTTTGAGAACAACAGACAACAACTCAAGAGCCAGGCAAAGCGGATTCGCTCCCTGGTCATCGAAACCCTAGTAATACCAATCACAACTAGACATAGGCTTTTTCCTTCATCGAAGGGGCCGAACTAGTATAAAACCCCTCGTGTCCCCTTGTCCGGTTTAACCCCTTTAAGCTAACCCATAGCGGTGGCTCCACGACTACGTCTTTTCACGAGGATATTTGCCGTGACAAACCTACGACAGTTGGCGCCCACCGTGGGGCCATCGCACGATGGTTTCGAGTTCTGGAAGGGCAGCTTTGATGGACTCAAGGGATATGATGTGGGCTGGATGACGAAGAGTCATTGAGGCAAGCTCTACATCGACGATGCAGGATGGGGCCCGAGGCTGGTTCAATCGAATACGGGTACCGGGTCCCCTTTGGTGGGATTCACATCTTCATCGGCAATATCGGCGAACCGGGCCCTGAGCCGGACACCTGCACCGACATCATCGAGACGGCTTAGCGTGCAAGCCCTTTCCCGATTCAGCCCGCAGAAAGGCATGTTTTTGTAGGTGTCATCCATGGAGTTGATGAGGACATCAATACCATTGTTACACCCACAGCCCCTGCTGTTATACATACTGGACCAATTACTAGAGCTCGCGCACGCCAATTGAATTATTAGGTACTTTCGTTTCTTGGTAATGATTCTAATGTTCATAAGAATATGATGCTGCCTAAATTGGATACATTTGTTTTGCTTACAAATGAAGGGCCTAGCTTGGACAAGAAAGATGAACCTTGGAGCAAGTTCAAGCATGGAGATGATGGCATGCGCAAGGGGAACAAGAATGGAGTTACAAGTGATGATTCCAGGACTTTGAAGCCACCATAATGAGTGCATGAAGCCTTTGACAAAATATACAAGATGCCACTTCATAAATTTCGTCCAGAGGCTATTCTAGGTGTTGCGTCACCTTATTATTGGGCCAGGCTCATGTATTTTCGAAGTACTTAAGTATAGGCTGTTTTTAGAGTCCGTATGTGTGGGGAAGCAAGAGTAAGGATTGTTTTCGGACCCGTCCACCAAGGGCCACGAAATTCCCCCTCTCTCCTCCATATATACAACCTTAGCGCATCGTTTAGACTTTGGGTTTTGTTTAGATTAAAGTTCGCTATAGCTGCAACTTCGCATACTTTGTTTGTGTTCAATGACGAGACAAAGGCGTCACAGAACCCCACCTTGATCAATAAAGCTTTCATCTTATATTCGCAATATCCAGATTGCAATCTTAGTTTCTTGCTTGTTCTTCGTTTGCCTGCAGGAAACAGACCTTTGTGGTCTGGTTGATCGTGCTCCGGCATGGTCAATAACCTCTCGGAGTTGGTTTAGCGATTTCTAAGGCGCGACGTCCTCGCACATTCGAAGTCGGATCGTCAAAGTCGACTTCCTCCAAAATGATAGCCACCATCTCATTGAAAGACGGGACACCTTTGCCTCTATCAAGTGGTATCAGATTTCCAGGTTGCTCGGTGAGATTTTACAGTTTTTCGTAGTTTAGATAGAGTCTGTTCTTCATACCTATAATCCACGAAAAAGCCAAAAAAAATAGGTTTAGTTCATCCTATCTGAACCAATCTGAGCCTTTTGCATAATCTTTTCTGTATTTGCTGTGTTGAATATGTGGTTGCATCATCGTGTCTAGTTGCTGGTCTTAGTGTCTAGTCCTTTAGAGTTTCGAGTTCTGTTCACAAGTGGTTACGTCGCCGCCGCATCATCATCATCACCGCTGCCATATACCACCATCGTCATCACCGCTGCCATATACCGCCATCGTCATCACCGCTGCCATATTCCGCATATCCACCGCCATCACGATAATCCGAGTCCACGTCCATCACCGATTCGCCACTAGTCCGAGTTCCACCGTCCTACATATATCCACCACCAGTCCGAGTTTCAACCAGATTCATCTCCGCCACCAGTCCTAGTCCGAGTCCAGAATTTGTTTCTTTGTTTTCGAGTTCCAGATCACGCGATACTCCGAGTCGTGATAGAGTAGGACACCCCAACTATCGAGCAATCCGCAGAAGAAAAATAGTTGCGGAGGAAAAAAATTGTTGCGGAGCAAAAAAAAGAGGAAAAAAGTGCAAAAAAAAGTGAAAGAAGAAAAAAATTCAGAGCGTGCTCCTCCCTTGTTTACGTGGAGCGCCGTGATTTTTTTAGTGCTCTAGGCCCGCGTCTCTAGCACGGTCTAGCCTAGGACCAACACAGTACCGTCGTTGAGCGTTTATTCAACTTTGCATCTCTGAATTGATTATTGCTGACCCTTTTTGCTACCATATTATAAGCCTTCCTAGCTCCACATACATCTACGTCATGCGTTTGACTCTCCCTGGTAATCGCTGTATCCAGGCTTTGAGAGTTTTGACTACGACGGTTGCCGATCACCGCCTGCTGCTGGGTAAGAACTGGTAAGAATTTGAGATTTGCTTGACGGATTTGTGACACTCCACCACCGCAATTTTCCAGTAGTCTGTAGGATCATATTATTGTGTGTTTCTATTGCTGCTAACCATGGCAGGATCACAACCCGACGCGATTGACTGGGACAACATGACGAACAAAGAGTTACATGATAAGTTTCAGCAAATGATGAGTGGACAGGTGGAAGATGTGCTAAACAGATTTGAAGAGGCCATGGAGAATATAGATGGCATTGAGAAGGCGTTCGAGACAGAGCTCGATAACAAGTTTAATGAATTGCTCGTGCGTCTTCCAAATCAAGTGGGACGAGCACAACACGTTCCCATTGAGCCTGGTCAAACTTCTGGTGCTGCTGTACCTACTGTTGGTGCTTCTGTCACTCCTGCTGCTACTGCAGAGGTGGAGGACCATTACGAGGACAAGGTTGATCAAAATTAGAACTACGTGCAACCACCAGCACCACCACCACCAGGTCGTGCTCATGCATATCATCGCAACGGTAGGGCTGCACCACCACCTGAGGTACATGACCATCTTCCTAAACTAAAATTGAATATTCCACCATTTGAGGGTAGATATGTTCCTGATATATATCTTACTTGGGAGTTAGAAACTGAACAATGATTTACATGTTTACAATATCCCGAGGAGAGACGTGTTCCTGCTGCTGTTTGTGCTTTCACTAGCTTTGCATGCGTTTGGTGGCCTGAACATTGTAGATTATATCCTATTCCAACTAATTGGGCTGCTTTGAAAACTGCTATGCATACTCGTTGGGTTCCACCATATTATCAACATGAATTACTTCAAAAATTGCAGCGCTTAAGACAAGGAAAAAATTCTATAGAAGAATATTATCAGGAATTACGAACTGGCATGATTAGATGTGGTATTGTTGAGTAGAATGAAGCTATGCTTGCACGTTTTATGGGTGGATTAAATAGAGAGTTTCAGACCATTCTAGAGTATAAGGAGTATACTAATATCACTCGTTTATTCCATCTTGCTTGTAAAGCTGAACGTGAAGTGCAGGATCGACAGGCATTGGCGCGAACTAAATTTTATGTAGGTCGATCATCATCATGGACACCACGTGCATCCTCTAATTCCACTCCATCATCATGATATAAGAAAGCAGGCACACCTGCCGGGCCTGCGTAGAGCTCGTCTTCTTCCATGGCATCAACAGGGCACACAAGTGATATTACTTGTCATCGTTGTAAGGGAAGAGGACATTTTGCGAGAGAATGCCAATCTCAGCGCGTGATGATTGCTACTGAGGATGGTGGGTATGAGTCCTCTAGTGACTATGATGAGGAGACTTTGGCTCTTATTACACATGAAGAACACGGTGGAGAAGATTCTGATCATGAGACGCAATACATGGCTGCTGAAGATGCTGACAGGTATGAATGTTTAGTTGCTCAACGTGTTTTGAGTGTGCAGGTTACACAAGCTGAGCAAAATCAGAGGCATAATTTATTCCATACAAAGGGAGTTGTGAAGGAACGTTCTGTTCGCGTCATGATAGATGGAGGGAGCTGCTATAACTTGGCTAGCATGGAGATGGTGGAGAATCTATCTCTCACCACAAGACCACATCCACATCCTTACTACATCCAATGGTTCAACAACAGTGGCAACGTTAAGGTAACACGTACTGTTTGTGTGCATTTTAGTATCTCTACATAGGCTGGTTATGTTGAATGTGATGTGGTACCTATGCAAGCATGTTCCTTATTACTTGGTAGACCATGGCAATTTGATAAAAATTCTATACACCATGGTAGAAATAATCAGTATACTCTTGTTCATAAGGATAAAAATATTACTTTGCTTCCTATGACTCCTGAATCCATTTTGAAAGATGATATTAATAGAGCTAATAAAGCAAAATAGGAGAAAAATAAGAGTGAAAATCAGATTGTGGCAAACGAATTTGAGCAAAACATGAAACCTAACAATAAACCATCTAGTGTTGCTTCTGAAATTAAATTGAAAAGTGCATGTTTACTTGCCACAAAATCTGATATCGATGTGCTCGATTTCAGCAAATCTGTTTGCTATGCTTCTGTGTGCAAAGAGGCATTATTTTCATTCGAGGACGTGCCTTCCTCTTTGCCTCCTGCTGTCACTAACATTTTGCAGGAGTTCACTGACGTCTTTCCAGAAGACGTGCCACCGGGATTACCACCTATTCGAGGGATTGAGCATCAAATTGACTTAATTCCCGGTGCATCATTACCCAACCCTGCACCATACCGTTCCAATCCAGAGGAGACGAAGGAGATTATGCGTCAGATACAAGAACTTCTCGACAAAGGTTATATACGCGAATCCCTTAGTCCTTGTGTTGTTCCTATCATTTTAGTGCCGAAAAAGGATGGTACGTCGCGTATGTGCGTTGATTGTAGAGGCATTAATAATATTACTATTCGTTATCGTCATCCTATTCCTAGGCTAGATGACATGCTTGATGAATTGAGTGGCTCTACAATATTCTCCAAAGTTGATTTGCGTAGTGGATACCATCAAATTCGTATGAAATTGAGATGAATGGAAAACAACATCTAAAACTAAGTTTGGATTATATGAGTGGTTAGTCATGCCTTTTGGGTTAACTAATGCACCTAGTACTTTCATGAGATTAATGAACGAAGTTTTACGTGCTTTCATTGGACGATTTTTGGTAGTTTACTTTGATGACATATTGATTTATAGGAAATCTTTGGAGGAACATTTGGAACATTTACGTGCTATTTTTATTGCTCTACGTGATGCACGTTTGTTTGGTAACCTTGGAAAGTGCACCTTTTGCACCGACCGAGTATCTTTTCTTGGCTATGTTGTTACTCCATAGGGAATTGAAGTTGATAAAGCCAAGATTGAAGCTATTGAGAGTTGGCCGCAGCCCAATACGGTCACACAAGTGAGGAGTTTCCTTGGCCTCGCTGGTTTCTATAGGCGTTTTGTGAGAGATTTCAGCACCATTGCTGCACCTCTCAACGAGCTTACAAAGAAGGATGTGCCTTTTGTTTGGGGTACCGCACAGGAGGAAGCCTTCATAGTATTGAAAGATAAGTTGACACATGCTCCTTTACTCCAACTTCCTGATTTTAATAAGACTTTTGAGCTTGAATGTGATGCTAGTGGAATTGGATTAGGAGGTGTGTTATTACAAGATGGCAAACCTGTTGCATACTTTTCTGAAAAATTGAGTGGGCCTAGTCTGAACTATTCTACTTATGATAAAGAATTATATGCTCTTGTTCGGACCTTAGAAACATGGCAACATTATTTATGGCCCAAGGAATTTGTTATACATTCTGATCATGAATCTTTGAAACACATTAAAAAGCAAGTAAAACTGAACCATAGACATGCTAAATGGGTTGAATTCATTGAGACTTTCCCTTATGTCATTAAACACAAGAAGGGTAAAGAGAATGTTATTGCTGATGCATTGTCTCGTCGTCATACTATGCTTTCACAACTTGACTTTAAAATATTTGGTTTGGAGACCATCAAAGATCAATATGTGCATGATGCTGAATTTAAAGATGTATTGCAGAATTGTAAGGAAGAGAGAACTTGGAACAAGTTCATTCTTAACGATGGATTTGTGTTTCGTGCTAACAAGCTATGCATTCCAGCTAGCTCCGTTCGTCTTCTGTTGTTGTAGGAAGCACATGGAGCAGGATTAGTGGGACACTTTGGCGTCAAGAAGACACAGGATATACTTGCTACACATTTCTTTTGGCCAAAGATGAGACGGGATGTTGAGCGTTTTGTTGCTCGCTGCACTACATGCCAAAAAGCTAAGTCACGACTCAATCCTCATGGTTTATATATACCTTTGCCTGTACCTAGTGTTCCTTGGGAGGATATATCTATGGACTTTGTTTTAGGTTTACCTCGAACAAAGAATGGGAGGGATAGCATATTTGTTGTCGTGGATAGATTCTCGAAAATGGCACACTTTATACCATGTCATAAAAGTGATGATGCTGTTAATGTTCCTGATTTGTTCTTTCGTGAAATTATTCGCTTGCATGGTGTGCCAAATACTATTGTTTCAGATCGTGATACTAAATTTCTTAGCCACTTTTGGAGATGTTTATGGGCTAAGTTGGGGACTAAACTGGTTTTTAGTACTACTTGTCACCCCCAAAATGATGGACAAACTGAAGTAGCCAATAGAACATTGTTTACTATGCTTAGGGCTGTTTTGAAGAATAACAAGAAAATTTGAGAAGAATGCTTGCCTCATATTGAATTTGCTTGTAATCGTTCATTGCATTGTACTACTAAGATGTGACCTTTTGAAATTGTGTATGGTTTCCTCCTCGTGCACCTATTGATTTGTTGCCTCTTCCATCTTCGGAGAAGGTTAATTTTGATGCAAGTACCTGAATTGATTTTAAAAATGCATGAGTTAACTAAGGATAGATTTTAAAACATTGAGCGTATGAATGCTAAATATAACTTGCTGGAGATAAGGGTAGAAAACATGTAGTGTTTCCACCTGGAGATCTTGTTTTGTTACATTTACGTAAGGATAGATTTACTAATTTGCGTAAATCAAAGCTAATGCCACATGCTGATGGTCCTTTTAAGTTGTTAGATAAAATAAATGATAATGCATATAAACTTGAGCTGCCTGCAGATTTTGGGGTTTATCCCACTTTTAACATTGCAGATTTGAAGCGTTATTTGGGTGAGGAAGATGAGCTTCCGTCGAGGACGACTTCTTTTCAAGAAGGGGAGGATGATGAGGACATCAATACCATTGTTACAACCACAACCCCTGCTGTTATACATACTGGACCAATTACTAGAGCTCGCGCATGCCAATTGAATTATCAGGTACTTTTGTTTCTTGGTAACGATTATAATGTTCATGAGAATATGATGCTGCCTAAATTGGATACATTTGTTTTGCTTACAAATGAAGGGCCTAGCTTGGACAAGAAAGATGAAACTTGGAGCAAGTTCAAGCATGGAGATGATGGCATGCGCAAGGGGAACAAGAATGGAGTTACAAGTGATGATTCCAGGACTTTGAAGCCACCATAATGAGTGCATGAATCCTTTGACAAAATATACAAGATGCCACTTCATAAATTTCGTCCAGAGGCTATTCTAGGTGCTGCGTCACCTTATTATTGGGCCAGGCTCATGTATTTTTGAAGTACTTAAGTATAGGCTGTTTTTAGAGTCCGTATGTGTGGGGAAGCAAGAGTAAGGATTGTTTTCGGACCCGTCCACCAAGGGCCACGAAATTCCCCCTCTCTCCTCCATATATACAGCCTTAGGGCATCGTTTAGACTTTGGGTTTTGTTTAGATTAAATTTCGCCATAGCTGCAACTTCGCATACTTTGTTTGTGTTCAACGACCAGACAAAGGCGTCACAGAACCCCACCTTGATCAATAAAGCTTTCATCTTATATTCGTAATATCCAGATTGGAATCTCAGTTTCTTGCTTATTCTTTGTTTTCCTGCAGGAAACAGACCTCCATGGTCAGGTTGATCGTGCTTCGGCGTGGTCAATAACCTCTCGGAGTTGGTTTAGCGATTGCTAAGGTGTGACGTCCTTGTACGTTCGTAGTCGGATCGTCAAAGTCGACTTCCTCCAAAATGATAGCCACCATCTCATCGAAAGATGGGACACCTTTGCCTCTATCAGGAGCGGTATATGAGGATGGACCGACATCTGATGGAGAAACCATTGTCTGCTCTGATGACGAGTCTTCAACTAGAGAGACCGAATCGCTATATCAGTTGCAGGACGGCCAGATTAGCGGAGGTTCCGATGGCAACAGTATTTTAGACCCCCTCGATCTGCCAAACCGGGTTGCTATCTTCATGGCCGGTACACAATCAACACACCACTCATCAACCGCTGCGGCAATGCTCTCCGGTTCAGCGACAGCAACGCCGGCGGGAGCACGGGGCTCTGCGCCACCTCCGGCTCAAGTTCTGTTTGATTTGTTCGACACTTCGGGAACATTGATGGTCGCGGAGGTGGACGCAGCAGCCCGGGACCAGCACAATGCGGATATTGCAAAGGTGAAGGATCAGATAACTCAGGCTAAAGCAGACCTAGCAGCAGAGAATGCTAGGATGGCTACGGAACGGGCCGAGTTGGAAGCTTAGGCCTACCGGCTTAGGCTGGATCAGAATGCCGTAGAGGAAGTCATGAGAAGAAGATACCGGTCGCATCTCCCGCCGGGTTGTGAGCCAAGAAATCTCTTCAATACGCCAGGAGCAGGAACTAGTAACCAGCCAGTGTTAAACCGGACGGAGGCGCCGGGAACAGGAGCGCCGGTTCAGCCACGCATGATGGACCCGCCTCGTCAAAGCAACATTGTGCCGCAGTATGTTCCGACACCCCCGAGGCATTACTCCAACCCGTTGCACAACATTGTGGCCGCCTCTTTAGATTGGCAGCCCTCCCAACTGACGGCGAGCCCCCAGTTGCGATTGAGGCACGACGGGCCAGAGAGCTCCTTCAAACAGCTTTAAACCAGCAGCAGGCTTATTCGCATAGTCGCGAGAGGATTCACTCCACCGCCCGCCCGAGCCGGAGCTACAGTAGGCACGTTGAGGATGAACCGGCTGTGTCAAGCAGTGCACGTCACCGTAACTCGCCGCAAGGGCACAACCCGGCAGGTGGAGGTGCTAATGCGTAGGATGTGGAGGATCATGGTCGTGCACGTCGAGAGGCCGAGTTAGCAGCTCTACATGGAGTTCGTCAACCTACTCCGGTTCACCCTACCGCTTCAGTGGAGCCAGGTGTGGTCTTCAGTTCCTTAGGGGTGCCGTGCCTCACCCCCGCTTTACGTAATGTACAGCTTCCCAAGGATTTCAAGGGACCTCGTAAAGTACCCAATTACACCGCCGATTTGCAACCAGAGGCATGGGTTGAAAGCTACGAGATGGCAATGGAGATGTTAGATGTGGATGAAGCGGTGTGTGCTAAATACTTCACCATGATGTTGGAGGGGACAACTCGTACCTGGTTAAAGAGCTTGCCAGCTAACTCTCTCGGATCATGGGCCGAATTAAAGCACCGGTTTATCCAGAATTTTAAGGATACTTGTAAGTAGCCTATGTCAATTGTGGACCTGGACGCTTGTGTTCAAGATGATGGGGAATCTACAACCCATTGGGTGAAGCGGGTCTGAGCTATTCTGCATTCGTCGGATCTCATCAATGCAGATACCGCAGTGTTAACGTTGGAGGGAAATTGCCGGTTTCTGCCACTCAAATAGAAGTTAGGAAGGCTCAAACGTCACTGCAATGATATGTTAACGCTTATGGCCGCTTTGGTTAAATATGCCGATTCAGATAATACCAAAGACCTTGACTCAGAGGAGGACGAACCGGGGAAAGGAAAGAAAAACGACAACACCAAGGGGCAGCAGCATAACCCGGCAGGTCATGGAAATAACGGTAAGCGCAAAGCCGACAATAGTTTGGACTTTGTGGCTAACACCAGTGCTCAGGATAACGGTCAGCGTCGTAAGGGTAAGCAACCCCAGAGGGGCGGAGGTTCAGGCCCCAATCTGGAGCGCCTGTTTAATCAACCTTGTGCAAAGCATGGATCAAAGGAGAAGCCAGCGTCACATCTTTGGAAGGATTGCTATATCATGCGAGAATTCAAGAACTCCAATATGTTTCAGTACGACAATGGCCCGCCCGACGGTTCAGGAGGTGTTTCTCATGGGCCAGGTTATGGAGGCAGTAGCTCCGGTTCAGGATTTCAGGGCAATCAAACCGGACATAGCAATCAAGGGAACCAGGGCAACCAGGGAGGTTATAACCATCAGGGGAATCAGCAGCAGCAGTAGTCAGGTTATCAGAGCAATCCAAAGCAGTTAAATAGTGGGCAGTATCATGTTTTCACCACTAGCTTATGCAAGCGTGATCAGAAGATTCACAAGAGGGCAGTGAACTCTGTTGAACCGGCTGTGCCTCAGTATTTGCGCTGGTCTGAGCAGCCCATTTTATGGAGTAGAGAGGATCACCCACCCCGGGTTGACAATCCGGGTCATCTGGCCTTAGTGGTAGCACCTCAAGTTGGGGGGTACAAGTTCACCAAAGTGCTCATGGATGGGGGAAGCAGTATCAATATTCTCTACTATGATACCTTCCGCCGTATGGGGTTGACAGATAAGAATCTTAAACCATTGAACACCGTTTTTCATGGTGTGGTGCCCGGTATGTCTGCATATCAAGTGGGCAAGATAGCTCTAGAGGTGGCCTTTGGACATGATCATGATTCAGCGTCAGAAACATTGACTTTTGAGGTGGTGAAAATCAAGAGTCCGTATCACGCCCTGTTTGGGTGACCGGCTTATGCCAAGTTCATGGCACGGCCATGTTATGTTTACCTGCAGCTTAAGATGCCAGGTCATAAGGGGACCATCACAATACATGGGAGCAGGAAGATCGCTTTGGAATGTGAGGAAGGTGGAGTGGCTTATGCTGAGTCGGTTTGTGCCACGGAAGAGCTGAAATTTTATAAGGACAAAGTTGATCCGGCAGACATGACTTCTTTGAAAAAGCCAACTACGGAGCACAATCCGGCGTTGAAGTTTAAATCGGACACAGACACTAAGATGGTTGATTTTGTTCCTGGCGATTCATCCAAGCAGTTCAGCATCAGCACTAACCTGGATCCCAAATAGGAAAGCGCGCTCATCGAGTTCATCCGTGAGAACCGAGACATCTTTGCATGGAAGCCTTCTGACATGCCAAGTGTACCAAGGGAACTCGCTGAGCACACACTTAGTATTGATCCTAAGTTTAAATCGGTCAGACAATTTCTCCGCCTCTTCAACGAAGAAAGGCGCAAGGCTACTTGTGAAGAGGTAGCTCGGTTGTTGGCCACAGGGTTTATCGTGGAGGTCTTTCACCCGGAGTGGTTGGCTAATCCGGTGCTGGTTCTCAAGAAAAATGACACTTGGCATATGTGTGTGGACTACACAGACTTGAACAAGGCTTGCCCAGCAGATCCCTTTGCCCTCCCTCGTATTGATCAGATTATTAATGCTACGACGGGTTGTGATCGCTTGTGTTTTTTGGATGCTTATTCTGGTTATCATCAGATCAAAATGGCAGTTAAGGACCAGGAGAAGACGTCTTTTATAACTCCCTTTGGAGCCTTCTGCTATGTCTCCATGCCCTTCGGGCTCAAGAGTGCCCAGGTGACTTATCAGCGCTGTGTTCAGAATTGTCTTCATAAGAAGATCGGCACAATGTTCATGCATATGTGGATGATATCGTGATAAAGTCCAGGAAAGAGGAAACATTGATAGATGACCTGAGAGAAACCTTTGACAACCTTCGGGTTTACAAGATGATGCTCAATCCGGACAAATGTGTCTTTGGTGTCCCGGCAGGCAAACTCTTGGGCTTTCTAGTATCAAACAGGGGCATTGAGGCTAATCCGGAAAAAAATTCAGCAATCACGTCTTTGGCTAAACCGGCGTGTATCAATGACGTTCAATGTTTAGCTGGCCGGATTGCGGATTTGAGCCGGTTCATCAGTCGTCTCGGGGAGGAAGCTATCCGTTTATACCAGATGTTAAAGAAAATGGATGACTCCGTCAGGAGCGATGCGGCTGATAAAGCATTTGAGGATCTGAAGAGGCAGTTAGCTGAACCGCATGTGCTTGCAGCTCCAATCAATAAAGAGCCTTTACTGCTGTATGTGGCTGCTAATGCCAGGGCTGTTAGTGTGGCTATTGTTGTGGAGCGCAAGGAGGCTGGAAAGGAATATCTAGTTCAACAGCTGGTTTATTATATCAGTGAGGTACTTATCGAATCAAAGCAGAGGTATCCACATTGGCAGAAGCTGGTGTATGGGGTGTTTATGGCAAGCCGGAAGCTCAAACATTATTTTCAGGGTCATCCTATCACGGTGGTTAGTTTAGCCCCTCTGGGAGATATCATTCAAAACAGGAAGCAACTGGCCGGATTGCCAAGTGGGCTATTGAGCTTGGACCTCACGGGCTCAAGTATACACCTCGCACAACAATCAAATCTCCAGCACTTGTGGACTTCATCAATGATTGGATAGAGTTGCAGGCACCAGAGGAAAAGCCAGATAACACGTATTGGACTATTCACTCTTATGGGTCCAGGCAATTGGAGGGCTCGGGGGCTGGAGTTATATTAACTTCCCTGTGAGGGGACAAGTTTTGTTATGTTCTCCGCTTAATGTTCCCTTGTACTAACAATGCAGCTGAGTACGAGGCCCTACTCCACGGTCTTCGGATGGCTAAGGAGATGAACTTAAGCCGGGTTAAGTGCTTCGGTGACTCGGACCTGGTGGCTCAATAGGTATCTGGCACTTGGGATTCTAAGGACCCTCTCATGGTTGCGTATCGACGAGAGGTGGACATAGTGGCTGGTCATTTCAAGGGTTATCAAGTTGACCATATAGACCGGCGAAAGAATGAAGCAGCAGACACTTTAAGTCGCCTTGGCTCTCAGCGTAAACCGGTCCCACCTAATGTTTTCCTCGACGTCCTACACAATCCGTCGGTTAAGATACCAACAGAGGAGGAGTTGGCTATTCCTGACCCGGAGGCCCAATTGGTGGCAGCTTTGCATGTTATACCGGATTGGACAGTCCCATACTTGGCGTACATGAACCGGGGCGAGTTACCGGAGGATGAAACCTTGGCCCGGCAGATAATCCGGCATTCCAAGTCAATGACCATAGTCAATGGGGAGTTACATTGTTACAGCGTCACAAGAGCGATTCAGCGTTGTGTGTCTCCTCAAGAGGGTTGTGAGATTTTGCGGGAAATCCACGAAGGAGATTGTGGTCACCACGCCGGTTCAAAATTCTTGGTAGCTAAGGCTTTTCGTCACGGTTTCTATTGGTTGGCAGCTCATGCTGATGCTGAGGAGTTAGTCAAAAGGTGTGACGGTTGTCCAAAATTTACACGTCGCGCTCATGTTCTGGCTCAGGAGTTGAGAATGATTCCAATCACTTGGCCATTTGCAACATGGGGGCTTGATACGGTTGGACCCTTTAAGAGATCGAAGGACAAAAAGACTCACATGTTAGTGTCAGTTGACAAGTTTACCAAATTTGTAGAAGCAGAGCCAGTCAGTAAGTGTGATGCGGCCATGGCGGTTCAGTTCATCAAAAAGGTGATATTCCAGTTTGGCTTTCCACACAGTATTATAACTGATAATGGTACTAATCTGTCAAAGGGTGAGATGGACGAATTTTGCCAACGTGAGCACATCCGGCTTGATGTAGCACCCGTGGCTCACCCCCAATCTAATGGTCAAGCGGAGAGGGCAAATCAAGAAATTTTGAGAGGTATTAAACCCCGGCTTATGGTTCCCTTAAAGCGGACACCGGGTTGTTGGGTGGAGAAGTTACCATCTGTGTTATGGAGCATCAACAGCACACCTAACAGATCTACGAGTTACACACCTTTCTTCATCGTTTATGGAGCAGAGGCGGTTCTTCCTAGTGACATCCGTCATGACTCGCCCCGTGTGGCAGCTTATGTTGAAGCTGATAATGAGAAGGCACGTCAGGACTCACTGGACCTGTTAGATGAGGAGCATGATCTCGCAGCAGCATGTTCTGCGATTTATCAACATGATCTCCGACAGCCGCCGGGTTAAGACGAGAACTTTTTAAGAGGGCGATCTGGTGCTCCGGCTCATCCAGGATCAGACTGATATGCACAAGTTATCCTCACCTTAGGAAGGACCTTTTTTGGTCAGCAAGAATCTGCACAACGGGTCATACTACCTCATTGATGTTCGAGAGCACAAAGACTCACGTAAATTGGAGGAGGAGACCAAGTGGCCATGTAATATAGCTCTTCTTCGGCCTTACTATACTTGAGCCACAGGCTCTTCTTATGTACATATTTATGACAATGTATATATTATATAATAAACCGAAGCCTCAAATAAAGTGGGGTCTCTGTTCTTTTTATATCATGTGTGAGCCTACAAGAGCTTCTACTGACAAAGGGACAGTTTTGTTAAACCGGCCTCTACGGCCACACGGATATAAAAAAATCACTAGGGGGCTTGGTCGTATCCGAACCATGGCTACACCTCTTGATCGGTTTAAAACCAACAAGGGATATCACTAGGGAGCTTGGTTGTCTTCACACCATAGCTACACCTCTTGATAGGCTTTAAGCCAAAAGGAAATTATGTAGAGCCAAAGAGAATCTGTTGCATTAAGCACAATTCAAACATAGGTAACCACTGAGCATAGCTCACATATTACCTGGGGGCTCCTTGCTTCTCAACGAACAATGAGCTTGAACCCTTGTAATAGGCTATCAAGCCAGGCTTGGAAGCCAGCTGTATTCACCTAAAACCCTGGGTTATCCTGCCTCTTTAAGTAAGCCACTCCGTCCAGTAAACCTGGTATGACCCATCGAACGTTTGACAAGTCAATCCCATGGACCCTGAACTTGTCAAATTTAAAACGGTGATTGGTAAAAGATTGAGGTCAATCTTAAAGGGCTTTACAAAATGGTTTAACTCAGTGGCCTGGCAGCCCATGAAAAGCCTCGATTTAGGGACTGGCAACCCATGAAAAGCCCTGCATATTTCTTTTATTTGCTGTTTTTTATGATAAAGGATTAATGAGTATTTTCTAATAAACCGGTGTTCTTTACACCCCGGCATGACTTTCAATGCTTAGTTGTCAGTACATGATCAGTTTTAAATCGGTAGTATATTCTTCCGGTCTGGTTTTTGACTAGATGTCACCAGCATTATGCGGCTATTATAGCCCAATATGGTGTCTATATGAACCAACAAGAGGGCAAGGAGTTGACAACACTCCGGATTGGTGTTTTTTCACCTTTACTATACAAGCAGTTGGTCAGCCAACGAGGTATGTCACAAATATTATTTATTTTATCTGGTTAATATAAATCTTGTTTATCCATCCAAGTTATATATATCTTTTGGGCACCATGACCCGTCTAGTGGTAAACCACTAGGACGGTTTCAAGTTCTTTTATGCAGGAACATAAAGTGTAATGGACTAGGCATAAATAGATCCCATAAGTGGAACAAGTTTTCAACATATCAAGCCACACAAGCATGCTCGATGGCATGACAGATAAAGGTGTTTCTGCTATCTTATTACAAGGAGCTTCAAAACGGCCCAAATGGAATAATTGTTTCAGGCAGTGGCAGACTATAGCTGATAAACCGGTCGCCGGTTTAGGATGCTTCATCAGGATGGCTTGACGATTGAGGGTCATCTTGTGCAGTCACCTCCTCTTCATCCCTCCCCAGAGTCTAGAAATCAACCGTTGACCAATCGATTCCGGTTAAAGCTTGAAACACGGCCTCTTCATGGATAAAGCTGGAGGGGTCAATGTCAGGAGCGTAAGTATGCTTACGGATTGAAGGCACAAGCTCTTCAACTTCATGGATCACAGTGGGTTGTCTCTTTCCCTCAGCATCGTAAACCGGTTGGAAGTGCGATAAATCTGTGTCCTCCGCCAGTTTGCTTGCTATTGGCCGCATCTCCTTTGTCAGCCTTCGCAGATCGTCATTATTGAAGTCTGAGCCGTCTTCCTTCACGCGAGGATATCCTTTGATGATGTCTGCCAGTTCAAGATCCGGAATCCATGCCTTGGCCTAGATTAGCGTGGCCAGCGCTCCTGATCTTGCGGCTGCTCTCTTCAGTTTGGTGATCCATGCAGGTAGCATGGCCGGCTTCTCAAGTGTTTCCTTTATCAATGATGGCGCCGGCTTGTTATATGATTTAGTGCAAATAGCACGTTGGGATCCAGAATATAGCTGTTCCATTAAAGTGTACACCGCTTTAAGTTTCATCCGCATGTCCGAGCCTAGATGAGCAATGCGGGTGAGGGAGTCCTGTATTAGGGGGTCTCCGAACAGCCGGACTATATCCTTTGTAACCGACCTTGTGTAACCCTAGCCCCCTCCGGTGTCCATATAAACCAGAGGGTTTTAGTCCGTAGGACAACATACAATCATACCATAGGCTAGCTTCTAGGGTTTAGCCTCTCCGATCTCATGGTAGATCAACTCTTGTAATACTCATATCATCAAGAATAAATCAAGCAGGACGTAGGGTTTTACCTCCATCAAGAGGGCCCGAACCTAGGTAAAACATCATGTCCCCTGCCTCCTGTTACCATCCGCCTTAGACGCACAATACGGGACCCCCTACCCAAGATCCGCCGGTTTTGACATCGACATTGGTGCTTTCATTGAGAGTTCCTCTGTGTCGTCGCCCTTAGGCTTGATGGCTCCTACTATCATTGATAGCGATGCAGTACACGGCGAGACTTTTCTCCCTGAATAGATCTTTGTGTTTGGCGGCTTTGCACTGCGGGCCAACTCGCTTGGCCATATGGAGCAGATCGAAAGTTACGCCCCTGGCCACCAGGTCAGGTTTGGAAGCTTAAACTACACGGCCGATATTTGCGGAGACTTGATCCTCGACGAACTCGAGCCCCTGCCTTGTGCGCCACGCGGTCACGATGAGTACGATTTAGCTCTACCATCGGACCGTATTCAGGAGATCGCACCGGCAGCCGCTCTGACCCTCAATGGAGCCAGTTGCGCCATCCATGAACGGGTGGATAGACCCCGCCACGGAGGTTGTATCCTTCGCGGCGATCGAGCCAAATATCGACCTTATCCTTCATGAGAGTCGTGTTGCCAAATGGCCGGACCCTTTTCCGGACACGGACTCTGAACCGCCTACGCCCGTTCCTGTCGAATCTGATTGGGCGCCGATCATGGAGTTTACCTCCGCGGATATTTTCAGCACTCGCCCTTTGGCGACATTCTGAACTCATTAAGGTCTCTCTCCTTGTCAGGAGAGTCCTGGCCGAACTACGTCCGGCAGGATTGGGATGCAGATGACGAAGAAATTCGTCACCCACCAACCACCCACTTAGTAGCCACTGTCGATGACTTAACCGACATGCTCGACTTTGACTCCGAAGGCATCGACGGTATGGACGATGATGCGGGAGGCGAAGAGGAACCACTGCCCACAGGGCACTGGACGCCCAGTTCATCACATGACGTATACATGGTGGACACACCTAAAGAAAATAACTACAAGGAACGGAAGGACGCATCGAAGGGTTGTTCCCTCGAGAAGTAGTCAAACCGGCGGTGTAAACGCCGCTCCAAATCCCTCCTCGACAGAAATAACGATCACATAGACCTAGCGTTAGAGCAGGGTGAACCATTGCCCGACCACGGCAACACGGAAAATCAAGCCGAACAACCCAACCCCGTCGAAGATAACAGTCCGGACGACATCACACCGGACAGGCGCCAGGAGCAACATAATGCCCACCAAAGGCTTGTTGCCACGGTGAGGAGTCTGAAAAAACAGAAGCAAAGTCTCAAGGCTGCACAAGACACACTCAAAATCAAATGGAGCGAAGTACTCAACACTGCAGTGAAATATGGCAGTAATCGCCACACCAAGAGCTATCTGAAGCGAAAGTTGCTACCTGAATTTGATGAGGAGGCCTTAGGTCCTCCAGAATTAAAAAATAAAACGGCCATCCGGTCGGATAGACGACCTCATAGGCAACATAAAGCGGCAATCGACACCACACATAAACCAGTACGCGATCCGCGTAAGGGCTCGCATCAAAAGGATGACGCAACCAAATCCGTCTATGGACCACGCAGGTGTGCTCCAACCTACAATGCAACACAACAAACATCCGAACACCACGGTACACCCAAATACAGGGGTGCCGCACACCCTCTATGTTTCACCGACGAGGTGCTGGATCATGAATTTCCAGAGGGATTCAAACCCTTAAACATAGAGGCGTACGACGGAACAACATACCCTGGGGTCTGGATTGAGGACTACATCCTCCATATCCATATGGCTCGAGGAGATGATCTCCACGCCATCAAGTACTTACCCCTCAAGCTCAAAGGGCCAGCTCGGCACTGGCTTAAAAGCCTCCCCGAAAACTCCATCGGAAGCTGGGAAGAGCTCGAAGACGCCTTTTGGGAAAATTTTCAAGGGACATATGTCCGACCACCGGATGCAGATGATTTAAGTCATATAACTCAACAGCCCGGTGAGTCAGCCCGAAAACTTTGGAACATGTTCCTCACTAAAAAGAACCAAATAGTTGACTGTCTGGATGCCGAAGCCTTAGCAGCCTTCAAGCATAGCGTTCGAGATGAATGGCTTGACAGACACCTCGGTCAAGAAAAGCCGAGGACAATGGCAGCATTAACAAGCCTCATGACCCGTTTTTGCACGGGCGAGGACAGCTGGTTAGCTCGATGCAGCACCAGCGACCCAAGTACATCCAAAGTCAGGGATGGAAACGGGAAATCACGATGCAACAAGAAACGCGCCGGAATAAAGAAGACAAACCGAAGAGCACGGTGGTAAAAGCCAGATTTAGAAGCTCTAGGCCAGGGCAGCAAAAGCCGTCCTCCAAAGGCAACAGAGACGAATTGTCCAGCCTAAACAAAATTCTGGACCAAATATGTCAGATCCATAGCACCCCTGATAAACCTGCAAATCATACCCACAGAGAATGTTGGGTCTTCAAACAGTCCAGCAAGCTCAAAGCCGAACACAAGGGGCAGGATACTCCAAGTGAAGCCGAGGACGAACCTCGCAAGCAAAGCACAGGGGAACAGAAGAAATTTCCACCAGAAGCCAAAACAGTCAACGTGTTACACGTGATAAAAGGGAGAAACAAAGCGGCACCTATAGAGGAACATGCCCTAGGACCTATCACCTTGGAGCTCCGCCACTGGTCGTCCCAACCGATCACCTTCGACCATCTGGATTACTCGGCAAGTATCCGGCATGCAGGATGGGCTGCCTTGGTATTAGATCCAATAATTGATGGATACCACTTCACCCGAGTCCTGATGGACGGCGGCAGCAGTTTAAATCTGATATATCAGGACACAGTCCGCAAAATGGGGATAGACCCAACAAAAATTTGCCGCAGCAATGCTACCTTTAAAGGAGTAACGCCAGGCCCGGAGGCTCACTGTAGGGGCTCCCTGCTACTAGAGGTTATATTCGGCTTCCCTGATAACTTCCGCAGCAAAAATTTAACTTTCCACGTCGCTCCGTTCCAAAGAAGCTATCAAGCACTACTCAGACGTGAAGCTTTTGCTCGCTTTAACGCAATACCTCATTACGCTTCCATCAAGCTCAAGATGCACAGTCCATGCGGCATCATTATAGTAAATGGAAATATTGAGCGCTCCTTGCGCGCCGAAGACAGTGCGGCCTCCTTAGCCGCCGCACACTAAACGGCCTCACCAACTCAAGCATTTGACAGGTCGTTAAGACCACAGACACGGCTAGACGAGTCCAGCTCAGCTATATGTAATTAATACAGGTTTGATGGCTATACCCCTATTACAATACAAGGGGCTCAATGCGCGCGCAAAAGTGGCAGTAAGGCTCACCTTTACTCATTTTCAACTATATACTGTTTATTTAGTATAACTTAACTTTTGCACGACAACTTTTCAATTAAGTTCCACTCTTTTCAGATGACCATCGTGCTACACCCGTCCAGGATATGGCACAACGGAGACACAGGCACAGACGTGCAGCAGGGACCCGTTCCAAGGATTCTTTGTAGATTAAGACACTGCGTAAACCTTTTTTACTGTCTCATGTTGATTTACATCCCTCAGATTCTCATTACAGTCGAGAAGGATGCTGACGTCTTGGCATGTGGCCACGCCAGAATAATGCACATAACTGGACACTAGGGGCTTATTACAAAGGGTACTGTTTAGACCCGGTTTACACCATAAAGACTGAATACCTTAGGGAGTGTTCGGCGTCGCGAGTTTGGCCTTATATGCATCACCTCCGAATCATGTCTTTGGTCAAATGTTGGGTTTGCCCGGCTCCTGTGTTTTGTTGCCTTACGTTCCGCTCTATCGGCTAAGGCGGCACCAGGAGAACTACTGCGATTGTGCCCTGGTTCATCCGGACGAGCACCTCAGTAGAGAAAGCCGAAAACTGACTGTCATGATATAGTGTGAGACTGGTCAACCACTCGATGACCTATTGGAATCTTCGGGATTCCTCCGCATTAACGAAGGGCCGTTTCCCGGCCAGGCATGTACGCACCCCGAATCCGGACGAGTGCGGAGCCACCAGGGGCTATATAGTAGCCCCACTGTCAAACTCCTATGGCTAAGTGAAAGTGTTAAAGCATTATAGTCCGGTTGCCTCGTTCGCTGCGCTATCACCTCCTTAATAGGACCAAGACATTGGATTAAGTGTGAACACGCGTGTTCTGCGAACACCTCCACATTATATGCGTGGGGGTTGAAGCCGATGACTGCAATCTTTTAGGTTATATACATATATACATAAACAGCCGCACAGGAGGCATCATATTACTTTCAGGCAAAAGTATAAATATAGCCTTAATAAATTTCACAAACATTGTTTTTACAATGGGAATACATGTCACTCAAACATAACATTCATCAAGCACTCGGCCTCTATCGAACGAGCACCCTCAAGAACTTCTTCAAAATAGCATCGGCTGCCACTCGACCTATGGCCGAACCCTGCGCCGCGACAGTGGTGGCATCCAGCTCCACCTAATATGTTTTGACACGGGCAAGGGCCATCCGCGAGCCTTCTATGCATGCCGACCTCTTCATCGCATTGATGTGTGGCTCCGCACCAAGGAAATGCTGCACCAAGCTGAAATAGCTATTCGGCTTTGGCCTTTCCGGCCACAGATGATCTCGACAGACCTCATGGCAAGTCCGGACAATCTATTGAGTTCAGCCCATTCGGCAAGCTGATCAGTCAATGGAAGAGGATGCTCTGGAACGTTAAATTGTGACCAGAACAGCTTGTCCACTTCATGATCTGTCTGATCTCGGAAGTATTCGGCCGCATCGACAGCGCTCGCCGCTAAGTCCATATATGCGTCTGCCGAACTCCACAGCCGATCCAGATGGGGCATACCACGGATCGCCGAACTTCCTCCGCAGCATAAAGGGATTCCCTGCCACAATGTCCCTGGCTTCACGCAGTTCCTCCTTCTTCGCTCTCATTGCAGAGCGGGTGTCTTTGCTCGCCATTGTGGCCTTTTCAAGGTCCGCCGCCTTCGCCTCGGTTTTCTTCTTCAGACTGGCAACGGGTAGTGTCTTTTAACTTCACAGTCATCTTGGCAATTTTCTCTTTGCTCTCATAATGTGCGGCCTTCTCGGCTCTCAACTCTTCGGCCGCCTTCAAAGCAGTCACATTACTAATCCTTGCTTGTTCTTGGCTCGGGCAAGTTCCGCCTGAAGGGTCTCCACGGTGGCAGCTCCATCTGCAGTCACAACATATTAAAGATACTGGCATCACGCTGCTCTTCCTATGTGACATTCACCAGAAAACATTACTTACCCTGTTCCTCGTCAAGCTGCTTGTTAACAAGCTCGATGTCGGCATCTGCCGCATCCAGTTGCCGCTTTAGTTCAGCAAACTCATTAGTCCGGCTAGCCATCGGAGCTTCCACCACCTGCACATAAATGCGGTATGGTTATTACCTGGGAGTACGATCCTCTGTTTGCCGTCATTCTCGGCGACAACCAGAGTCTCAGGGGCTACTATCTACACAGGGCACACCTAAAAATGTGCGGTACTATCACAAATATATATCATTTCACGTACCTCAAAACCCAGTCATTAGACTCATAAAGCTTCATGCAACCCGTTTTCGGCGGACGAAATCCTTTCAATCACTGTACACATTAATGAATGGTGCTCTTCTGAGATAGTCGCTTGCTCTAGTTGACCCTTTAGTACATCCGACCGCATACCAAGTGGCGCCGGACTCTTTTGATTGCTCTCTTCATGAGCTGGACACTGAGGGCTTCGGGTGACCATGGGATTATCTTCTGGCCTTGCCGGATGCGGAGAAACTCTCCGTGACGACACTTCAAGGTCGCCCACTTCTTGAGCCAGGGAGTCCGGAGGAGGCGTTTTGCTCTCCATCATCTCCGGAAGAAGATCCCCCGAAGATGAGCTCTGTTGAGAAGGGATCAGATCCGAATTGCAAGATAGATGCTTCGGTTATCTTCCTCAGAAGTAAGGTAGTATATCTTCACTATTAAGTACTTTTTGATTACTTACAGCTCGTTAGAAGGCTGATCCCCGCACGGACTTTGTGCGGCAAAGCACCCTCCAGGCGGAACCCTCTGGTGGATATTTCTTCTCCCGTTTGGAAACCTTGGTTTCTGGATCTCCAGAGGTAGTCCTCTTCCTTCCCCGGGGTGAGAGAATGTCATATTCTACCCCTTGGTTATCCTCCCTCATGGAGGCGCTCGTTCCCTCCGTTAGAATAGGTAGCAGGGGAGGCCCGCTTTCGCCCTCTTTCCCCCCCCCTTCATCTTCCTTTGAGCGCACCGGGCAAGGTGCTGGCTCGAGCATCTTCTCCAGCACCTGATTGTGGAAGCCTTCAGGAAGGGGGGCCGAACACCGGATCATCTTCGCCTTTGTTTTCCAGTCCTGGTCAAAGAGGGATTCTTCAGAATGATGTTATGATAAATAAAAGATAGTGTGTTCGGCTAGAGGATTACCTACTTGGGCCGTGGTGCGGTTTGCTGCTCAGGCCCACGTCCTCGGTGGTGTCCGGACACTCTATTTGAGGTCCGAAGAATGATTTATACATCTCCTCGTGCGTCAGGCCAAGGAAATTCTGAATAGTACGCGATCCTTCTGGGTTGAACACCCACATGCGGAGGGGCCGGCGTTTGCAAGGCTGGACTCGACGAACCAGCATGACTTGCACCACCATAACCAAACTGAAATCTCCTTCGAAGAGATCTTGAATGTGGCTCTGCAGTATAGGCACGTCCTTGGCTGGACCCCAGCTCAGCCTCTGCTAATCCATGACATCAGTGGTGGTGGAGGGCCCGAGCGGAAAGCAGGGGCAGCCACCCACTTGGCACTTCTGGGAGCTGTGATGTAAAACCACTCCCGTTGCCATAATCCGGACACCTCTGGAAAGGAACCCTTTGGCCGTGGAGCTCCAGCGATCTTGCTTATTAATGCGCCTCCGCACGCTACATGCTGCCCCTCGACCATCTTCGACTTCATGTCAAAGGTCTTGAGCCACAGGCCGAAGTGAGGGGTAATGCGAAGGAAGGCCTCACATACAACAATAAGTGCTGAGATGTGGAGAAAGGAGTCTGGGGCTAGATCGTGGAAATCTAGCCTGTAATAAAACATCAAACCCCTAACGAAGGGATCCAGAGTGTGGCCTAGACCTCGGAGGAAGTGGGAGATGAACACGACATCTTCGTTGGGTTCGAGAGTAGGGACAACCTGCCCTCGGGCAGGCAGCCGATGTGAGACCTCGGCGGTCAGGTATCTTGCCTCCCTCAACTTCTTGATATCCTCTTCCGTAACGGAGGAGGGCATCCACCGGCCCTGAAGGCTGGATCCGGACATGATTGAAGGTCCGAAGCACCTGACCTAGGCTTTGAGTGTTAGAACTCGAGGCGGCGGAAGGATTCGATTGAGCACGAGATGGAAAAAAGTAAAAGCCTTGACCCTTTATAAAGAGGGTGAATATCAAGTGTCCTCCTAGTGGCCGTTTGGGACTTGCCTAAAATCTAGGAGTCCTAGGCACAGTTGGGTTACCCACGACCGTATTGATGAGAATCCCATGATAAGGGGAACACGATCTCTGCTTTGACAAGACGTGTCAAGAAACTGCCTCGCGTTATGTGCGGGGCTAGTTAAAGAAAAACGGTTCGAATAATCCCGAGCCATGGCATGATGTCATGTTGCCAAAACGTGTCAGCAGATTAGATTTGTGGAAATATTATTCTCTCTATGGTGGTATGTGGAACTTATTTTGCAGGGTGGACACTATCCTTGTATTCAAATTCTTCTGTGGTGTATTCGGAGGAGGAACCCGCCTTGCAATGCCGAAGACAACACTGCACGCCGGACTCATCGTCATTGAAGCCTGGTTCAGGGGCTACTGAGGGAGTCCTGGATTAGGGGGTCTCCGGACAGCCGGACTATATCCTTTGGCCGGACTATTGGACTATGAAGATACAAGATTGAAGACTTCGTCTCGTGTCCGGATGGGACTCTACTTGGCGTGGAAGGCAAGCTAGGCAATACGGATATGTATATCTCCTCCTTTGTAACCGACCTTGTGTAACCCTAGCCCCCTCCGGTGTCTATATAAACCGGAGGGTTTTAGTCCATAGGACAACATACAATCATACCATAGACTAGCTTCTAGGGTTTAGCCTCTCTGATCTCGTGGTAGATCAACTCTTGTAATACTCATATCATCAAGAATAAATCAAGCAGGGTGTAGGGTTTTACCTCCATCAAGAAGGCCCGAACCTGGGTAAAACATCGTGTCACTTGCCTCCTGTTACCATCCGCCTTAGACGCACAGTTCGGGACCCCCTACCCGAAATCCGCCGATTTTGACACCGACAGCGGGTGCCTATCATAGTTTAGTATTAGTAAACCGATCAATGATAAGATCTTATGAATTCGACAAACGGCATGAGGAGGTACTTACCAAACACAACGGACGTCATGGCATCACTCTGCTGCTTCAAGCCGGTCAGTTCGTCTACCACTGGCTTCAGGGCTGCTTCCGCGTCCTCGGCTTTCCTGGTTAAGCCGGCCTTTTCTGTTTCCCAGTCAGCACGCTCCTTGTTGGAGGTTTCTTTCAACCTCTCCATAGCTGCCAGGGCATTGGTCAGCTCCTCTTTGGCTTTGGAAGCCTCTGCTTGTTGAGACTTTACGTTCTCTTGAAGGTCAGCGATTTGAGCATCCCTCTTACTTAGCTCGGCCCACAACGGTGAAGATATATCAACAACGGGATATGTATTTTCTAAGTAACAAGCGTATAACAAGTTATGCACTTTGTACTTGGGGGCTAATGCCTATTTGCTCTGTTATCAACAAATCTTTCACAAGTCTTAAGTACAATGCAAGCATTATCATTAACACTTGGGGGCTAATGTACATCTGTTCAAAACTGACGCATTAATTCAAGACCCGGTTTACCTCGCAAATCTAAACCGGCCCTTTGTGGCTACACCGATGAAAAATACATGAATATAATGATAAAGTATTGGTTTTGTTTTTACTGAGGACTTGACATATTGAGGATCAGCATGCAAGGATTAAGATATTACAAAGTCGCGGTTTATGATTAACACCATAAACCGGCCCTTGGGGACTACTTGGGCTGATGTTTAGACTTTGGAATCAAGAAATGAAAGGTGATGAAAATACCTCATAGCGTTCCTTCATCAAGTTCACCAAACCGGCTTCATAATCACGGTTTGAGTGTAGATGGTTTAAAAAACCGCAGTGGAGTTCTTCAGCGCTGAGATGGGCGTAGCTTAAAAAATCAGTGCTCCATTTACCCTTCTCCATGGCAGCACGCTCTTCCTTGGCACTATGTTTGGCCAAGATTACAAGATGGCAAGGAGAGTTGTGGCCCATGCCGGTAATGATAACATCGTCTCCTTGGCCTCCAGTAGTTTTTACGGGTGATGGTGGAGTGTCTTTAGCTCTCGCCGGACTAGCCCGGATTGGATCTGCCGGTTCGGTATCAGACACAGCAGTATCGGCTTCTGGTTGTTCTTGATATTGTGATCTTGAAGGGGTGGCTCATCACAAGTGGCTTCAAGATGGGGACTGAGGGAGTCCTGGATTAGGGGGTCTCCGGACAGCCGGACTATATCCTTTGGCCGGACTGTTGGACTATGAAGATACAAGATTGAAGACTTTGTCCCGTGTCCGGATAGGACCCTACTTGGCATCGAAGGCAAGCTAGGCAGTACGGATATGGATATCTCCTCCTTTGTAATCGACCTTCTGTAACCCTAACCCCTTCCGGTGTCTATATAAACCGGAGGGTTTTAGTCCGTAGGACAACATACAATCATACGATAGGCTAGGTTCTAGGGTCTAGCCTCTCCGATCTCGTGGTAGATCAACTCTTGTAATACTCATATTGTCAAGAATAAGTGAAGCGGGACGTAGGGTTTTACATCCATCAAGAGGGCCCGAACCTGGGTAAAACATCGTGTCCCCTACCTCCTGTTACCATCTGCCTTAGACGCATAGTTCGGGACCCCCTACCCGAGATCCGCCGGTTTTGACACGGACAGGGACCCTCCGGTTCACCAGTTCGGTCCGGTTCACGTGTTTGCTCCTGTTCAAGAACCACCTGGTCTTCAGACGGATTGTTCACCCGAGTTTTTTTGCTGGGTCTGGCTTTGGCTCTACAAACAAAAATAAAAGAGGTGAAAATTAATCATAGTATTCAAGGTATGAAAACATTCAAAAACAAGGGTTTGAGTGCTTACCCAGCTACAATTTTGAGAGGAGGGAGTTGGGTTGCTGTTGACTCACTAGATGACGAGGGAGGTGTCACCTGATAATTTGAATCGGACGGATTAAGAGGTTGTCGGAAATAACCTGCCTTGGGATAAGAATTGTCAAAAGTGGGGGAGACCTCAGATCGGCGCTTCCGAACCGGGGTGACAGGTAAACCGGCAGAAGTGACCTGTTGGCCGCTGTGCCGGGTTGTCCGGCGAGCCTCGTGCTGCTGCATCTTCAAAATAAATGTTGGATCCAAGTAAGCAAGAGGATGAGAAAAGCTTACTTTCCGGACCTCTTGAAGGGTTTTTTGTGTTGGCATAGAGTCTGAACCGGAGGAAAGGGTAATTACCTCTACATCGTCAGCCTGGCTTCCCTCCACATCCTCCTGATAAGTATCATTGTTAATGAGATGTATGAAAAGGGAGCCAAGTGAATCAAGTTCTACCTCAACTTCCGGTTCATCCGTGTCGCCATCAAGTTCCATGCTGATGCGTTCAGCTGCCTTCCGCTTTGAGGTTCTCTTGACGGCATTTGTTTTGGGATGGGATGGCTTTGCCACTTTCTCTGCAGGTTTCTTCTTCCAGAATGGATCATCATCCTGTTTATAAACAAGCAGAATGATATTCACAGGTTGAATAGTTTAAAAAGATGTCAAAGATAAAAAGGAAGGACAGTACTTACAGCAGGCGGTTTGTTTTTTCTGTAGAAGGGGTTCAAGCCGGTTTGTCGGCAGACAGATTATGATTCATTTAAAATCTTCTTGACACTTTCAGTGACTTCTTCATCGGTTAATTGAATGTTGATGTGGCGTTGGGAATCTTCTAATTCACCAGTGTACTCACACATTAAACCGGAGCGGCGGCTTAATGGCAACATGCTCTAGGATATCCATCAACGTACAAAATCGACCCCTGATAAACCGTTGGCCATAAAGGCTCGGAGCTTGGCGAGTTGAGGGCCATATGAAGCCCGTTGCATAGCACTTAAACATTGCAGCAATGGATGAGTGTTGGAAAGCCGGTGGGCGCGGTAACCCGGCAGAGGATTCTCGTCTTGAGGGGAAGTATCTTTACAGTAGAACCATGTTTGGTTCCAATCTTTGGGGTGGCTGTGTAGCTTGGCATGAGGGAATTCAACCTATTTCCTTTTTTGAATAGAGACGCCACCAAGTTCAGTGTTGGGTCCGTCTACAAATTCAGTGCACTGGTTTAGATGAAAAAAATCCCGGAATAGCTCAGCAGTTGGTTCTTCTTGTAAGTACACCTCACAGAAGACTTGGAAGTTGCATCTATTAGACACCAAGTTGGGTCCAATGTCTTGAGGATGGATCTGGAAACTGGCAAGCACATCCCGGAAAAACTTTGACCCAGGCGCTTTGAAACCACAGCCTATCTGGTCAACAAATACCACTACCTCACCCTGCTTAGGGGTAGGGGGATTCTCCGTTCCTGGAACTCGCCACCGGATCTCATTCTTTTTGGGCAAAGTACCAATCCTGACCATTCCGTTAAGCTGTTCTTCGGTAACTCGGGAAGGAGCCCAGTTGCAAGCATAACACTATTTGGCCATTGCAAACGAAAAGCTGAAAGGAAATTCCGGTTTACAAATCATTCATGGTGATACATAAGATGCGACGGAACAAAGACATATAAGTATGTAAATTGTGCAAACCGGAGGCTGATACTATAATGAAGGACAAGGCAATATTAGAACAAAGGAATGCACATACTGTTAAACTGGAGTACAACAACGGAGGTAAAAGGCTTGTCCGGTTCACCAGAGGGCTAACGGTATATCATAGATTGCTTTTACAAAGGTAAACCGCCTATATGGTAAAGAGGATACAGAATTTTGGATCTACCGTAGACAGGAAAATAAAAGAATTTAGACCTAAAAGGTTGATCTCGAAGCAGTTCACAAGGGACCAGATCAGTGTTTTATGTGCATAAAGGTTTGTTCTAGCAACAGAAGATAAACCATTACGTGGAATAAATCAGGTTGGAAGTTTTTATCCATGGACTAAGAAGAAACAAGGGAAGAACAGCGCCGGAGTCTCGATGAACTTCGACGAAGGAGGAAACCCTAGATAGATCTACAACGGAGAAAGGAAAGGACTTACAGTGGCTGTTGAAGCAGCGGAGGTATGCCGCGGTTCTCTGGTGCAACCAGGTTGATGCAGCGGCTGGCGGAGAGACGGAGGTGACAGCGGCGGCGCTCAAGGGCAGAGATGTTGCAAGGAGGAAGAAGAAGTGAAGGAGACTAAGGGGAAAAAGGAGAAGGACCCGTGGTCCTATTTATAAGGTGAAGCGATAAGCGACAAGTGCGGGAATCGAGGATCTCAAAATGGATAGTTAATAAGGATGTCACCTCGATGGTTGGATATTCATTAATGAAGGGAATCGTCGGCTTCAAACGAATAGATGACGTCAGGGCAGTTTACTATGGATTTAAAGGATGACATCACGATCGTTTACCAGATTTATATAAAGGTGACAGGGCAAGAATTTTTCTAAGTATTGAAGATTGACATGAACGAGTTCAAATCAATCTGGGGCCTAATGTTGGGGATATGATTACTGGAGGTAAACCGGCTAGGAGTGGCCGGGTCAACTCCATGAAGATAGAAGCCCATGAAGACGTGAAGATGGTGGCGCTTTATGAAGGACCAAGGCCCAAAGGCGGGTTAAAGCCTGTAGATATAAACCGACTTTGTCATGAAACTTGTATTGTAAGTTAGAGGAATAGAGACCGAGCCGGACACATCTATGATCCGGCCTCGGGACTTTGTAAACCGGAGGGTGTCAACCTATGTATATAAAGGGATGACCCGGCCGCGGTTTGAGAACAACAGACAACAACTCGAGAGCCAAGCAAAGCGGATTCGCTCCCTGGTCATTGAAACCCTAGCAATACCAATCACAACTAGACGTAGGCTTTTACCTTCATCGAAGGGGCCGAACAAGTATAAAACCCCTCGTATCCCCTTGTCCGGTTTAACCCCTTTAAGCTAAACCGTAGTGATGGCTCCACGACTAAGTCTTTTCACGAGGACATCTGCCGTGACAAACCTACGACAAATGCCATGATGGAGTCTTTGCCTCTAGAACTCCAGCAAGAGATCGCTCAGCTCAACTTGGTAATTATAAATGTCGGTCTTGCGAATATTTTGGAAGTAAATCCTACTCTAGAAGAGGAGATTCACATAGCACAGGCTGACGACAAGATTCTGCAAGTATCTCTCAAACATCTACACGAAGGCAAGACTCAAGATTTCTCAAGGGACACACTGGGTACACTCAGGTTCCGAGGAAGGATATGCGTACCTGAGCAAGTAGATTTGAGGAAGAAAATTTTGGCAGAAGCACACGAATCCTTATATCCAATACATCTAGGCGGCACTAAAATGTACGAAGACCTTCAACAGATATTTTGGTGGGATGGAATGAAAAGGGACATCGCATATTTTGTCGCTTGTTGTGACATCTGCAACAAAGTAAAGGCGGAACACCAAAAACCCGTTGGACTTCTCCAACCTCTACCCGTCTCGCAATGGAAATGGGATGATGTCTGCATGGATTTTATCACCGGTCTACCCAGGACTCACTGAGGCAATGATGCTATATGTGTCATAGTGGACACGCTGACTAAAGTGGGTCAGTTTAATCCCATCCGCACTAGCTTTCGCGCTGATCAACTTGCACAATTATATGTATCTCAGATTGTCAGTTTGCATGAACTGCCAAAAACAATCACTTCGGACCGAGGTTCATTGTTTACATCCGCATTCTGGTCCCGACTCCATCAAGCTTTGGGAACTGCTCTCAAATATAGCACCGCCTATCAACCACAGAGAGATAGTCAGACTGAGTGTGTAAATTAAATCCTTGAAGACATGCTTCGAGCATGTGCCTTAGCCCATGGACCCAAATGGGAAGATTGTCTGCCATATGTGGAATTCTCATACAATAATAGTTTTCTAACCAGTCTGAAAATGTCACCCTTTGAAGCTTTATACGGTCGTAAGTGATGCACTCCATTAAACTGGTCCCAAACCGGAGATAGCCGTATCTTAGGTACTGATCTGATATTAGAGGCAGAGAAAAAAGCCAAGGATATTCGAGATAGACTACAACTGGCTAAGTCATGGCAGAAGAGTTATTATGATACCAAACATCGGCAAGTCAGTTTTGAACCTGGTGAACACATGTATCTTCGAGTCACACCCATGAAGGGAGTCAAAAAATTTCAGACCTGAGGCAAATTGGCACCAAGATATATTGGTCGGTTCCCGGTCATGACATGAGTTGGCACAGTTGCTTATCAGTTGGAATTGCCACCAGAATTGTCGGAAGTACAAAACGTGTTCCACGTATCACAGCTGAGAAGGTGTATTTCACCACCCGAGAAGAGGACTGGTATGTCAGAAATTGAGCTTGCCAAAGATTTAAATTATGAGGAGAGACCATTCAGAATCTTGGATGAGGCAGAAAGGGTCACACACAACAAAGCAATCAAATTTTACAAGGTCTAGTGGGAGCATCACACCGAAGAAGAAGCAACCTGGGAATGAGAGGAATTTCAAGGACAACCTACCCAGAATTGTTTTCCCAAGCAACTGAAACTCCAACACAACCTTTAGTTCTCACTAAATTTTTCTCAGTGAAGCTCACAAGTTTCTGTCGAGAAACTTGCTAGGAAGAAAGCCACTCCCACAGTTCACCTGTGACCCTGCCAACAGTGCAAAACAACCAAAACCACTAAGGACTAACTGTCAGACATGGTGTTTGCGCTTAGCTCAGTCTGATGCCAAAGTTCACACGGTGACCATGAGCGTCCAAGGGGGTTGGCATGTGGCCGACGTGCTCTGCAGTGTGCCAGCGTCTCTGTTTCGCGTGTGCTCGCTGCCCCGGCCGCCGCACCTTGCCAAACTGCGCCCCCATCCTCGTTTGCACCTCCATAACTCCACCCTAGCGCTCGCTAATGCCTGAGGTCGCCGCAGCAAGCACGGGCACGACGCGGCCAAGGCAACAGTGCGCCCGTGCCCCTGTGCTCATCATGTACCACGCTCCTGTGCTCGTCGCAACTCGTCTACAGCCCCCACATGATCTCTGGCGTCTTCTCCCTCTCACTGATGCCATTCATCACCGGGCGACACTCTAGAGAGCTCCGGCGAGCTCTCAATCCCCGTCTCGGCCACGCCCATAAATTGATCTCCCCCGAGCTCATTTCTCTCCGCACACACACTCAGCACACCTCCACACCACCGTAGGAAGTCGCCGCCCAGCCGGGCAGGCCTCTGGCTGTTGTCCCTATCCCAAGCTTGCCCACGATCCCCGCCCTCTCCAGAGCCGCTCGAGCTCCACTGACTACTCCGGTGTGTTCGTGGTGGTCCACTGGTGCGTGCTAGTGCTGTTGGACTGGCCTTGCTTCACTGGAACCACCATCTCCGACAAGCTCCGCTCGCTGCCGCCACTAGAGAGCTCCATTTCGACCCCGTCCAGCCACCCCTAGCCACGCTACGGGTACGGGCATGTGCGCCTTGATCTCCTCTACAACCCTATCCTCTTAGATCTCGTCGCCGGGCACTCCTCGCCGGAGAAAGCGCCGTCGCCGCGCTGCCCGCCTCTGCTTCTCTTCCCCTCCCCCTCCGACCTGATTGCTGGGGCCCACTGTCAGCCACTCAGGCCGCGGCTGAAGCGGTATGAGTGGTGGCGCCTAGGCGGTTTACGCCTTCGACGTCACCCCCTCTTGTTTTTCTTTTAATTAAAATTTAGTTCAAATTTGACCATAACTTTGACTAGCTGTAACTTTTATTCTACAAGTCCAAATGAGTTGAGTATTTTTGCATTCTGTTTTTACTGGAAAATCCTAGCAGCACACCCAAGATGGGATTTTTCTTTGCTGCCTACAATTTCTGGTAATTTTCAGAAGTGTTCTTGATATTTTCTTTTTGTCATTTGATTTATTTTCAGAAGGTGAAGCTTGTCTTGAAGGCATCCAAGAGGAGTGTGAAGCTCCTCTGCACTAAGGCAAGCCACACAACATTGTCATGGTGTCTTTGCAATATCCATGATTTTCTAGTTGAATTTATATGATATTCCGTGCATATAGTATTAAGATAAATAATGCTTGTGTTATTTAGTTTGTCATGATCAAAATGCTTTGTTAACAGAAATGAATTCTTGAACTAGTGAGATATAGCTTGAGTAGTTGAACTAAATGAGTTTGTCATGACTATGGTAATATGAGCATCGTTATTATTTTCCTTATATGCATGATGAGTTTCATATGATAAATGCCAACTACAAAGTGATTAATCTAGATGACCAGTAAGTAAGGACCAGAAATGTTGAAAGATGAGTTTGTGCATGTAGAACTTTGAATGAGGTTGATCTGTTGTTCCTAAGTGATATGTGATGCATGATATGTGGTTGCATAAGCATGGCATATAGTGACTCGAGCATTTTATTTAAAGTGAAACATGATGATAATTGAACTAGAACATAAAGTTGGTCGGGTCATGGTGCCACTGAATCGGGCTGACAAGTGCAACCACATTTGCCTTAGTATGGGAAGGTCGTTAGTCGTCCTGTTGTCATGCCTTTTGTTGGTGCCTCCAACGAGGGAAGGTTATGGGCGTGCGTTACCCTGGCCCGGTAAGCGGACATAACCTTGTCCCCGTTTGGGACTGTCTATTTGCCATGACAGTGGTTGTTTTGCCTTTGGTAGGCTCGGTCACCCAGGACTAAGCCCAGTGGGGAGTTGGTCGGAGTGGCCGAAAGAGTGTCATGGCAATGGGAGAATTCTGTCAGAATGTCGTTGGTCCACCCGAATGGGAGTGCAAGGCCATGGGTTTCGTGGTGTGGGTAAAGTGCGCTACCTCTGGAGAGTGTAATAATCTATCAACAGCCGCGCCCGCGGATAAGGGCCCAGTTCGTAAGTAAGTCACACCATGGATCAACTTTCCTAAATAAATCTTGCACACTATGTTATTTGCATTGCAATGGTTGGATCATGATGATGTCAGTGAGACTGACTGTTGCAGTATCACTTATGATCCGGGAGTGATCACTGTTTGGTTATGAGGTAACCAGTTGAACCAAGTATGGTTCCGTTTGTGATTCGTCGTGAGCATTGTTCGGTTGCGAGGCAACCTATTGTTAAGAGAGTCCGAGTGACTCGATGCACAAGTTTCATTTCACTGCATGAGTAGCATGTTGTTGTTTGCATTTAACTTGATTAAATGTCATGATATTGTTTGTCATTATCGTTGTGTTTGCTGTGAGCTTGCCAATACATAAAATGTACTGACCTGGCGCGCGACGGTGCTAAACAAACGGTTTAAAACCCGTTTCCGCAAAAGCATTTGGAACCGTCGCCAAGTGAGTGTGGGTGATAGGGGGGTCCTTCCCACACGACCCAGAAACCGTCGGGGATATGCCCTCGTGGCACACACGTTCAGCAAAATGAGGTCGTGGGCGACCGGCAAGCACTCAAATATGAAAATACGTACAGTAGAGCTGAAAAATTACAATTATACGCCGAAATTGTTTCCGGTCGCAAGTACATCCCACACAGTCAGTCCCCGCTAAATGTTTCCGTTCATATGCACATCCCACACAGTCGCTCCAAGGAAAACGTTTCCGTTCACAAGTACATCACACACAATTTTTCCCGTTAAATTGTTTGCGTTATTGAATGTATCACACACGGTCCGTAGAAGAAACTTTGTGGCAAAGGTTGTCCATCACACACAGTTTTTATGTGGTAAATGTTTGCGCAAGGTGGCCTAATGCAACCAGTTTTCAAGAGAAAAGTTGTGTGTGATTGTTCATTGATCCAACACGGTTTATTCCTAGAAACTGTGTGCATTGCCTGAGGTCATCGCCCACGGTATTTTTTCAACAACCATTTGCAATTGCAAAACACAATTCGCAGGCTAATTTGCCATTAGTAGGCTAATTATCCGATTATTGATAATCCATTTATTAATCTAATTGACATTTCATATTAAGCACACAATATATTTCATTTGCATAGCAAGGAAGCATAATTTCATAATTGAAATACATCAGAGTACAACATGATATAGCTTCAGCACTCAACTACCCCATTACACAACTGCACCAGCAGCAAGTTCCACATGCAACATGTAGAACCTTTCGAAATTAGCATCATAGACAATATATAGATAGATGCATCTCATTTGGAAAATTGCTGAAGCGAAAGGCGAATAATGAGCCTTCATTCATGTTGAAGGTCCTTGCAACTTTTGGCCAGTGCATGTGGATGATTGACCATCCGTCCTTCGTCCTCTTCAGGAACACTTCAATATTGAACCGTAGGTGTTGTATTAAAAACTTCCTCGCCTCCTGACCATAGAGGTGGTTTGAGATGTAATCATCAGTGAACTGCTTTGGAAAGGCCTGAAAACAAGGGTGTGCATAAATATCTTCTCTGTATTGGAAATGGGGCAAAGGAATAAAAATAGCAAGGTATAATAGTTAGTACCATCTTGTAGTGAACTGATGTTTTCTTCATTGTGCAGACAAAGATCTTGTTGTTTTTTCTTGCTAATTTCTTTATCCTAACAATCTTTATGAGTTTCTGATAACCCACAAGTATAAGGGATCGCAACAATTTTCGAGGGTAAAGTATTCGACTCAAATTTATTGATTCGACACAAGGGGAGCCAAAGAATATTCTCAAGTATTAACAATTGAGTTGTCAATTCAACCGCACCTGAAAGACTTAATTTCTGCAGCACAGTATTTAGTAGCAAATTAATATGGAAGTAACGGTAAAGGTGGCAAAAGTAATAGTATTGGTTTTTGTAGTAATTGTAATAGTGGCAACGGTAAAGTAACTAAGCAAAGATCAATATGTGAAAAGCTCGTAGGCATTGGATCAGTGATGGATAATTATGTCGGATGTGATTCCTCATGTAACAGCTATAACATAGGGTGACACAGAACTAGCTCCAGTTCATCAATGTAATGTAGGCATGTATTCCGAATATAGGCATACGTGCTTATGGAAAAGAACTTGCATGGCATCTTTTGTCCTACCCTCCTGTGGCAGCGGGGTCCTATTGGAAACTAAGGGATATTAAGGCCTCATTTTAATAGAGTACCAGAACAGAGCATTAACACTTGGTGAATACATGAACTCCTCAAACTATAGTCACCACCGGGAGTGGTCCTGATTATTGTCACTTCGGGGTTACCGGATCATAACACATAGTAGGTGACTATTGACTTGCAAAATAGGATCAAGAACTCACATATATTCATGAAAACATAATAGGTTTAGATCTGAAATCATGGCACTCGGGCCCTAGTGACAAGCATTAAGCATAGCAAAGTCATAGCAACATCAATCTCAGAACATAATGGATACTAGGGATCAAACCCAAACAAAACTAACTTGATTACATGACAAATCTCATCCAACCCATCACCGTCCAGCAAGCCTACGATGGAATTACTCACGCACGGCGGTGAGAATCATGAAATTGGTGATGGAGGAAGCTTGATGATGACAATGGCGATGGATTCCCACCTCCGGAGCCCCGAACGGACTCCAGGTCAGCCCTCTCGAGAGAGATTAGGGCTTGGCGGTGGCTCCGTATCGTAAAACATGATGGATCCTTCTCTTTGATTTTTTTCTCCCCGAACGTGAATATATAGAGTTGGAGTTGAGGTCGGTGGAGCATCAGGGGGCCCACGAGATAGGGGGCGTGCCCTAGGCGGGTGGGCACGCCCCCACCCTCATGCATAGGGTGTGGGCCACATGACATTGGTTCTTTTGCCAGTATTTTTCATATATTCCGATAATATTCTCCGGGAAGTTTCAGGTCATTCCGAGAACTTTTACTTCTGCACAAAAATAACACCATGGCAATTCTGCTGAAAACAACGTCAGTCTGGGTTAGTTCCATTCAAATCATGCAAGTTAGAGTCCAAAACAAGGTCAAAAGTGTTTGGAAAAGTAGATACGATGGAGACGTATCAACTCCCCCAAGCTTAAACCTTTGCTTGTCCTCAAGCAATTCCGTTGACAAACTGAATGTGATAAAGAAAAAAAAATACAAACTCTGTTTGCTCTTGTTGTTGTAAATATGTAAAGCCAGCATTCAAGTTTTCAGCAAAGATTATGAACTAACCATATTCACAATAAAATTTAGGTCTCATGTTTACTCATATCAATGACATAATCAACTAGCGAGCAATAATAATAAATCTCGGATGACAACACTTTCTCAAAACAATCATAATATGATATAGCAAGATGGTACCTTGCTAGCCCTTTCTGAGACCGCAAAACATAAATGCAGAGCACCTTTGAAGTTCAAGGACTGACTAAACATTGTAATTCATGGAAAAAGAGATCCAGTCACAATCATACTCAATGTAAACTAATAGCACTGCATGCAAATGACAGTGGTGCTCTCCAACTGGTGCTTTTTAATAAGAGGGTGATGACTCAACATAAAAGTAAATAGATAGGCCCTTCGCAGAGGGAAGCATGGATTTGTAGAGGTGCCACAGCTCGATTTTTGAAATAGAGATAAATAATATTTTGAGTGGCATACTTTCATTGTCAACATAACAACCGAGAGATCTCGATATCTTCCATGTTAGACACATTATAGGCGGTTCCCAAACAGAATGGTAAAGTTTATACTCCCCCTACCACCAACAAACATCAATGCATGGCTTTTCCGAAACAACGGGTGCGTCCAACTAACAACAACACTGGGGGATTTTTGTTTGCAATTATTTTAATTTTTGCATGGGACTGGGCATCTCGGATACCAGCCATTTTCTCATGAATGAGGAGCGGAGTCCACTCCTCTTGAGAATAACCCACCTAGCATGGAAGATATAGACAACCCTAGTTAATACATGAGCTATTAGAGCATACAAAACAGAATTTCATTTCAAGGTTTAGAGTTTGGCACATACAAATTCACTTGGAATGGCAGGTAGATACCACATATAGGAAGGTATGGTGGACTCATATTGAATAACTTTTGGGGTTTATGGATGTGGAATAACTTTTGGGGTTTAGGAAGGGATGGTCAACATGTGCCAAGTCAAGCCACTCGAATCGTTCAAAGGAGGATACCACCCTATCATACCACATCACAACCATTTTAATAGCATGTTGGCATGCAAGGTAAACCATTATAAAATCCTAGCTAATTAAGCATGGCATGAGCAACTATAATCTCTAATTGTCATTGCAAACATGTTACATTCATAATAGGCTGAATCAGGAATGATGAACTAATCATATTTACAAAAACAAGATAGGTCGAGTTCATACCAGCTTCTCTCATCTCAATCAGTTCATCATATATCGTCATTATTGCCTTTCACTTGCACGACTGAATGGTGTGGATAATAATAATAGTGCGCGTGCATTGGACTAAGCTGGAATTTGCAAGCATTTAATATAAGGGAGAAGACAAGGCAATATGGGCTCTTGGTTAGATCAACAATAATGCACATGAGAGCCACTCAACATTTTCATCATGATCTTCTCCTCTCGACCCCCAAAGAAAAGAAAAGAAACAAAACTATTTACACAGGAAAGCTCCCAACAAGAAAAAGAAGAACGAGAAATATTTTTGGGTTTTCTTTTTAATTACTACTACTACAAGCAGGGAAAATAAACTAGCTAAAGGCTACTACTATTTTTTGTTTTTCTTAAGGTTTTTCGAACACACAAGAAGAATGTTGGAAAAGAAAATAAACTAGCATGGATAGTACAACGAAAAAGTATGAGCATCGACAACTGGCATGAGTGTCTGAACATGAATGTAATGTCGGTGAGGAATACGTACTCCCCCAAGCTTAGGCTTTTGGCCTAAGTCGGTCTATGGCCACGGCTGGCCTGGTGGATATCCAAAGTTGTAACTCGCGTCGTACTGTGATGCAGCAGCTACTTCCTGATGAGCTACAGCTTGGAGGCGAGCTGCCTCCATCCTCCTCTCGTACTCGTTCGCCTCCTCCCTGGTTATAACATATGTCCTTTTTTCTTGAAACTCAAAGAAAGTAGGAGCAGGGAGAGCAACATGGATGGTGCGCCGTCTGTAACACCAACAATGCGACTATATCTCCCGCATGTCGAGGCACGACTTAGAGGCATAACCGCAGTGTGGTTTTGTCGCAAGTGGGATAATCTTCACACAATCCCATGTGCTGAATAAGAAAGGGATAAAGAGTTGGCTTACAATCGCCACTTCACACAAATAACAAGTTGAACATACATGATCTAGAGTACAATCAAGGTCCGACTACGCAACCAAAATAAAAGAAGACAACCCCAAATGCTAGATCCCTAATCATCCCAACTGGGCTCCACTACTGATCAATAGGAAACGAAACAAAACAACGATCAAGATCTGCATCGAGCTCCCACTTGATCTGGGTTGCGCCACCTGCATTGGTATCATCGGCACCTACAACTGTTTGGAAGTATCTGTGAGTCACAAGGACTCAGCAATCTCACACCCACGAGATCAGGACTATTTAAGCTTATGGCTAGGATAAGGTAATGAGGTGGAGCTATAGCAAGCGCTAAGCAATATATGGTGGCTAATATACGCAAATAAGAGTGATAAGAGAAGCAACACAATGGTCGTGAAGCTAGAAGTGATCAAGAAGTGATCCTGAAACTACTTACGTTCAAGCATAACACAAGTCCGTGTTCACTTCCCGGACTCCGCCAAAAAGAGACCATCACGGATACACACACGGTTGATGCATTTTAATTAAGTCAAATGTCAAGTTCTCTACAACCATATATTAACAAATTCCCATCTGCCACATAACCACGGGCACGGCTCTCGAAAGTTTATACCCTGCAGGGGTGTCCCAACTTAGCCCATCACAAGATCTCATGGTCAACAAAGGATATTCCTTCTCTCGGAAAGACCCGATCAATCTCGAAATCCCGGTTACAAGACATTTCGACAATGGTAAAACAAGACCAGCAAAGCCGCCCAATGTGCCGACAAATCCCGATCGGAGCTGCACATATCTCGTTCTCAGGGAACACCGGATGAACACTATGTACAACTAAAACCAGCCCTCACATTTCCCCAAGGAGGCGCTGCAAGTGGCTCTAGGTTGGACCAACACTCGGAGGAGCACTGGCCCGGGGGGGGGGGGTTAAAATAAAGATGACCCTCGAGCTCCAAAAACCCAAGGGAAAAAGGCTTAGGTTGTTAGGCAAATGTAAAACCAAGGTTGGGCCTTACTGGAGGAGTTTTATTCAAAGCGAACCGTCAAGGGGTTCCCATAACACCCAGCCACGTAAGGAACGCAAAATCAAGGAACATAACACTGATATGACGGAAACTAGGGAGGCAAGAGTGGAACAAAACACCAGGCATAAGGCCGAGCCTTCCACCCTTTACCAAGTATATAGATGCATTAATTTAATAAGAGATATTGTGATAACCCAACATATCCATGTTCCAACATGGAACAAACTTCAACCTCACCTGCAACTAACAACACTATAAGAGGGGCTGAGCAAAAGCAGTGACATAGTCAAAGAACGGTTTGCTAGGAAGGTCGGTTAGAGACTTGACATGGCAATATAGGAGGCATGATATAGCAAGTGGTAGGTAGCGCGACATAGCGATAGAGCGAACAACTAGCAAGCAAAGATAGAAGTGATTTCGAGGGTATGGTCATCTTGCCTGAAATCCCGCAAGGAAGAGAACGAGTCCATAAAGAAGACAAACGGACGTAGTCGAACGGATCCTCACAACTCCGGAACGAAAATGAAGCTAACGAGAGAAGAAACCCAGAAAGAAGCAAGCAACATAGTAAACAACCATCACATAAACATGGCATGATGCACAACCAAGTATGGTGCATGCCCGGTTTAATGAGGCATGGCATGGCAAAGTGCACAAACAATACTACAAATTGAGTGGAGTTCAATATGCAACGAGTTGCATATTGACGAAACACCACATGACTTATTTAGTTCACTCCCGTTTATGCTACTCAACAAAATTAACTGTTATTAGACATGGCAAGAGGTGAAGCATAAGTAAACTAAACATTTAGGCAAGTTTAAATGAGGCCGGAAATAACAATAACCATTTCGGAAAATCCCCATGTGCATATCTAGCAATTTAAGCAAACAACAATTTAAACATTCTTGATGTTGTTATCATGATGCGGATGACATTTGCAAGAATTAAAAAAAATTGTTAAAAGTTGACATGAACATGATATGAAGCATTTGGTCGCCATGACGGAATGAAAGGGGTGCCATGGCGGCGATAACAAAAATGCTGCCAAGACATTGTTTCGACGATACGACAACTCATTTAGGTGTCGGTGCAAAGAAAGTGTGGATGTACGGAACATGCAAAAGATAGTGGGGTGATCCTGGTTACCGGGTTCCCATGGGTCGACGGCATAGCCAACGAGGAGGAATGTGGAAGAGTCAATCTGATCACGGTGCAAACATAGGGTGCATCTCATACAACATGCATTCGTCCACGGGTCATAGTCTTGGCGATATACCTTTGAAGCGTGCAATCGGGACGGTTCGGGTTCGATGGGATGTAGTTGTTCATGGGCCGTCGTGGGAAGTAGTGGCACATGTGGCGGCATAGTGGAAGTAGTTGTACATGGTAGCAACGGTAGCCGAACTTGGGGAACCGAAGGGGTACACTTAAGTCATCGTGGGAACTTGATGAATCCGAGGTCTTCGGGGTCAACGGTTGTCATTCACGGACATAGTCGCACGAGTTTCCGTAGATGTTCGGTGTCATGTCGAGGAACTTGATGCATCGTTTAACTTGGCGCCCGAGCAATCCCGCGTAGTCATACACAAGTCGTAGTCGAACTTGACGGTTCCGTTACACGGTTCTTTGGCGATGGTTGTGGTGTACAGGTCTTTGCCATGGTAGTCGTACACATGTTCGGAGAGGAACTCGGCGTTTCAGTGCGGTGTAGGGGTACATGTTGATGGTCGTCATGGTACTTGGCGGTCCGTGTAGTCGGTCTGGCCGGTCTTGACGGCTTGAGCAGGGCCTTGGTCAAGGCAGTAGGTTTTTGGCCATGGCTCGATGTGGCTTCTACTGATGGTCCTCTCCTTTGCGAGGTGATGGATCGAAGGCGTCGATTATGGAACTCCGGCGTAGAACACAACGAGGCAGGGGTTGGGGGCGCGTCTCGTCCTCCTGCTCGAAGTAGAGGTTGCGGGGGAAGCAGGGTGGCGATGGCTGGTGGTGGTGGCAGAGGACGGGCGGTGATAGAGGCAAAGGTGTCTCGTCTTTCGATGAGATGGTGGCTATCGTTTTGGAGGAAATCGACTTTGATGACCCGACTACGAACGTGCGAGGACGTCGCGCCTTAGCAATCGCTAAACCAACTCCGAGAGGTTATTGACCACGCCGGAGCACGATCAACTTGACCACGAAGGTCTGTTTCCTGCAGGCAAATGAAGAACAAGCAAGAAACTAAGATTGTAATCTGGATATTGCGAATATAAGATGGAAGCTTTATTGATCAATGTGGGGTTCTGTGACGCCTTTGTCTGGTCGTTGAACACAAACGAAGTACGTGAAGTTGCAGCTATGGCGAACTTTAATCTAAACAAAACCCAAAGTCTAAACGACGCCCTAAGGGCTGTATATATGGAGGAAGAGGGGGGGATTTCATGGCCCTTGGAGGAGGGGTCCGAAACCTACCCTAACTCTTGTTTCCCAACACATACGGACTCTAAAAACAGCCTATACTTAAGTATTTTGAAAATACAAGGGCTTGGCCCAATAATAAGGTGACGCAGCACCTAAAATAGCCTCTGGACGAAATTTATGAAGTGGCATCTTGTATATTTCGTACAAGGCTTCATGCACTCCTTATGGTGGCTTCAAAGTCCTGAAATCATCACTTGTAACTCCATTCTTGATCCCCTTGCGCATGCCATCATCTCCACGCTTGAACTTGCTCCAAGGTTCATCTTTCTTGTCCAAGCTAGGCCCTTCATTTGTAAGCAAAACAAATGTATCCAATTTAGGCAGCATCATATTCTCATGAACATTAGAATCGTTACCAAGAAATGAAAGTACCTGATAATTCAATTGGCGTGCGCGAGCGCTAGTAATTGGTCCAGTATGTATAGCAGCAGGGGCTGTGGGTGTATCAATGGTATTGATGTCCTCATAATCCTCCCCTTCTTGAAATGAAGTCATCCTCGAGGAAAGTTCTTCGTCCTAACCTAAATAAGGCTTCAAATCTGCAATGTTAAAAGTGGGACTAACCCCAAAATATGCAGGTAGCTCAAGTTTATATGCATTATCATTTATTTTCTCTAACACCTTAAAAGGACCATCAACACATGGCATTAGCTTTGATTTGCACAAATTAGGAAATCTATCCTTATGGAAATGTAACCAAACAAGATCTCCAGGTGCAAACACAACATGTTTTCTACCCTTATCTCCAGCAAGTTTATATTGAGCATTCATACGCTCAATGTTTTCCTTAGTTAACTCATTCATTTTTAAAATCAATTCAGCATGTTCTTTAGCATCAAAATTAACCTTCTCCAAAGATGGAATAGGCAACAAATCAATAGGTGCACAAGGTAGGAAACCATACACAATTTCAAAAGGGCACATCTTAGTAGTAGAATGCAATGAACGATTATAAGCAAATTCAATATGAGGCAAGCATTCTTCCCACATTTTCTTGTTATTCTTCAAAACAGCCCTAAGCATAGTAGACAATGTTCTATTGACTACTTCAGTTTGTCCATCAGTTTGGGGGTGACAAGTAGTACTAAAAAGCAGTTTAGTCCCCAACTTAGCCCATAAAGATCTCCAAAAGTGGCTAAGAAATTTAGTATCACGATCTGAAACAATAGTATTTGGCACACCATGCAAGCGAATAATTTCATGAAAGAACAAATCGGCAACATTAATAGCATCATCGCTTTTATGACATGGTATAAAGTGTGCCATTTTCGAGAACCTATCCACGACAACAAATATGCTATCCCTCCTCTTCTTTGTTCGAGGTAAACCTAAAACAAATTCCATAGATATATCCTCCCAAGGAACACTAGGTACAGGCAAAGGCATATATAAACCATGAGGATTGAGTCGTGACTTAGCTTTTTGACATGTAGTGTAGTGAGCAACAAAACGCTCAACATCCCGTCTCATCTTTGGCCAAAAGAAATGTGTAGCAAGTATATCCTCCGTCTTCTTGATGCCAAAATGTCCCATTATTCCTCCTCCATGCGCCTCCTGCAACAACAAAAGACGAACGGAGCTAGCTGGAATGCATAGCTTGTTAGCACGAAACACAAATCCATCGTTAAGAACGAACTTGTTCCAAGTTCTCCTTTCCTTACAATTCTGCAATACATCTTGAAATTCAGCATCATGCACATATTGATCTTTGATGGTCTCCAAACCAAATATTTTAAAGTCAAGTTGTGAAAGCATAGTATAACGACGAGACAATGCATCAGCAATAACATTTTCTTTACCCTTCTTGTGTTTAATGACATAAGGGAAAGTCTCAATGAATTCAACCCATTTAGCATCTCTACGGTTCAGTTTTGCTTGACTTTTAAGGTGTTTCAAAGATTCATGATCAGATTGTATAACAAATTCCTTGGGCCATAAATAATGTTGCCATGTTTCTAAGGTCCGAACAAGAGCATATAATTCTTTATCATAAGTAGAATAGTTCAGACTAGGCCCACGCAATTTTTCAGAAAAGTATGCAACAGGTTTGCCATCTTATAATAACACACCACCTAATCCAATTCCACTAGCATCACATTCATGCTCAAAAGTCTTATTAAAATCAGGAAGTTGGAGTAAAGGAGCATGTGTCAACTTATCTTTCAATACCGTGAAGGCTTCTTCCTGTCCTGTACCCCAAACAAAAGGCACATCCTTCTTTGTAAGCTCGTTGAGAGGTGCAGCAATGGTGCTGAAATCTCTCACAAAACGCCTATAGAATCCAGCGAGGCCAAGGAAACTCCTCACTTGTGTGATCATTTTGGGCTGCGGCCAACTCTCAATAGCTTCAATCTTGGCTTTATCAACTTCAATTCCCAGTGGAGTAACAACATAGCCAAGAAAAGATACTCGGTCGGTGCAAAAGGTGCACTTTCCAAGGTTACCAAACAAACGTGCATCACGTAGAGCAATAAAAACAACACGTAAATGTTCCAAATGTTCCTCCAAAGATTTGCTATAAATCAATATGTCATCAAAGTAAACTACCACAAATCGTCTAATGAAAGCACGTAAAACTTTGTTCATTAATCTCATGAAAGTACTAGGTGCATTAGTTAACCCAAAAGGCATGACTAACCACTCATATAATCCAAACTTGGTTTTAAATGCTGTTTTCCATTCATCTCCCAATTTCATACGAATTTGATGGTATCCACTACACAAATCAACTTTGGAGAATATTGTAGATCCACTAAATTCATCAAGCAAATCATCTAGCCTAGGAATAGGATGACGATAACGAATAGTAATATTATTAATGCCTCTACAATCAGCGCACATACGCGACGTACCATCCTTTTTCGGCACTAAAATGATAGGAACATCACAAGGACTAAGGGATTCGCGTATATAACCTTTGTCGAGCAGTTCTTGTACTTGACACATAATCTCCTTCGTCTCCTCTAGATTGGTACGGTATGGTGCACGGTTGGGTAATGATGCATCAGGAATTAAGTCAATTTGATGCTCGATCCCTCTAATAGGTGGTAATCCCGGTGGCACATATTGTGGAAAGACGTTAGCGAACTCCTGCAAAATGTTAGTGACAGCAGGAGGCAAAGAGGAAGGCACGTCCTCGAATAAAAATAATGCCTCTTTGCACACAAAAGCATAGCAAACAGATTTGCTAAAATCTAGTTCATCAATATCAGATTTGGTGGCAAGTAAACATGCACTTTTCAATTTAATTTCAGAAACAACACTAGATGGTTTACTATTAGGCTTCATTTGTTGCTCAAATTCTTTTGCCACAATCTGATTTTCACTCTTATGTTTCTCCTGTTTTGCTCTATTAGCTCTATTAATATCATCTTTCAAAATGGAATCATGAGTCATAGGAAGCGATGTAATATTTTTATCCTTATGAACAAGAGTATACTAATTGTTTCTACCATGGCGTACAAATTTTTTATCAAATTGCCATGGTCTACCAAGTAATAAGGAACATGCTTGCATAGGTACAACATCACAATCGACATAATCAGCATATGTAGAGATACTAAAATGCACACGAACAGTACGTGTTACCTTAACTTTGCTGCTGTTGTTGAACCATTGGATGTAGTAAGGATGTGGATGTGGTCTTGTGGTGAGAGATAGCTTCTCCACCATCTCCATGCTAGCCAAGTTATTGCATCTCCCTCCATCTATGATGACGTGAACAGAACGTTCCTTCACAACTCCCTTTGTATGGAACAAATTATGCCTCTGATTTTGCTCAACTTGTGTAACCTGCACACTCAAAACACGTTGAGCAACTAAACATTCATACCTATCAGCATCTTCAGCATCCATGTATTGCGTCTCATCATCAGAATCCTCTCCACTGTGTTCTTCATGTTTAAGAGCCAAAGTCTCCTCATCATAGTCACTAGCGGACTCATACCCACCATCCTCAGTAACAATCATCACACGCTGAGATTTGCATTCTGTCGCAAAATGTCCTCTGCCATTACAACGACGACAAATAATATCACTTGTGTGCCCTGTTGATGCCATGGAAGAAGAAGAACTCTGTGCAGGCCCAGCAGGTGTGCTCTTGGCAGATAGTGGTGGCTGTGCCTGCATTCTTGTATCACGGCTGGAGGTGGCACCTGATGGAGGTGCTGGTGCAGTTGAAATAGAGGATGCACGTGGTGTCCATGATAAAGATCGACTTGCAGAAAAGTTAGTTCGCGCCAATGCCTGTCGATCCTGCACTTCATGTTCAGCTTTACAAGCAAGATGGAATAAACGAGTGATATTAGTATACTCCTTATACTCTAGAATGGTCTGAATCTCTCTATTTAATCCACCCATAAAACGTGCAAGCATAGCTTCATTCTCCTCAACAATACCACATCTAATCATGCCAGATTGTAATTCCTGATAATATTCTTCTACAAAAAAATTTCCTTGTCTTAAACGCTGTAATTTTTGAAGTAATTCACGTTGATAATATGGTGTAACCCAACGAGTACGCACAGCGGTTTTCAAAGCAGCCCAAGTTGTTGGAATATCACAAATCCGGCAAGCGAATCTCAAATTCTTACCAATTCTTACCCAGCAGCAGGTGGTGATCGGTAACCGTTGTAGTCAAAACTCTCAAAGCTTGTATAGAGAGATTACCAGGGAGAGTCAAACACACGAAGTAGATGTATGTGGAGCTGGGAAGGCTTATAATATGGTAGCAAAAAGGGTCAGCAATAATAAATTCAGAGATGCAATGTTGAATAAACGCTTAATGACTGTACTATGCTGGTCCTAGGCTAGACCGTGCTAGAGACGCGAGCCTAGAACACTAACAAAATCACGGCGCTGCACGTAAACAAGGGAGGAGCACGCTCTAATTTTTTTTCTTCTTTTTTTGCACTTTTTTCCGCTTTTTTTGCTCCGCAACAATTTTTTTTCGAAAAAGTCTACAAATGGTCTAAAAACTGCCTAGCCAGAATTTTCCAGACTTAGTTTTTTTTGAGTTTGGAACTATTTTTCTTCTGCGGGTAGCACGAAAGTTCGGGAGTCCGACTCTGTCACGACTCGAAGTATCGCGTGATCTGGAACTCAAAAACAAAGCAAGAAATACTGGACTCGGACTAGGACTGGTGGCGGAGATGAATCTGGTGGAACTCAGACTGGTGGCGGCGATGAATCTGGTGGAAATCGGACTGGTGGCGGATATATGTTGCAGGTGGACTCGGATTGGCGTGATGGCAGCGGATATGTGGTGGCGTATATGGACTCAGATTGGTGGTGAATAGGTGGTGGTGGTATATGGCAGCGACGATGAAGTTGGTGTGGTGGTGGTATATGGCAGCAGCGATGATGATGATGTGGTGGTGATATATGGCAGCGGCGACGTGATAACCTGTGAACAGAACTCGAAACTCTAAAGGACTAGACGCTAAGACCAGCAACTTGACACGACGATGCAACCGCAAATTCAACAAAGCAAATACAGAAAATATTATGCAAAGGCTCAGATTGGTTCGGATAGGAAGAACTAACCCTAATTTTTTGGCTTTTTCGTGGATTATAGGTATGAAGAACAGACTCGATATAAACTACGAAAAATAGTAAAATCTCACCGAGCAACCTGGAAATCTGATACCACTTGATAGAGGCAAAGGTGTCCCATCTTTCGATGAGATGGTGGCTATCGTTTTGGAGGAAACCGACTTTGATGACCCAACTACGAACGTGCGAGGATGTCGCGCCTTAGCAATCGCTAAACCAACTCCGAGAGGTTATTGACCATGCCGGAGCACGATCAACCTGACCACAAAGGTCTGTTTCCTGCAGGCAAACAAAGAACAAGCAAGAAACTAAGATTGCAATCTGGATATTGCGAATATAAGATGAAAGCTTTATTGATCAAGGTGGGGTTCTGTGACGCCTTTGTCTGGTCGTTGAACACAAACGAAGTACGCGAAGTTGCAGCTATGTCAAACTTCAATCTAAACAAAACCCAAAGTCTAAACGACGCCCTAAGGGCTGTATATATGGAGGAAGAGGGGGGATTTCGTGGCCCTTGGAGGAGGGGTCCGAAACCAACCCTAACTCTTGTTTCCCCACACATACGGACTCTAAAACAGCCTATACTTAAGTATTTCGAAAATACATGGGCTGGCCCAATAATAAGGTGACGCATCACCTAAAATAGCCTCTGGACGAAATTTATGAAGTGGCATCTTGTATATTTCGTCCAAGCCTTCATGCACTCCTCATGGTGGCTTCAAAGTCCTGAAATCATCACTTGTAACTCTGTTCTTGATCCCCTTGAGCATGCCAACATCTCCATGCTTGAACTTGCTCCAAGGTTCATCTTTCTTGTCCAAGCTAGGCCCTTCATTTGTAAGCAAAACAAATGTGTCCAATTTAGGCAGCATCATATTCTCATGAACATTAGAAATCGTTACCAAGAAACGAAAGTACCTGATAATTCAATTGGCGTGCGCGAGCTCTAGTAATTGGTCCAATATGTATAGCAGCAGGGGCTGTGGGTGTAACAATGGTATTGATGTCCTCATCGGGCAGAGCAGAGGAGCTCTGGCAAATTGCGATAGAAGCTAGCAGGGTCCAGCGGGAGGTCCTGCAGGGTGCAGCCACAGCGAGGGGCAGTCTCCGACGCGGCGTGAAGCACTCAGGCCCCTGGCGCGTGCGGGGACAGGGGGAGCGGCGCGGCGGCCTCCGGACATTGTGGACGAGGTAGAGGAAGAAGGGGCGCGACGGAGATGGACGACGTCGGCAAAGATGCTTGTGCAAAGTCGCCGGATTTGTCCTCTGGTGGTGTCACGGGAGGCCAGGCGCAGCGTCCTGGCAAGGCGATGGCACGGAGGAGTGCCGATGAGGGGGCGCGACGGAGCTCGGTGGGCGTGCTCCTCTGGGCGTGGACAAGGACAGTGGCGGGCGCGACCGACTTGGTGGCTCTCTGGATCGAGGAGGAGTGAGGCTGAGTTGGCGCTAGAGGGAGATCGAGAGGGAGGAGGGGGTCGAGCAGATGGGGATGGGGATCGGGCTGCGTGCGTGTGCGCTCCCCTGGCGGCGCTAGGAGGAACGAAGGAGGAGGAGGGGTTCAATGGCGTTGGGTGCATGCCAGGGTTAGGAGGGAGCTGGTGGGCATAGGGATTAGGTTGGCCGGCTGCTGGGCCTGAGTGGCCCGCTGGGCTATGCTCTCTCTCCCTCACTACCTCTCTTTTTTAACTATTTCAAAGAAACCGAAACTTGGAAGAAATGCCGAGAGGGATAGCAGTGGAGTTTGGGCAGGAAGTAAATTTTCTCAGACTCACAAAAATGAGCCTGATCCACGAAAAAAAGGAAATGAACACGTGGGTGAAGTTTGAATCGAACTCATTTGAATTTAATTCAAATGGTTTTGCATAGGAAGTAGGTGATAGGGAGGTCTAAAAATGTTGAGGTTTTTGGTGGAACTCCGGAAAGTGAAGAAAGAATTTAGGGCAAAGTTTGGAGACGAGGAATTTAGTAAGAAAAAGCATGGAATATTTTGCAAGTGTGTTGTTGTAAATTCCAAATTATTGGAATATTTATAATAGCTCCCTAATAATAGTAGGAGACTTTTATATGTTATAAAGAGAATTTCACCATGTGAACTCCCTCGATTTAAATGGATCAAAGATCCATGCCATTTATTTAGTTGAGTTTTTAAAAAGGTTGCAAGATGACATGATGCAAAAATGAATGCAATGAACCAAACAAATCACACGACGAATCTCGGAAATCATGGAAGGCATCTGAAGCTCAGGTCTTGGGGCGTTACACCGTCTGTCAAAGATTAGTTGGTATTTGAGGAATTTTTCATTCCTATCAACAAACTGATGGCGAACTATGGCATTATAATCTATGTAAGCAGGAGGCAACTCAATATCATTTCCACGTATGGGTATATCAGGATAGTTAGCTACACGAGTTGCATAAATTCCACCAAACAAATCTCCACTTATACTGTTGTGATGCAACCTACGTGCAACAATAGCCCCCAAGTTATATTATTTATCACCTAATACCGCATTTTTAAGGACACTAAGATCTGGAACGCACATGTGACAAGCCTCATCTTTCCCGTTAATGCATCTACCAATGAAGAGAGAAAAATAATATATGGAAGGGAAATGAATGCTCCCTATGGTAGCTTGTGTGATTTCTCTATATTCCTCCACAGTAATACTAACAAGAATGTCTTTATATTCAGATTTGCGAGGTTCACTAACATTGCCCCACCGCGGGAGTTTACAAGCAATATTAAAATCTTCTAGGTCCATGGTATATGATTTATCATAAAGATCAAATAAACCAGTATGAGAATTGCGCGAGGATGTAAATTTAAACCTTCTCACAAATGAATCAGTTAGATAGAGGTATTGCTGGCACTTATCTGACACGAAGCTCTCAAGATCAGCGTTACACACATATGCATCAAATTCATACTTGATGCCTGCCTGGACCATGAACTCCTCTGACGGCCATTCACAAGGCCGCACTTGAGCTTCCCTTGGTAGTTCATTGTCCGGCTCACGTATCGCGAGCCTTGGGCCTTGATTCCTTGAGGAACCACCTTGGTACATTTTCCTAAACATTTTTCTTCCTCTGATTTTTTTTGAAATTTTTAGTGACTCAATATAAAAGTGAACCAAACTCAACAAGATTGATAGCAACTACTCCCACAAATGCCTAGAGGCCATATCATGCATTAAAACTACTTTTGACCACATAAATTTGACATGCAAGCTCAAGAACAGGGTCACCTAAGCAGCAAAATTTTGCACTAAGTAAAGCACTATAACAAAAACTAATTGGACCATTGGAGAAGTCACACACCAAATAAAAATCCCCCTAAGCAGTTTTGTGAATGGAGCTTTGAGCTAGGAGATCGAAAATGGCATCAAGATGAGCTAGTAGACGGAGTGTGTGGGTGGGTGCAAGAATAAGTGGAGGGGGCCCACGTGGGGTCCACGAGGCAGGGGGCCCACCCTAGGGGGTGGGCGCACCCTGGACCCTCATGGCCAGGTGGTGGGTCCCCCTGGTGTGTTCTCAGTGCCAATAATTCTTAAATATTCTAGAAAAAAATCATATAAAATTTTGAGGACATTTGGAGAACTTTTATTTTTGGGGTATTTTTTATTACAAGGACAATTCAGAAAACAGACAAAAAAATACTAATTTTACTTTATTTAACCTAAATAACAGAAATTAAAAAGAGGGTACAGAGAGTTGTGCTTGCTAACTTCATCCATCTCATGCTCATCAAAAGGAATCCACTAACAAGGTTGATCAAGTCTTGTTAACAAATTCTTTCTGAATCGCATGAAACCGGAGAATTTTCGAATAACACTAAGTTACCACAACAGGGATATGCACATCCATAACAATAAGAATATCATATTTCTTCTTGACGGTAGGAAGAGGAAATTCAAAACCTCCAATAATAATCATTGGGATTTTTCCAATAGAATTGATACTGTGGACTTGAGGTTGTTTTCTCAGAAGGTGTATTGTATGCTCATTACCATTAACATGAAAAGTGACATTGCCTTTGTTGCAATCAATAATAGCCCCTGCAGTATTCAAAAAGGGTCTACCAAGAACAATAGACATACTATCATCCTTGGGAATATCAAGAATAACAAAGTCCGTTAGAATAGTAACATTTGCAACCACAAGAGGCACATCCTCACAAATACCGATATGTATAGCAGTGGATTTATTAGCCATTTGCAAAGATATTTTAGTAGGTGCCAACTTAATCAAATCAAGTCTACGATATAAAGAAAGAGGCATAACACTAACACCGGCTCCAAGATCACATAAAGGAGTTTTAACATAGTTTCTTTTAATGGAGCATGGTATAGTTGGTACTCCTGGATCTCCAAGTTTCTTTGGTATTCCACATTTGAAAGTATAATTAGCAAGCATGGTGGAAATTTCAGCTTCCGGTATCTTTCTTTTATTTGTGACAATATCTTTCATGTACTTAGCATAAGGATTCATTTTAAGCATATCAGTCAAATGCATATGCAAAAATATAGGTCTAATCATTTCAGCAAAGCGCTCAACATCCTCATCATCCTTTTTCTTGGATGGTTTAGGAGGAAAAGTCATGGGTTTCTGAACCCATGGTTCTCTTTCTTTACCGTGCTTCCTAGCAATGAAGTCTCTCTTATCATAACGTTGATTGTTTGATTGTGGGTTATCAAGATCAACAACAGGTTCAATCTCTACATCATTGTCATTGCTAGGTTGAGCATCAACATGAACATCATCATCAACATTATCACTAGGTTCATGTTCATTACCAGATTGTGTTTCAGCATCACAAATAGAAATATCATTGTGATTCTCAGGTGTGTCAACAACAGGTTCACTAGAAGTATGCAAAGTCCTATCATTTTTCTTTTTCATCTTCTTAGAAGAACTAGGTGCATCAACATTAGTTCTCTGAGAATCTTGCTCAACTCTCTTAGGGTGGCCCACAGGATACGAAGGTTCCTGAGTCATTTTACCCCCTCTAGTCACAACTCTAACAACATTATCATTTTTCTTATTATCTAATATCTTCAGCAAATCATTTTGAGCCTTAAGTACTTGTTCTACTTGAGTGGTAACCATAGAAGCATGTTTACTAATAAGTTTAAGTTCACCTTTGAGTCTAGACATATAATCACTCAAGTGTTCAATCATATAAGCATAACATTTCAATTGTCTACTAACATAAGCATTGAAGTTTTGTTGTTTAACAATAAAATTATCAAACTCATCCAAGCATTGGATAGCAAACTTAGTAGATGGGATTTCTCCCTTATCAAATATATAGAGATAATTTACCTTTACTACCTGTGTCAGGTTATCAAGACCATGTATTTCTTTAATAGGTGGTAAATTATTAACATCTTCAGCTTTAATACCCTTTTCTTTCATAGATTTCTTTGCCTCTTGCATATCTTCATGACTGAGAAATAGAATACCCCTTTTCTTGGGAGTTGTCTTTGGAGTTGGTTTAGGAAGTGTCCAATCATGTTCATTACTCAACATATTATTCAATAGCAATTCAGCTTGATCAACAGTTCTTTCCCTAAAAAACACAACCAGCACAACTATCCAGGTGGTCTCTGGAAACATCAGTTAGTCCATTATAAAAGATATCAAGTATTTCATTTTTCTTGAGAGGATGATCAGGCAAAGCATTAAGTAATTGGAGAAGCCTCCCCCAAGCTTGTGGGAGACTCTCTTCTTCAATTTGCACAAAATTATATATTTCCTTTAAGGCAACTTGTTTCCTATGAGCGGGGAAATATTTAGCAAAGAAGTAATAAATCATATCCTCGGGACTACGCACGCAACTAGGATCAAGAGAATTAAACCATGTTTTAGCATCACCCTTTAATGAGAATGGAAACAACTTAAGGATAAAGTAATAGCGAGTTTTCTCATCATCAGTGAACAGGGTGGCCAAAGTATTTAGTAGCAAAGTAATATGGAAGTAACGGTAAAGGTGGCAAAAGTAACAGTATTGGTTTTTGTAGTAATTGTAACAGTGGCAACGGTAAAGTAACTAAGCAAAGATCAATATGTGAAAAGCTCGTAGGCATTGGATCAGTGATGGATAATTATGTCGGATGCGATTCCTCATGTAACAGTTATAACATAGGGTGACACAGAACTAGCTCCAGTTCATCAATGCAATGTAGGCATGTATTCCAAATATATTCATACGTGCTTATGAAAAAGAACTTGAATGACATCTTTTGTCCTACCCTCCCGTGGCAACGGGGACCTATTGGAAACTTAGGGATATTAAGGCCTCATTTTAATAAAGTGCCGGAACAAAGCATTAACACTTACATGAACTCCTCAAACTATAGTCATCATCGGGAGTGGTCCCGATTATTGTCACTTCGGGTTTACCGGATCATATCACATAGTAGGTGACTGTTGACCTGCAAAATAGGATAAAGAACTCACATATATTCATGAAAACATAATAGGTTTAGATCTGAAATCATGGCACTCGGGCCCTAGTGACAAGCATTAAGCATAGCAAAGTCATAGCAACATCAATATCAAAACATAATGGATACTAGGGATCAAACCCTAACAAAACTAACTAGATTACATGATAAATCTCATCCAACCCATCACCGTCCAGCAAGCCTACGATGGAATTACTCATGCACGGTAGTGAGCATCACAAAATTGGTGATGGAGGAAGGTTGATGATGACGATGGCGACGGATTCCCCTCTCCTGAGCCCCAAACGGACTCCAGATCAGCCCTCACGAGAGAGATTAGTGCTTGGCGGTGGCTCCGTATCGTAAAATGCGATGAATCCTTCTCTTTAATGTTTTCTCCCTGAACGTGAATATATAGAGTTGGAGTTGAGGTCAGTGGAGCATTAAGGGCCCCCACCCTCGCGGAGAGGGTGTGGGCCACCTGACATTGATTCTTTCGCCAGTATTTTTTATATATTCCAAAAATATTCTCCGTGAAGTTTCAGGTCATTCCGAGAACTTTTATTTCTGCACAAAAATAACACCATGGCAATTCTGCTGAAAACAGCATCAGTTCGGGTTAGTTCCATTCAAATCATGCAAATTTGAGTCCAAAACAAGGTCAAAAGTGTTTGGAAAAGTAGATACGATGGAGACGTACCAGTTTCTTGATTTGATTGATATTCATGGACAACTCATTTCCCCTTATGCAAAAAGGGTCGAACCATGGGTCAAAACCTCTGACAGCAGGACCTACATGTGCAAGACCAAATTGTTAAAAACCAAAATATTAGAATGGTTCCTGCAATTGCACAATAATGTGCTATTAGACAACGGACCATGCACGTGCTAACCTCGATTGTAAACCTTACTGCTTCCCATTGTTTCCCTGCAACACATATAAGGTAGTTAGTCATCAGGTAAAGTAAGGTTCGCATGCTATCAGTAAAATATGTTGATGAAAAATAAGCACATTGCACATTCATCAGATTAATTGAAGCCACATGGAAAACCCATTTACCCAAACCAAGCATGATTAAGAACTAGGAAATATAGCACTTGTATATGTTTCTCATGTATTAAGTGCAGCCAAATTCGATTTATTCCTCACATGCACAACAATACAAAATTCTACCCACGACAATTGGACATCGCGTTACAGAATTGAACCAAGCAGTTAACTAAACACCACAACAAATGAACCAAATATTAACTGAGCACCACATTGCACAATATAACATACTACTAATAGAAGATCAGAGAGTTAACCAAACTGTTAACTACAGCCAATTGTAGCAATTGTATTTGTTTCTAATGTATTTACTACAGCCAAATTCAATTTATTCCTCACATGGTATACAATAACATAATGGACCCACAATTTTGTAAAGATAAATTTGATTTATTTCTCACATGGAAGACAATACAAAATTACAGCCTGAAGAATTGAACATCACATTTGTAGAATTGAACCAAACAGTTAACTAAAGACGACAACTAATTAACCAAACAGTTAATAAGTGAGCACCACACTGCATGACATATAGAACATATACACTAGAGCAATAGATTGCATGGTGAAATTAGATAGCACAATTCACTAGAATTTGTGAAGGAAAGGCAGGAGCAGCACACGCAGCAGGTAAAGCGATCATGTTTAACCGGCGTAGCTAGCAATTGGCAAGGTGCTCCTTCAAGATCTGGGGGTCCGTACGAATGGCAGCCATCACAACCTCATCCGCGCGAGCGGCCGCGATTTGCTTCTCCGCTACCAAATGCTCCTTGAGGTCCTGGCTATACTGCGTGTACCATGGCTTAGGCTGGCGCTTTTTTGGTGGAGGGGTCGGTGATTTGGGTGGAAGGTGTTGCGCTCACACCAGTGGTCGGGGCATGTGGGATGTGGAAGGAGGAGGAGGATGGGGGTCGGGTGTGGATTACCTGCCTGGATAGAGGAGGCCGAGCAGCATGAAGGAGGGTCACCGGCGAGGAGGCCGCGGTGTTGCAAGCAAGGAGTGAAGGTTTCAACTTGGAAAGGATGGCAGAAAGAGGGAAAATGTGGCTTTTGGTAAGGGGGAGGGGAGGGGAGTTAGATATTTCCGTGGGAGCCAAAAATTTGGAATCGCTTCAGCCAAAAAACTGGCACGCAAAGTGTCATCAGACATGGTCCCTTATTCAGAACTATGTATGATATGTGGACATCACAAACGATTCAGATAGCTTAACCAGTGTGTGATGAGTTTGAACGTCAAAAGTTTTGGTCCATGGTTATAGTGGTCATCCACGTCATTGCATAATTTGGGTACACAAAGGAGACTACATCACAATCACACTTCTTAATCGAGCAAGTTCAGCAATTAAACAGAGCTAGCTGACCTAAACATTACAATAACAAATTAAAGACCGACGCTCTTAATTAAACAAAACAAAGAGTACTACTATGGCTGGTGCTCGTCAATCTCCGCCACCGCCTCCATGTCTAGCTCGCGCCCGACGGTCTCCTAGGGAAGGGGCTCCATGGCATCCATCGCACCATACTCGGCAAGCATCTCGCCATCCGCGTCCGCCATCTCTTTGGAAAAGGCCGCCACGAGCTAGGTGTGGACGGATGTGATCTGGGCTTGGACGGGCTCCGTCGTCGCAAGGTATGTGGCGGAGGAACGGACGGCTGCTCGCCGACCGTTATCGGAGAAGCTTCGTTTGATTTGTGCGGTGACCGCCAGGAGCTGGGTGTGGGCGGCCTCGACATGGTCGTGGGTGGCCTCCATCAGGGCTAAGGCCGCCGCTGCGGAACGGACAACTATTGTGCCGCTCTCGCCAGTTGCTATCCCCGAGGTAGATGTTGCTGCCGCCACCTGAGAAGCAACAATGACCGTTCGGGCTGCCTTTGCCGCCTGGTCGCAAATTGTGGCCGTGCTCATGCACCTTGTTAGCACGCGCATGGCGGATGCGGCCGCGCTCTCGCCGGAGTGGGCCACCGAAGTTTCCCTCATGACGCGGGTCCATGTGCCCATCTTTCACCGGCAACGATTGAATAGTGAAATGATATTTGGGGAGTGAGCTAGTGTGCTTGAGTCACCGGCTGTGGACTATAGCCGACGCACCTTCTCGTGTAAGCCATAGGCGTACTATACACCGACGGTGGTCCAAGATATTTTGTACTACATCTCACACGGTTGCTGATAATAAACTGTGTGCGATCTACATGATTTTTCATCTTGATTTGAATTACATAATGGGGTCACAGCGACAATGGACGGTGTTTGAATTGCTAGACCTTTTTATCTGGAGTGAACGTGCAAATATATGTGTGTCGTAAAAGAATTGGAATTATTCAGGGTTCGTTTGAACATTTTATACATTAAATTGGTTTTCTAGACATTTCAGGTGAATAATTCAAATCTGAACTACATCCACATGCTCCAGTGCATATAAATTAGTTGAAAAAATCAAATCTGTGTCCTTGGGTGCCTGCTTAGGTCCCATGCAACAAATGGGAATGAATTTCAAACACCAGGGCACCGTTGATTGCCGGCAAAACATTGAGATGCCTGGTTTTTAAATTCTAGTAAATCAAAAACTAGTCTGAAATTCATGAAACTTGGCATGCTATCATCGAGGGACATCAACATGTCATGGTAAAATTTTTGTCCCATTTGGGGCAGTTTGGGTATATGCTTCTCACAAACCGGAGCTTCTCACAACAAACATGATGGTTTTCGGTAGGGAACGTTCCACCTTTGGGGACGAAATGATATCCATTGCCTCTTATTATTTTCAATTTTTTCTCGTATCAACATAGAACAACAGGAGTGTTGTGCGATTTTTTGTGATTTTTCGGGGTTCGTTTGAACATTTTTATGCATTAACTAAGTTTTCAATGCATTTTATGTGCATAATTCAAATTTGAACTACATGCACATGCTCCAGTGCATATAAACTGGTTGAAAAATCAAATATGTGTCCTTGGGTGCCTGCTTAGGTCCCATGCAAGAAATGGGAATGAATTTCAAACACCAGGGCACCGTTGATTGTCGGCAAAACATTGAGGTGCCTGGTTTTTAAATTCTAGTAAATCCAAAAGTCATCTGAAATTCATGAAACTTGGCATGCCATCATGGAGCAGCATCAACATGCCGTGGTACAAATTTTGTCCCATTTGGGGCAGTTTGGGTATATGCTTCTCACAAACCGGAGCTTCTCACAACAAGCATGATGTTTTTCGGTAGGGAACATCCCACCTTTGGGGACGAAACGATATCCATTGCCTCTTATTGTTTTCAATTTTTTTCTCGTGTCAACATAGAACAACAGGAGTGTTGTGTGAATTTTTGTGATTTTTCGGGGTTCGTTTGGACATTCTTATGCATTAACAAAGTTTTCAATGCTTTTATGTGCGCAATTCAAATTTGAACTACATGCACATGCTCCAGTGCATATAAATTGGTTGAAAAAACAAATATGTGTCCTTGGGTGCATGCTTAGGTCCCATCCAAGAAATGGGAATGAATTTCAAATACTAGGGCACCGTTGTTTGCTGGCAAAACATTGAGATGCCTGGTTTTTAAATTCTAGTAAATCCAAAACTCATGTGAAATTCATGAAACTTGGCATGCTATCATGGAGCGGCATCAACATGTCGTGGTACAAATTTTGTCCCATTTGGGGCAAGTTTGGGTATATGCTTCTCACAAACCGGAGCTTCTCACAATAAGCATGATGGTTTTCGGTACGGAACATCCAACCTTTGGGGACAAAACGATATCCATTGTCTCTTATTGTTTTCAATTTTTTTTCTTGTGTCAACATAGAACAACAGGAGTGTTGTGTGAATTTTTGTCACTTTCGGGGTTCGTTTGGACATTTTTATGCATTAACTGAGTTTTCAATGCATTTTTGTGCATAATTCAAATTTGAACTACATGCACATGCTCCAGTGCATATAAATTGGTTGAAAAATCAAATATGTTTCCTTGGTTGCATGCTTAGGTCCCATGCAAGAAATGGGAATTTATTTCAAACACTAGGGCACCGTTGATTACCGGCAAAACAATGAGATGCCTGGTTTTTAAATTCTAGTAAATCCAAAACTCGTCTGAAATTCATGAAACTTGGCATGCTACCATGGAGAGGCATCAACATGTCGCGGTACAAATTTTGTCCCATTTGGTGTAGGTTTGGGTATATGCTTCTCACAAACCGGAGCTTCTCACAACAAGCATGATGGTTTTCGGTAGGGAACGTCCCACCTTTGGGGACGAAACAATATCCATTGCCTCTTATTGCTTCCAATTTTTTTCCTCGTGTCAACATAGAACAACAAGATTGTTGTGTGAATTTTTGTGAATTTTCGGGGTTCGTTTGGACATTTTTATGCATTAACTAAGTTTTCAATGCATTTATGTGCATAATTCAAATTTGAACTACATGCATATGCTCCAGTGTATATAAAATTGGTGGAAAAGTCAAATATGTGTCCTTGGTTGCATGCTTAGGTCCCATGCAAGAAATGGGAATGAATTTCAAACACCAAGGCACCGTTGATTGCCAGAAAAACATTGAGATGCATGGTTTTTAAATTCTAGTAAATCCAAAATTCTGATAACCATTCACGTGACTCCACGTGTCTTGGTTTTAATGGCTGTAGGGGGTGCCGTGCGGAAAGCTGCTTGACCTTGACTGAACGGGAGGCGTGCAAGCGCCGTCCGGTGCGCAGGCTGACCGAGAGGCGTGCAAGGTGTCCTCGAGTGCATAGGCTCACCGGGAAGCGTGCGAGCTGTATGCTATGTAGGGCACTGGGAAGCGAGCCCTTTGACTTCCATGGCCACCCGCCTTGCTCGCATCCTCTCCATTAATGGCGCCCAAGCTGGAGTTTAATTCTCTTTTTAAATATAAAACACTCGTCGCAAATGTTTTAGTTATAACACCCGTATGCAAACTGACAGCTTCCCGAGGAAGCCAAGAGAAAATGTGCTGAGCAGGATTTCTGCAGCTCTTGATCGCAAACGTTTTAGATAGAACATCCGTATGCAAAGTGAGAGCAGTGCAAGATTTGTGCATCCCTTCGACGCAAACAGTTGTTTTGGATAACCCGTGTGCAACCATGTACAAACAATTTGGTAGGATTTGTCAATCCTTGTAACACTGCGATTTGTCAAAATATGAAGCTAAAAATCACTAGCAGTATCTAAATTTTGCAACTAAATTCAGTAATTAACCATACATTTCATTCTTATATTAAGCAGTTGTTCTTAATTTATACAAATGGTTTAACTCGACAGCTGAACCGACCAAACTTTTCCCCAATTGTTGCCAACCACGTACTGAAATAGCTAGTTCAACCAAATTTTAAGTACGTTGTACAGTTCCACCACATCTATAGTCAGATGAACTGAACAAAATAGCCCCTAAATACTACTACTACTACTACTACTACTACTACTACTACTACTACTACTACTACTACTACTACTACTACTGCGGAGGGGCTTTGTACTACTTTCCGCTGCCTCTCCTCTCCCATGCATGCTCAGTAAGAGGCGGAGGAGGAGGAGCCTACCGACGAGCTGGGCAACCGCAATGCGGTGCCTGCCACTAATGCAGCTTCAGCGACGCTCACCTCGAACGCCCTCTGCCGCTCTAGATGACCCCTCTCTAAGTGGTAGTTCTCCTTGTAGATCTCCTGATTCCTCGCCTCTGAGGCGGCATGTGCCATGACCACTATGGCAGTAAGGCTCTTTGCATGCTCGACGAGGCACTCCTCCTCCTCCCGCAGCAACTCGGTGTAGTGCACAAGGTCGCTGTCGCACGTGCAGGCATTCACCTCCGCCTCCCTCCTTCGGGCAGCAGTGGCGGAGCGGGTGATGACCCCGGCGGTTAAATTTGAGGGCCAAGTATGGCACGAAATATAAAGGAGACTATAGACTAGATGGAGGTGGTACCACACAGCACAGCGACGCAACTGTCGGCCGGCTTGTAGGCGACCATTTCCTGCGTGTTCAACTGCTCTATGTGTGTGGTTGCTTGCGGTTCGGGCGGCCGCAGCGCACTCTGCTCTCGCGTCCCTCTGGGTACTCGACACACAATCATGCATGTTCGTGTGCAAGCGGTTGCACCGGGCGCGGCACGACGATGAAGTTGTCCGCTGCAAAAACTGCCATGCGGACGCGCCGAGAATCCATGCCGCCCGGCCCCCTTTTATTCCTGCGGCCATTTAGCTTCATCTCTCATCTCACATGACACAATAAGCACACCAATGAGGACAAATACAAAGAGGACATCCACCGGTTCCAATGGCGCTCCCCGTGGCTCCAATGGCGCTCCCAGCGGCCGACAATGACAACGGCGGGCAGTTCACCACGCATAATGTAGTGGAAACCCACGTGAGGGGGAAGGCCCTCTCGGTGGTGTACATGAATGATCCGGTCTCTGTGGAGAGCTCCATCCAAACTATGGAGTAGTTCCTTGCTGAGGACAAGTACCGAGTGCTCAGCTTCAACCTCGAGTACACCATGGGTCATGTCGGGCACGATCAGAAGGTTGTGCCCAGTTGTGCGTGCGACATGACATCCTCATCTACCACTTCCACCTTTCCACAAGGCCTTGCGAGAATTTCTCCAAGTTTATCAAGAGCTCCAACAATAGTTTTGCTACGGTGGACACCACCAACGATCTAAAAGCGCTCAAGGTTTCAGACTTGAAATGCCCGAATCTTGTCAACATCCAGCACCACTACAAGGTCTGGGGCAGCGACAAAAGCAAACTGAACTCCTTGGTTGACCTCACCTTGGCCATCATCGACCCCTACTACACAAAGATGAAGCAAGAGAGTAATAAGGACAAGAACGCCTGGCACAGTGTGTGGCATAAGAGACTGGATGAACAACATGTCAAGCATGCAGCCATGGACGCGTACACAAGCTACGAGATGTACAGGCGGATCATTGACATGAGGAACTGTCTTCTTCCTGACCTAGACGAGGGATCGAGCCACATAGCAGTGGCGGGAGAGTCACAAGAAGTAGATGACTAGATGATCGTTTCTCCTACTTTAGAATGCATGCAATTGTTTATTGCGGTGTGTGCGAATGATCTGTATAGTCACCAATGTAATTGGATGTTTATTTTAGTTATATATATACATGTTATTCTACTATAGACAGAGCAATTCACATGGCTTATTAGCAGCAATCGTTTGTGTTATTATTGGTATTCGCACACATTTCAGATTACGGACCTGTTTGCCGCGTATCACACACATCTTGTTCGGTTGATCCGTTTCCATTGTGTTGCCTAATCACGCACAGTTCATCCAAGTGAACCGTATGCTGTGTACCGCACATGCCTTCATCTTGCTGCCTGTTTCTTTTGTGCCCCCTCATCCCAAACAGGTAATTGAGCTGAACTGTATGCCTTGCATCGCACACGCAACTAAATTCTGAACCGTGTTTGATGCATCTGTCATCGCAAACGTTTTGCACCTTTTTTGACGGTTTTTTACACCACCGTTTGCGATTATGGCATCGCACACAGTTTCCTCAAAGGGTCTCTGATCATAGTGTCGCGTTTGGACTATCCTGCAGTAGTGAATGTTGAAAGATGAGTTTGTGCAAGTAGAACTTTGAATGAGGTTGATCTGTTGTTCCTAAGTGATATGTGATGGGTGATATATTGTTGCATAAGCATGGCATATATAGTGACTCGAGCATTTTATTTGGTCGAGTCATGGTGCCACTGAATCGGGCTTACAAGTGCAACCACATTTGCCTTAGTATGGGAAGGTCGTTAGTCGTCCTGTTGTCATGCCTTTTTTCAGTGCCTCCAATGAGGGAAGGTTATGGGTGTGCGTTACCCTGGCCCGGTAAGCAGACATAACATTGTGGACCTGTTGTTGTTATGATACCGTGTCCCTGTTTGGGACTATCTATTTGCCACGACGGTGGTTGTTTTGCCTTTGGTAGGCTCGGTCACCCAGGAGTAAGCCCAGCGGGAGTTAGTCGGAGTGGCCGAAAGAGTGTCATGGCAATGGGAGAATTCTGTCGGAATGTCGTTGGTCCACCCGAATGGGAGTGCGAGGCCATGGGTTCCGTGCTGTGGGTAAAGTGCGTTACCTCTGCAGAGTGTAATAATCTATTCATAGCCGCGCCCGCGGATAAGGGCCCAATTCGTAAGTAAGTCACACCATGGATCAACTTTCATAAATAAATCTTGCACACTAGTTTATTTACAATGCACTGGTTGGATCATGATGATGTAAGTGAGACTAACTGTTGTGGTATCACTTGTGATCTCGGAGTGATCACTGTTTGGTTACGAGGTAACCAGTTGAACCAAGTACGGTTCCGTCCGTGCTTTGTCATGAGCACTGTTCAGTTGCGAGGCAACCAGTTGGTAAGAGAGTCCGAGTGACTCAATGCACAAGTTTGGTTTCACTGCATGAGTAGCATGTTGTTGTTTGCATTTAACTTGATTAAATGTCATGATATTGTTTGTCATTATGGTTCTATTTGTTGTGAACTTGCAAGTACGTTCAATGTACTGACATGATGCGTTATGCTAGATTTCAGGAAAGTCTAACTGGATCAGAGTGCTACCGTGTCTAGACCATGTCCACATCGGTGTCCCTGTGCTATGGAGTCCCGCTACGTCGTTGTTCCGCTGCCATGTACATGTTGTGCTCAAGGCCTCTTTTATGTTCACTAAATAATGTACATATTGTTCGGCCACACCGAGTGTGCCGCTTGGCCATGCAACTTGATGTAATGTCACACTATGCTTCCGTTAGTTTCAATAAAGCGGTGATTTCTGTACCAAGATGTTGTCTGTTGCCAGAAGACATGATCTCTGGGTTCGCAATGCAAGGTAAACTGGTCGCTCTGAGCTGGGGTGCCACAACAGTGGTTTAAGTACAACTTCATCACCACCAAATATGCTGAGAACAGCGCAATCAAGCGCCCATGGGGCGATATACTTTACAAGAATCTGTAGCCAAAGTCGAAGCCCAAAGCTATTGCCCAAGGCTTCTACCCATGCATGGTCCAGGGACCAAAGCTTGAGAATGCCGACCCATCATCTATGTTATGGTGTCACGAAGACAATCTCTTCAAGCGCAATTATCAGTTTGCCAAGGAGTCAGCTGTGAAGAACAAGAAAGATCTTGGACTCAACTTCAACCCTGGTCCATCTGCTCCAAGGCGGCATGGCACTCTCGATGCCAATCCGAATGTCATCGGCCCGTTCACTAGCTTCGATGGGATCCTCTCCCACATTGCTGCTTAGAGGGCCACAGTGGAGCAATTAGCTGATGACGTAGACTCCAAAGATGCGCCAGCTTCGCCGAAGTAGAAGAAAAAGAAGTCAAAAGCTTCAAAGCCATCTGCCACACCAAAAGCTTCAACTGTGAAGGCGTTGAAGACTGCACCTCCCGAACCCAGTGTGCAGTCTGAAGATTAGTATCATGTCTCCAAGGAGACCCGGAAGACCAAGCTTCCCAAGAAGATTTCTGGGCATGAACTGACTCCTGGTTCTGTTCTACGTAACGAGGAAGACACCATTGATCTGTCTAGTGAAGAAGATCTTGGTGATGAAGCACTTGAGATGCTTATCAAGAGCAAGCAAGAGGCGGAGATCTTCAACGATATGCCCCTTTTGATGTTGATATTATGAACAACTTCATTGATGAGTGGTTTGATGACCAGAGCATCAGTATTGATGATCTTCAGCTGCCTGTGGGCATAAGTTTCACCTTTCATGGAGCCATTACTAATGAGTTGGCCTTGGCTCAGAAAATCGTCGAACTCAAGAAAAAGATTGTTTATGAGAAGGCACATTTCAAGAAGAATATGGCCAAGATCAGTGTGGCTGATGTGCAAATCTTCAAGAAGATACTGCATGATCTTAAGGAAGAATTCCACAAGAAGCATGAGGAAGCAAAAGGCTCACGAGAGCACATGAAGTACTTTGCACAGAAATGTGTTCAAGCCCATAATGAAGCTGAGAAGCGAAAGGATCTTGGGGGTTCTGGCATCGACCCCAGGATGGCTGCCAAGCAGAAGAAGAAGTCTGCTGTGGCCCAATCTGAAGCACCATGGCAGGAAGAATCTCGCATCGTCTTCCCTACCAGCATGACAGGCTCGAAGCCTAAGCTTACCTCAGTAGCTTCAGAGCTAAAGAAAACAAGGGCAACTGAAGCCAAGGCCAGGAAGCACAAGCACAAAGAGACTTCAGATGGTGCTCCATCAAAGGAGAAATTGAAGACAAAGTCTTCAAAGAAAGAAAGTCCTGAATCCTCAGAACCCCTCAATGTTGAACCCATTTCTATTGCTCCTCCTGCGTCGACCAACCAAGAGCGTCGTGTTGTCATCCATGAGCCTGCTTCCAGAGGGGCTCATGCAAATGAAGAAATTCCAGCTGCTGATCCCATCACAGCTAAAGACATTGGTCATGAAGACAATGTTGATGATGATGTAGTCCTTCCTCAGCTCCATCCCCAGTTGGTATCATCGGCTGCTCCGATCAGTAGTGAAGGTATCAGCATTGGTCGTCCATTGACGCCAATTGCTCAGGATAACTCATGGGCGAAGCACCAACAGCAAGAAACCCTAGTACAAGAGGATACACCAAGAACACTACCACCTCAAGTCACCACTCCGGTGCTTGATGATGACAACTACATGGTACAACTCCCCCCCCCCCTTCACCAAAGGCGTCGCTCGCATATCGCAGGCTTTGCAAAGGCCCCTGGCCATAGGTCACCATATCGAGCATTCCAGAAGGGAAAGTGCAACAAAGCTCAGTCGCATGTCTAGTGTTTCCTGAAAGGCACCCCTACTGCGAATGCCTCTGAGTCCGAAGCCAATGCTGCTGAAGACACTCCAGCTGCATCAACCGATGAAGACAAAGAAAAGAAAGAAGAAGAAAGATTTGCCACACCCCCAGCTACTGATAAAGTCATTCTCGAGGAGAATGTGATTGTGCCCGACCCTCTAGTTCCTGAACAGATGGAGGTTGACAACACTAAGGCTGTCTTCCTTAGGTCACCATTACCGATGAAGACACCCCTGGCCATAGGTCACCATGTCGAGCATTCCAGAAGGGAAAGCTCAGTCGCACGTATAGTGTTTCCTGTGTCACCAACAATGCCACTGAAGCCAATGACACACTCATGGCTAAAGACAATGTGGAGGCTGAAGTTAATGAGAATGTCGAAGACACTGTTCCTCCTCCAAGGCCTCACACCATTGAACAAGCAATCAATCGGGGTGTGATGGAAACTGTCAGATGGCCCATCATGGTTCCACCTACTACTCCCGGGCCACAATATGATTATGATGTGGAGCATAGGCCTCAAGTGTAGAAGCCAAAGCCCAGATTGCCAAGGCTTCCAAGTACTGCCACAACCCATGAATCATTTTGTGTGCAAAGCTTCAGGGCGCATGACACCTTCTTTAATAGCACGAAGAACCCATACAAGAAGCCCAAGATCTCCGATGGAAGATTCTGGAGCCATCTGCAGTGAAGCTATTACTCATGCATCCTCTACAACCTAGACCGGATTTATCTACATCACCGTCTGGACTGCGATGCTATAGCTGTGCTGCCCTGTCTTGAAGAAGCCCTTGACTACTTTAGGGATGTTGGTCTTCTGCCCTTTGTTATGGTCAAGGAACATTGGAATGAAGAGCTTCTGCCGCACTTCTATGCCACCCTCCATATTCGCGGCTACAATAGGGATCCGAAGACTTGGGTCCTTGATGGATGATAGGTGATGTACATCACAAAGCCAAAGCTCAAGACATCATTGAGCTTACTTCCCTGCCCACTCCAGGTGAGTTATATGAGCCTGGTTGTTCGCGTCAGAAA